>NC_056629.2:58588832-58939665 GCF_002870075.4 Lactuca sativa | reverse complement strand
CTAAGTCAAAAGATGAGGATATTTCATTCTCATTTGATCCTCGCGCTCCCATGTGAACTCAGGTCCTCGCTTGGCATTCCAGCGAACCTTCACTATCGGGATATGGCTTTGTTTCATTTACATGACCTCTCGGTCCATGATCTCTACAGGTTTTTCCATGAAGTTGTGGCTCTCGTTGATCTCGATCTCGTCGTGTGGGATTACAAGAGTCTCATCAGACAGACACTTTTTCAAGTTCGAAATGTGGAAAGTAGGATGTACCTTACTGAGTTCACTCGGTAGATTGAGTTTGTAAGCTATAGGGCCGACTCCAGCAAGAATCTCGAAAGGCCCTACGTATCTTGGATTTAGCTTTCCACGCTTTCCGAAGCATATCAAGCCCTTCTAGGGTGAGACTTTCAAAAGGACTTAGTCTCCCACCTGGAATTCCAAAGGTTTCCTTCGTTTGTTTGCGTAGCTTTTCTGATAGTCTATAGAGGCTTTCAATCATTCACGAATCTGAATGATCTTCTCTGTCGTTTCCCGTATGATTTCCGGACCTGTGAGAGTGCTGTCAGGAACTTGTCCTTTAGCTAACTGGGTGTCACCCACCTCAGCCTAGCACCAAGGGGATCTGCACGTTGGGCCATAGAGAGCTTCAAATGGAGCAGCCTTTATGCTCGTGTGGTAACTATTGTTGTAGGAAAATTTGACAAGGGGTAAATGAGTATCCCATGCCTTCCCAAAGTCGATCACACAGGCTCACAACATATCTTCTAAGTTTTGGATAGTCCTCTCACTTTTTCCGTCGGTGTATGGATGGTAGGCTGTACTCATGTCCAGCCTTGTTCCAAGGGAACTCTGTAGCGACTCCCAGAACCTCGAAGTGAATCTACTATCTCTGTCAGAGATAATGGATATGGGAACACCATGCAGTCGTATGATCTCCCTAATGTATGTTCTTGTTAGTTTCTCCATCTTGTTAGTCTCCTTGAATGGTAGGAAATGCGCGGATTTGGTCAATCTGTCGACGATGACCCAAATGGTATGAAGTCCGCCCGTTGTCTTGGGTAACTTGGTTATGAAGTCCATTGTAATCCGCTCCCATTTCCATTTTGGTATCTTCGGTTGCTGAAGCAAACGTGATGGTTTCTGGTATTCGACCTTAACCTTTGCGCAAGTAAGGCATTTACTCACGAAGGTAGCAATCTCTGCTTTCATGTTTGGCCATCAGTATAACTTTTTAAGATCCAGATACATCTTATTTGAACCTGGGTGAACGGAATACCGAGTGTTGTGCGCCTCGGTCAAGACCACGTCTCTGAAGCCACCGTGTTTCAGTGTCCAGATCCGGTCCATGAGATATAAGGCTCCGCCACCCTTGACTTCCAAGTTCTTATCCATGCCTCTCATGGATTCATTTGCCACATTTTCAGGTTTCAAAGCGTCGAGCTGAGCCTCCTTAATTTGTGTGGATAAGTGTGAATGGATAGTCTTAGTTAATTATTTGACTCTACGACTAGAGTATTCTTTCTGACTTAGGGCGTCAGCTACTACATTAGCCTTGCCAGGATGATAACGAATTTCGCATTCGTAGTCATTGAATAGCTTGTCCCACCGTCGTTGTCTCATGTTGAGCTCCTTCTGATCAAAGATGTGTTGAAGGCTTTTGTGGTCTATAAAGATAGTTCTTTTCGTACTATACAGATAGTGTCTCAAGACTTTAGAGCAAACACAACTGCTCCTAACTCAAGATCATACGTGGTGTAGTTGACCTCGTGTGTCTTAAGCTGTCTTGAGGCATAGGCGATAACCTTACCTCGTTGCATCAGAACACATCCGAGCCCTTGGTTGGATGCATCGCAATAGACTATGAAGTCTTCTATTCCTACTAGGAAGGATAGTATTGGCACGGTGCATAAGGCTCGCTTCAGCGTTTGGAATGCCTTCTCTTGTTTCTCTTCCCAGTCAAAGGCCACGCCCTTCTGGGTCAATGTAGTAACCGGCTTAGCGATGCTAG
This sequence comes from Lactuca sativa, assembly GCF_002870075.4. Classification (NCBI taxonomy): domain Eukaryota; kingdom Viridiplantae; phylum Streptophyta; class Magnoliopsida; order Asterales; family Asteraceae; genus Lactuca; species Lactuca sativa. The sequence goes on along the minus strand of NC_056629.2, from coordinate 58,937,666 downwards.
AAAAGTTCTGTATGAGCCTGCGATAGTAGCCAACGAGACCTAGAAATTGATGAATTTTTGTAGGTGTCTTCATTGCTGACCAGTTCTCAATGGCCTTGATTTTGGAAGGGTCCACGTGAATTCCGTTTTCACTAACAACGTGGCCCAAGAATTCAACTTTTCGAATCCAAAACTCGCACTTAGAGAACTTCTCATAGAGCTTCTCTGATCGTAATGTTTCTAAGACTCTTCGTAGGTGTTGACTATGCTCCTCTTTACTTCGAGAATAGATAAGTATGTCATCGATGAAGACAATGATGAACTGATCCAAGTAAGGATGACACACCCTATTCATTAGATCCATGAATACAGCTGGTGCATTGGTTAATCCGAATGACATCACTACAAACTCGTAGTGTCCATGACGAGTTCGGAAGGCTATCTTGGGAACATCCTCCTCTAACACTCGTAACTGGTGATACCCGGATCGTATATCTATCTTCGAGAAGTAGTTTGCTCCTTGAAGTTGATAAAATAAGTCGTCAATGTGGGGTAGAGGATAACGATTTTTAACGGTAAGCTTGTTGAGTTCTCTGTAGTCAATGCATATACAAAACGATCCGTCTTTCTTCTTGACGAACAAGACCGATGCTCCCCATAGTGAGAAGCTTGGCCTAATAAATCCCTTCTTGAGAAGTTCGATAAGCTGACTGGAAAGTTCCTGTATCTCTGCCGGTGCCAGACGATATGGAGATTTGAATACGGGAGTAGCCCCTGACACTAAGTCGATTCTGAACTCGACTTGGCATTGCGGTGGTAATCCCGGTAGTTCTTCTGGAAAGATGTTAGGAAAGTCGCGTACTTCTAGAATGTTCTGAATTTCCTTCACTTCTTGACCCGTATCGACGATGTGTGCAAGGAATGCATGATATTCCTTTCGCAAGCACTTTTGAGCTTGGATACACAAAATTATGCGAAGGTTCGTACTAGATTTGTCGTTGTAGATAACTAGAGTTTCATTGTTAGGGAGGTTAAGACGAACTGCTTTCTCAAAGCACATGATATCGGCGCGATGATGACTTAACCAATCCATGCCGATTATGATGTCGAAACTTTTAATTGAGACCGGCATGAGATCTATTTGGAAAGAATTACCATCTAGTGTTAGTGTACAACATATGTATATGCAGTTAGTACTTTCCGTTTTCCCGTTTTCCATTTCTACAGTTAAAGATTCCTCTAGTGCTCGTGGTTTTTGTTTAAGTAAGTGAACAAATTTCTGGCTTACGAAACAGATCTCAAAGATCGATTCCGTCTTTTCGAACCAATGAGACAGCGTAATGACTCCACCGATCCCATTGAAGGTTCGGGGCTTACAGTTGGTGAAGTCTTTATAAGTGCACTCTCGCGAGTGCACGACGACGTCACCTAGCGTGGAATGAACGACTGTTCCACCTCCACTAGTTCCCTGGTTGTTGTGATATTGTGCCATGGCTATAGCAACAGCCACATCTACCACATCATTAAGAGCTGCCGTATCAAATTGTGGAGGAGTTGGTGTTTGAGTTGGAGTAATCGAAGGATTACGCCTTGTTGACCTCCGGGGAGGCATCTTTCAACTATAAGTTTAAAAGATGAGTATAATGATAAGAATTCAATACTGACGTAAATGAATGAGTCCCATGAACTAAATCGCCATAGCTCAACAACTAGATAAGAGTAAGAGTTCCATAGAGTTCTAGAATAACAAGAATGAATGTATTTGAACAAAGATTTCTACGAAAGATTAGCTAACTGCCAATATCATTGATATTAAGGATGTCATGAGTTTGGGGGAAAATGGACCTAAGAGTAGATCTTACATCATATCTGAAGTAGCAAAACTTTAACAGCTTAGAAGTCTAGTTTAAGTACTTGAATGACATCAATATTTTACAGAAAAGTGTTACCCAGAGCACCAATACGAAAGGCTATTCCTTAAACCAAAAGAAAAGATGAGTCCCGCATCTTCTACTGGCGACGGGAATTCCTCGGGTGAACCCTCAGATCAGCCATTTGACGTACTACTTCCTGAAGATGTCGCTCATGAGCTCTCTGACGCACTCGAATTTCTATAACCTCAACGTGGGATGCAGCTAGCTGTTGCTGTAGAGTCTCATTGACTCTCCTAGTCCTTTCCATCTCTTATTCAAGATGGACAATCTGGACCGTGTTAACGCCTGAGTTAGCGTCAATTTCACGATTTGGCCAATAGCTTCTCTACCTTGCTCAATATTCCGAGCAATCATGTGGACCATAATGGGCAGGACCCGGTCAGCAGAGCCTCCTTTGCTGAGATTGTAAAAGCTTCGGTCTCCATTGAAGCGTAATGGTTAACCCTGCTCATCACTCCAGCAATTCAAGTTTGTCACCCACAAGGGTGTGGGACCTTGAAATGCAGGTCGGGGGTTGAGATTTGGGTTATGAACTACTTGAGGTAGGTTTTTGAATTCTGGTTCGGAGTCGGAACCATCAGAAAAGCCTTCTGCGAGGTGATCATCTAAAGGGATTGGGTGGTCATCTTCTGGCTCATCATCCAGCCATCCAGCATTGCCCTGATTTGGGAAGTATGGGTCTCCGGGGATATGGAATCCAACCATGATATCTATGCGAGAAAAGGGGTATAAGAAATAATTAATAGGCATACTAACTAAAGTTGGTGAGTTCATAAGTCTTTAGTTTCAACGTTTGTATAAGTTTGATGAAAATGTTTGTAATTGAACAATGTAAACGTTTGTATATGTTTGAAAACTCCTACAATATCCTATATTTTCTACTAGTATAAAAAGTAGTCTTCTACCAAGATCCGACTGTTTTGTATGTTTGTCTCTTTGTAAAAGTGAAAGCTTTTCCCAAGTATGACTATCATTACCAAAAATGTAGTTTTATATTACCCTTTATGTGAGAAGATCACAATTTGAATATAATAGGAAAATGTCTATGTGTACTACAGTATTATTTGTATTAATAACTAAAGTAATAACTACCTTAAAACCAATGGTTTAATTAAGGCAAAATGTGATATGATTGTTACCATACTAATATGACTATAACACGACGATGAAAGACGCCGGAAGAAATGACATTTGGCACCTGTACACTTGCAAGTCCCACTGTAGCGAACATGAAAGGTGTAGGATAGTCAATCCAGTATAGATCTATATGCAAACTCATGCTCTCCCTACAGGAGATTCTGGTTACAAAACGTGACATAACAAAATGGTCGATGTGTCATGAAGTAGTATCTCACATTATGTTATCTCCTAATCTTGTTATAGTATACTTGTTATAGTAATAGTATTCTATGTGTAGTATTCTCTGTATAGTATCCTTTGTATAGTATTCTCTATTATAGTATTCTCTGTCTATTATTCTCTATTATATTATTCTCTGTTATAGTATTTGTATATGATAGTATTCTCCTAAACTATACCTATTATAGTTTACTAGTAAGTTATGTATATGAATTGATTAATGTATACCCTTGCTACCCAAAGGTACTGAACTGATTGAATAGAACTTTTATGTCTACATATGTATACATAATATATATCTAATATTTAGACAACCTTCGGACAACTGGCTGGTACCCTAAGTCCACATCCAAACAAGGAAAAGGAAATGAAATGAGCTAGCAGTCCTAAGTCCTTTAAACATTATGTATATAACTATACATATATATATATATATATATATATATATATATATATATATATACATGCTTTTGACAGTATATATATGTTAAGAAGAGGATTTGTAAAACATTTAAAGAGTTTTGAAGAATAAATAAATAATGACTTGATGTCAGTTTATAAAACGAATTAAAAGTAGTTTGTTTTGAAACACAGTTTGAAGTATATGAAATCCTTGATTGAAACGCAATTATAAATCACATGTGATTGATCTTATAACTAGCATGTTTTCAGCTTCTATTCCCCCCCTATAAAAGCATTTAAAATCATTTAAAAGATAAGTTTAAGGGGTATGAACTCACCTGAAGTGAGTGATGCGAATGTAAGATCGGTAAAGGATGCTAAGTGTCAAGTGAGGACTTGAGCATACACGGATCCTATTTATCATATAGTGACACATATATGCTTACAATTAATGTTTATAACAACTAATTATATAATGGAACAACCTTAGGGACTAGGAAACACTTGTACTAAAGTGTTAAACCAGATAGGGTTGCATATAAGGGGTGTAGGGCCTCACTTGGGTGTTTATGGTCCATATGGTATGAACCACATGAGTTTACGGCCCAAAGATCATTTCCTCATGAGTTTACGGCCATAAACTCATGGTAGTGAGTGTCAAGTTGTTATTTAAGGTCTTATAAGTCAATATGAAGTGTTCTACGCACAAGCCTAAGCCCTTGGAAGGGAAGGTGGCACCAATGCACCACTAACTAGTGTTCACGGCCTAAGGACCGCTTACCCATGAGTTTACGACCATAAACTCATGGTATCTTGTACCAAATCAAAGTTTAAGGTCCCTAGCTTATGATAGAAGTGTTGTAGACTTGATCTTAAGGCTTGAGAGGTGATTAGGGCTCATTTGGATCCTTATATAGAGTTTATGGCCCAAGAAGGTTCCTTGGCTGTAAACTCCCTTTTGATTATGATTTCCTGATGAATTCTAAGTGTAAACTAGTTGATTCAAGCATATATCAAGCTTAGACAAGTGTACTTACAGTGTAGATGCTTGAAAGGGTGCTTAAGGCTCAAGAACACTAGTGTGTGTTCTTGGTGTTCTTCGTGAAATGAAGAACACTTGATTTATCTATCAAATGAAGAGATTTCATGGATGAAATCACACACATACACTAGATAATGAAGTTTATTAACTAATCAAGGAAGAAAATACTTACTATGTTGATGATCTAGTGATGATACTTGAGAGAGAAATGGGGTTAAGGGTTTGAAAATGGTTAAAAATGACATAAATGACTAAGTGTCACTTTTATACCCTGGAGTTTACGGCCGTAAACTCCATGTTAGGGCCGTAAACTCCAAACACTTGGAGTTTTGGAATTTAAATGTTGTGCACTAAACCCTAGAGTATCCACTCTCCAGCTATCTCTAGCAGTACTAGGCTTTAGAACACTCAAACTGACTCCAAAACTGCTAAAGTTTAGCAATTGAAAGTTTGACTTTGATTGAATGGAGGGTTTGTTATAAGATAGAAATTTCGAGTTGTCACATCGACCTACCCCCGTTTGATATGTTGTATGGTTGGAGATGTAGGACCCCATTTTGTTGGGGTGAAGTTGGGCACTGAGTCATGGGGAGCACCGAGGTGGTGCTTATTACTACCGAGTTTATCCGATAAGTGTGCGACGGGCTGTGGGTTGCATAGAGCCGTCAGAAGAGCTATGCTGACTGGCGTCGCTCGGATCTTGAGTTCCATGTGGGAGACTTTATCTTTCTGAAAGTGTCACCATGGAAGGGTGTCATTCAATTTCAGAAAAGAGGCAAGTTAGGGCCCTTATATATTGTTCCGTTCAAGATTACTGCCCGGATAGGCAAGGTGGCTTACCGTTTGGATCTGCCGGATGAGCTTAGCCAGATTCACAACACCTTTCATTTGTCTCAGCTCTGGAAGTGTGTCACGGAAGAGACTACGGTTATTTCCTTCGACGAAATTCAGGTGGATGAGAGCCTAAACTACAATGAGAGGCCTGTTGCAGTTTTAGACATGAAAACTAAGGTTCTTCATAAGAAAGAGGTGAAGCTAGTGAAGGTGCAATGGTAGCATCGGAAGGGCTCAGAATGGACATGGGATGTGGAGGATGAGATGTGGGAACATTACCCGGATTTGTTAGTGACCACAGACTTCGAGGACGAAGTCTTGTTCAAGTGGGGGAGATTTGTAATGCTTGTATTAGGGATTATTTATTTCTCAAATTTGTAGGCTTTTAGACTAGAACTCGACGAGTTTGGGAGCTGCAACTCGTAGTGTAAGGATCATATTGGACGCGGGATTAAGGGTCTACTTGTCGAGTTGGAAGGCCTCAACTTGATGAATAGACGCTAGAAAGGAAAACCCTAATTTTTAGGGATTGTATCCTATTTAAAGGCCTTAAGCCTCATTAGTAGCCTCCCTTAACGCCCTTATCGTCCAGAGAAACCCTAGTTCACTCATTTCCTCTCCTTATGTGTGTGTGAGAGAGCTTAGAGAGTGACTTTTGGAGCTCTTTTGGAAAGGAACTATAAGCTTGAAGAGGATAGATTGAGTAGAAGGCAGTAGATCCGAGATTTCCTCTAGTATTGCAAGTACATTGAGGTATAAAGTCAAAACCTAGGCCTTTTATTGTGTCACACCTCAAAACCAAGAATGATGGAAACGTTCTAGGGCGGAGGACGTCATGTAATGTATCACAACAAGGCAAAGTAGTAAACAAGCAACAACATCATCCATTGCATTAATAGTATAATTTTGAAAGCGAGTATCAGCAATAAATCTGGTGAGTTCATAAGTATTTATGTGACTTTGATTTGTAAAACTGTAAAGAAAGACCTATAAATGTTTGAAGGAAAGTTTGTATCAATGAACATGTTTGTAAGTCGTTGTAAACGTTTGAAAAACCTAAAAAATCTCATATTTCCTACTAGTATAAAAAATAGCCTTCTACCAAGACCCGACTGTTTTGAATGTTTGCTTTTAGAAATCCAATATTTGTCCATAAGTGGGTGGTAGTTTAAAAATCCCCACAACTAAAATGCAATATTGTTTTTCATGCCTAAAACAGTAGATTTTTGTATGTATAAAATCACTAAGGCATTCAATAACCCCGTAAATCAACGTGTTTTTAATACTCCATGTGAGTTTTATAACCATATTAATGACCCAGACTGCCTGTAATAACGCTCTTCAGGCGTTTGAACGTTATCACGTTTGTCACCCCAGACTTGCCGGTCTAACTGTAGCTAACAGTTTAGGTGCGGGATTGTCAATCCCCTATAGATCTATACACAAGTATCACGTTGTCCCTACAAGAGATTATGGTATATAATACAGCAATTTAACTACATGTCTCACAAATCTTAGTATTAAATGGATTTACGTATGAAAGTCCATTTGTTTTTGTATATGAAAGTATTTCCTTGACATAGTACTTGTAGTATGTAAAATTTCATGAATATCTCATAAACTATCTATGTATTTGTATCTTTTGTAATGTGTTCGTATTTCATATAGTCTGTAATGTATTAGTATGGAGTCATGAATGAACTGACTCTTGTATGATTCCTTGTATTTGGGATACTAAGTAGTATCTCCTAACTATACCTATTATATCTACTAGTATTGTACGTGTCTAACCGAAGTATGCCCTTGCTACTCAAAGCTACTAAACCAATTGATGGAACTTTTTTGTCTATATATATACATGATATATATAACTAATATTTATACGCCCTTAGGACGAATAACCGATGCCCGAAGGCCACATCCCAACGAGGAAAAAGGAAATAAAGAGAGCTAGTCGTCCTAAGTCCTTTAAACATTACTTATATAATTATACATATATAGGCATGCATTTGACAATATAAAAGTATAAAATAAATGTTGTAAAACCCTTGAAAATTTTAATAACTAAGAAATGATGACTTGATGTCAGTTTGTAAAAAGATTTGAAAGCAGTTTCTTTGATAAGAACAGTTTTAAGTATAAGAAGTCCTTTGTTTGAAACACGATTCTAACAGTGTTTGAAAGGAAACATAAAGTATGTTAGACAATTTGATAAATAGTTTTTAACATGTAAAAATGTTTGTTGTAAACTATACCTATTATAGGTTTTCCAATAGTTTGTTTCGTTTGTATAGTAAACCCTAGAGAAATGCTCACTTGTTATGTAAAGTATAACTTTTGTAGTGACATAAATGAACACATATACTCAAAGTATAAATAAAGTGTTTGATTCGTCTATATATATAACAACATATTTAATTTCAAAAGACAAGATGTTATCGTGATATTTTTTGGGTACGAAAGTTTCCATATAGTAGTTATGAATCACATGTGATTCACTTGATAAAAAGAGTATTGTGGAACTTTATGTTACACATGATAATAACCGTGTGTTTACTTGTATTCCCCCCATTAAAAGCGTATAAAAGCATTTATAAAGCATTTGAAAGTGTAGTTTATAGGGGTAGGAACTCACTTGAGAGATTGAAGAAGGTGAGACGAAAGTCGAGCAGAACTTCGACTGGAAAGAAGTCGATTTCTCGGAAATCTCGGGATTTCGGGACTTGCGTCGTGTGTTGTAGGTGTTACCGGGGCTTCGGGGTAGTTTAGAGGGGCTTAATAGGGTGTAGAAGTAGGAGAAATGATAGAAATGAACAACTAAAGCCGGTTGCCCTTGATTCCTATTTATAGGGTGAATTTTGGGTCTCACGTCGTGAGTCAGCTCCGATTCACTCACAGCATGCGTCACACGTCAAGTGGCTCTGGAAGGGTCATTCAAGGGGCTCATGTCGTGAGTTTTACAAAACTCACGTCGTGAGTTCTGAAACAGAGTCGGTATTCGTGCCCCGAACTTCAGAAATTTATAACATTCGCATCCGAGCTCCGTTTTCGACGTTCTTTATATGCATGCGTAGGTGAGGTTATTCTCCACAACTCTCGTTTAGACTCCGTTGGCTAATTTTGACTTTATTTTGAATATATTATTAATATATTATCTTTATATTATTTTTAGTAGGCCGGGACACGAAAACTCCGTCATAAATCCATAACTTCTTCATCCGACGTCTGTTTTCGTCAGACATTTTACCGTTGCGCTACTATTGTTGAGACCTTCGATTATCATTTAGTTTGTGTCAGCTAAAATTCTCTCGATCTCTATTTAGAGTTTTTAGTTGTCTACTTCTATATCCGTAACTTAGAAAAATCATAACTTCCTCTTACGAAGTCAGATTTGGACGTTCTTTTTATGTACGTTTACGGTTTAATGATATCTACAACTTTCATTTAGATACCTAAGGCTAAAAATTATTGTATTGAAACTTCGCGTTTTACGTCTATCAGTGTTGTTGGTTTTTGCTACGAATCTTAGATTGGTCATAACTTTTTCGTTAGAACTTGGATTATAGTGCTCTTTATATGCACGAAAACCTTGATACGATTACTACCACTTTATTTAAACTAACTAAGATTTTAGGAAAGTTAAATTTTTACCTAAATTTTACTGGTGTTACATTACATTGTCTCGAAATATCGGGTTGTCACATCATGCCCCCGTTAGAGGGAATTTCGTCCCAAAATTAGAGTTTAAGCAAAATTGATAACTTCGCTACAGATAGAAGTTTCATTTGGTGCTCGCATTCCCAAGTGAACACATGTCCTCGCTTGGCATTCCAGCGAACCTTTCACTATTGGGATATGACTTTGCTCCTTTCGTTTCACTTCACTGGTATGATAACTCTTCTTGGTTGGATGTGGGTTGAGTGTTTTTGTTGTCTGTGAAAATATTACACCTTGTACCCTACAAGTAGTGTCTCCAGCTCTTCAGAGCAATTACCACTGCTCCTGACTCAAGATCATGTGTTGTATAGTTAACTTCCTGTGTCTTAAGCTGTCTTGAGGCATGGGCAGTGACCTTCCCTCTTGCATAAGAACACAACCAATCCCTTGGTTGGATGCATCGCATTACACCACAAAATCTTCTATCCTTTTTGGGAGGGATAATATCGGTGCAGTGCACCAGGATTTCTTTAGCGTTTGGAACGCTCTTTCTTGTTTACAGACAAGTCCGGTGCTCCCCATGGTGAGAAGCTTGGCCTAAACAATCCCCTTCTGAGGAGTTCGTTAAGCTGTCCAGACGGTTCTTGTATCTCCGTAGGCGTTAGTCTATAGGGCAATCTGTTTACACGAATATCCTTTGATTGGATTCTAAGTTTGTTCCCATGACGATGCGATTACTCGTAGTCTTGGGCAATCTTTGTCCTGAAGTTCATATTAGAAGTCATACATAGTTCATCAGTCATAGTCTTGTGTATACGAGTCGTATATAATTAAAATAAAAAAGGTAGTCGAATAAATGATTCTTCTCTAAGCTCATATCCCAATGAGGAAAAGAAGTTAAAGTGGAATCATCAATTCTAAACCTATAGAACATTGACTATATACCACCCTTGTGTATACATTCTTCAGCGATAGATCAACCGTAAGGGTCCTTGGTTTGAACTTGACGTACTGTACGAGTGGTACTTCGGGGAGGTTTGTTGAGTTTTCTTTGGCAAGGATAAGAAACATGAGGTACTCTATGCATGAGTACTTCAGAGTTCTGAAATGACGGCTTCGCTAGAAAGGCGATTTCGGAGAAAGAGATGTGTGCACGATACTGGAATTGTGAGGATTGAACTGTCTCGAGTTGACAGATAATATCAAACTCACTTGGAAGTAAAGAAATTAGATTTGAACATAAAGGCGTTACAGACAAAACACAACAGTGCAACTTTTAACAGAGCTATAGTACTTTAAAGCAACTATTGGAATACTGTTGTGAACAAGGTATACTACAAAAGTCAAGTATACGCAGCATGAGGGTCCCTTAACTGACGGGGTCTCGCAAAAGATAAGACTCGAGTTGCACTAGTTTTAAACAGTTTATGTGTCTGTTACAACGAACGCCTTACATACATTAACGTAGGTCCGGGGTAGTTTCTCGTCAGGCAGTGATCCTTAGTATCTTCCCATCTGCACAGGAGTTCTTTGTTATTGGACAATCCTTTTTGAGGTGTCCAATCTCACCTCATTGGTGACATATCTGGCTTGTACTAGCATTGGTGGTGGAAGTGAGGTGTCGAGTCAGACTTATGTGGACACATGTATTTTCTTTGTTCATCCACTTTGAAAATTTCCTTTTATGGGATCCGGTTTTACCACCACCATCATGTGTAGGGCTGATCCCGATGTCAGGGACTTGAGAAATGGGTCGTGTCGGTGCTCCACAGCTACGGGCATGGTGCCCTACTTTGTGGCAATTGCAGCATTGTATTTCATGACAAGCCCCGTTATGATTAAAGCTACACTTGTTACACTTTGGAAGTTTTCCCTCGTATGGTCTGATCGGTGCTGAAATGGCAGGGGTTGCCATTTGTTGTTGTTGCATGGCAAGTCCTTAGGATCTCTTGCGCTCCTTTTGGGCTTGACGCTTTCGTTTATTCCTCTCGGTTTTACGGCTTTGCAAGTCCATGATTGTTGCCATTTGTTGGCTTCCTAGATCGGTACAAAAATCGGAAATGTCGACTTCTTTGTCAGTCTTGTTTGCATTGTCAGAGTTGATGTGTGCAAGGAAATATGTCACAGCAGTTGTTACCGCAACTTGTAATGTAGCGGCGTCGATATGAAGGATAGGTGTTTCATTGCTCGGTGGGCTATTTCTGGATGACGACATGATTTTGTAATACGAAAGAGAATGGGTTTGTGAGCTATTACGGTTGAACCTGAATCATTTTGATTCTGACTAAGAGATGAGTTATTATACATGAAAACTTAGCTTATATACGTTATGATATAATCAAGATTGGGCGGATAATAAAATGTGTGATCCTACTCTAGTTTCACATCCCAACGAGGAAAAGAAACTAAATTAGAAATCTCACATTCTATTGGCTACCAGGTCTTCGTTATATATAACTCGGAAATGTATAAGCGAGGAAAATTATAATAATAACCTTCTTACGAATCCTTTTTAATGAACTAGAATTCTCAGTAACCGTTACGAGAACACTTAGAAATCTTATCATTGAACCCAGATGAATTCCGATCGCTCATGAAAAGAGTAGAAGTATGCTCTCGAGGGTTTGACCTGCATCCCTATGATGCAGTCCTAGTAAAGAGTAAAAGTAAGTTCGTAGAATGGTCTCAAGACGTTTTGTCGTTCAAGCCGAGGTATTATTGGTTAGTGGATAATATGGTCCAATCTTTAAGAGAGGCTTGAAAATGATTCCGGAGTTAAATTACCATAGTCCAATAACTTAACTAGATTGGGTTTAAGATAGACTCTAATGAAAGCATGATGAAAGTGTTTGAACAAAGAGTGACACAGAAGTTATTCAACTGTCAATATCATCGATGTTTAAGATGTAATAAGTTCGGGAAAATTGACCTTGTAGTAGGTCTTACATCATATACGGAGTAGATAAGTCTTTGACAGCATAAAGACCTAACTAAAAGTACTTACAGTACACGGTAGTCACATAGAAAAGTGCTACACATAACATAGGCAGGAACACGGTTCTTTAAAACAAAGTAGGAAAGTAAAGCATCTCCTACTGGCGACGGTCACCCCTATGGTGAACCCTTAGTTCAGCTAGTTGATGTTCCATATCTAGCAGGTATCTTTCATACACCCTCTGGCGTACTTGAAGCTCTATGACTTCGACTCGAGTTTCAGTTAGTGCTTGCAGCAGGGTCTCATGGTTTCTCTCAGATCTTTCACGTGTGTTGTCAAGGTGATTGGTGCGGATGGTATGCATTCTTGCATTGGCATTAACCTCTTCGATACTATGGAGAGCCGTCCTGCCCTGAATTTCATTTCAGGCAACTCTATGGACTAGGATGAGTAGAACTCTGTCTGTTGAGATCCCTTCTTTTACGTTGTAGAAGCTTCAGTCTCCATTAAACTGCATAGGTTGATCTTTGCTCTTCTCTCCATGTTTCCAAGCATTCTACCGAAGGAGGCATCGGGCCATAAAAAGTCGGATGAGGGTTAGGATTTGGAATGGGAGCTATCGGGGGTAGGTTCTCAACCTCGGGCTCAGATTGGATGATCATTCTCGGGTTCTTTTCCAAACCATCCAGCATTGCCTTCGTTCGGAAGGTACGGGTTGCCGTGGGGATGGAGTCCGGCCATGTTATCTATGTGAGAATTGGGGTAAGAAAATAATTATTAGTCGAACTATCTAGATAATTATTAGATAATCTTCATTAGTTACATCACTATTTATAAAGTGCATACCAGTTATATGTAATCAAAATAGGATAGGCCTTTGAATAAGTGACCTTAACTCCAAATTCACAAGGAACCAAGATAAAGCAAAGATTTCACAGATTCTAAGTCTATGACATCTTAGTTACATATAACCTTAGTGTATCCACTTATCAACTATCAACTTAGTAATGAAGATCCTTTCAAGTTCTCAAGTAAGTAATTATAGTAACACAAAATACTCTTATAGTATTTTAGACTTAGGTCTGTTATAATGTTCTCATTGTGGTATTGTTGGTAAGTTTTTAGACTTTTTGCCATATCATAACCATTCTTGGGAACGTGCTAATCACTCCTCGGACCAGCATAGTTGATCAGGCTGTGCCACTCCCAAGACTGACCATACATCCCCGAGCTTACTTGTGATATTCAACCATCGTAATACTTTTGTTCTTGTCATTGTGACACGGATTTTAGTATGAATGCAGGTATGTATACTTAGTTAAATATTTTCTTATTTAAAAGTATAAACTCTTGGTCAGAGTATTTTTAATCCCATTGTATTTATAGTTAGCATATCTTTTATGGGTTGATATACTCAATTCACTATAAACAATGCTCTGATGCCAATCTGGCACACCCCAAAACCGAGAACGGCGGAAACGTTCTGGGGCGGAGGACGTCATGTAATGTATCACAACAATGCAAAGTAGTAAACAAGCAACAACATCATCCATTGCATTAATAGTATAATTTTAAGTACATGTGAGTTCTTTCATAGTATAAATCTACATAATGAGTATTCAAAATAAAAGACGAGTCTTGACTGCTCCGTCTTCACAAAACCTGGTCATCGTACCTGTCTATTTGTGACCTGAGAATACAAGTTATTTTGAAAGCGAGTATCAGCAATAAAGCTGGTGAGTTCATAAGTATTTATGTGACTTTGATTTCTAAAACTGTATAGAAAGACTTGTAATTGTTTGAAGGAAAGTTTGTATCAATGAACATGTTTGTAAGTAGTTGTAAATGTTTGAAAGCCCTAAAAAAATTTCATATTTCCTACTAGTATAAAAAGTAGCCTTCTACCAAGACCCGACTGTTTTGAATGTTTGCTTTTATAAATCCAATATTTGTCCATAAGTGGGTGGTAGTTTAGAAATCCCCACAACTAAAATGCAATAGTGTTTTTCATGCCTAAAACAGTAGATTTGTGTATGTATAAAATCACTAAGGCATTTGATAATCCCGTAAATCAACGTGTTTTTAATACTCCATGTGAGTTTTATAACCATACTAATGACCCATACTGTCTGTAACAACGTTCTTCAGGCGTTGGAATGTTATGATGTTTGTCACCCCAGACCTGCCAGTCTAACTGTAGCTAACAATTTAGGTGCGGGATTTTCAATCCCGTATAGATCTATACACAAGTATCACGCTCTCCCTACAAGATATTATGGTATATAATACAGGACTTTAATTACATACTCAAAAGTACGTGAAGCTGAATGTCTCACAAATCTTAGTATTAAATAGATTTACGTATGAAAGTCCATTTGTTTTTGTATATGAAAGAATTTCCTTGACATAGTACTTCTAGTATGTAAAATTTCATGAATATCTAGTAAACTATCTATGTATTTGTATCTTTTGTAATGTGTTCGTATTTCATATAGTCTGTAATGTATTAGTATGGACTCATAAATGAACTGACTCTTGTATGATTCCTTGTATTTGAGATAGTAAGTAGTATCTCCTAACTATACCTATTATAGTTACTAGTATTGTACGTGTATAACCGAAGTATGCCCTTGCTACTCAAAGGTACTGAACCAATTGATGGAACTTTTATGTCTATATATATACATGATATATATAACTAATATTTATACGACATTCGGACGAATAACCGATGCCCTAAGGCCACATCCCAACGAGAAAAAAGGAAATAAAGAGAGCTAGTCGTCCTAAGTCCTTTAAACATTACTTATATAATTATACATATATAGGCATGCATTTGACAATATAAAAGTATAAAAGAAATTTTGTAAAACCCTTGAAAAGTTTAATAACTAAGAAATGATGACTTGATGTCAGTTTGTAAAACGATTTGAAAGCAGTTTCTTTGATAAGAACAGTTTTAAGTATAAGAAGTCCTTTGTTTGAAACACGATTCTAACAGCGTTTGAAAGGAAACATAAAGTATGTAAGACAGTTTGATAAAAAGTTTTTAACATGTAAAAATGTTTGTCGTAAACTATACCTATTATAGTTTTTCCAATAGTTTGTTTCGTTTGTATAGTAAACCCTATAGAAATGCTCACTTGTTATGTAAAGTATAACTTTTGTAGTGACATAAATGAACACATATACTCAAAGTATAAATAAAGTGTTTGATTCGTCTATATATATAACAACATATTTAATTTCAAAATACAAGATGTTATCGTGATATTTTTTGGGTACGAAAGTTTCCATATAGTAGTTATGAATCACATGTGATTCACTTGATAAAAAGAGTATTGTGGAACTTTATGTTACACATGATAATAACCGTGTGTTTACTTGTACTCCCCCCATTAAAAGCGTATAAAAGCATTTATAAAGCATTTCAAAGTGTAGTTTATAGGGGTAGGAACTCACTTGAGAGATTGAAGAAGGTGAGACGAAAGTCGAGCAGAAGTTCGACTAGAAAGAAGTCGATTTCTCGGAAATCTCGGGACTTCGGGACTTGCGTCGTGTGTTGGAGGTGTTACCGCGGCTTCGGGGTAGTTTAGAGGGGCTTAATAGGGTGTACAAGTAGGAGAAATGATAGAAATGAACAACCAAGGCGGCTGCCCTCGATTCCTATTTATAGGGTGAATTTTGGGTCTCATGTCGTGAGTTTTTCATAACTCACTTCGTGAGTTAGCTCCGATTCACTCATGGCATGCGTCACACGTCAAGTGGCTCTGGAAGGGTCATTCAAGGGGCTCACGCCGTGAGTTTTACAAAACTCACGTCGTGAGTTCTGACACAGAGTCAGGATTTGTGCCCCGAACTTCAGAAATTCATAACTTTCGCATCTAAGCTCCGTTTTCAACCTTCTTTATATGAACGCGTAGGTGAGATTATGCTCTACAACTCTCCTTTAGATTCCGTTGGCTAATTTTGAATTTATTTTTAATATATTATCTTTATATTATTTTTAGTTGGCCGGGACACGAAAACTCCGTCATAAATCCATAACTTCTTCATCCGATGTCCGTTTTCGTCAGACTTTTTACCGTTGCGCTACTATTGTTGAGACCTTCGATTCTCATTTAGTTTGTGTCAGCTAAAAGTCTCTCGATCACTATTTAGAGTTTTTAGCTGTCTATTGCTATATCCATAACTTATAAAAATCATAACTTCCTCATACGAAGTCAGATTTGGACGTTCTTTTTATGTACGTTTACGGTTTAATGATATCTACAACTTTCATTTAGATACCTAAGGCTAAAAATTATTGTATTGAAACTTTGCGTTTTACGTCTATCAGTGTTGTCGGTTTTGCTACGAATCTTTGATTGGTCATAACTTCTTCGTTATAACTTGGATTATAGTGCTCTTTATATGTACGAAAACCTTGATACGATTACTACCACTTTATTTAACCCAACTAAGATTTTAGGAAAGTTAAATTTTTACCTAAATTTGACTGGTGCTACATTACATTGTCTCGAAATATCGGGTTGTCACATATTGCTTAGATCTTCTTCTATGAAAGTTTATGGCCATTATTAGCTTAGTTTGGGACTTTTCTTGGATTTGAGCATGATAAGAAGATTTGGCTTCAAATTTGGATATCTCAGGGCCTTTGTAGACTTAAAGTGGCCAACTTTATCAAGTCTTGGCCCTCCTTCATGCTCTAATACCCTTAATAAGCTTGTTTAAGTGTTTTTAGCCTTTGCATGCGTTACATGGATGTAAAGTGATCAACTTACGTACTATCTCAACCCTAAGGGACTGGATCTGTAGTTTGGGGCTTTAGATTCGACTAAAAAAGGTTGAATATGTTATGACTGGGAAAACTCGATGAGTTGCCCTGGCAACTCGACGAATTGGATCGGGTTTCACCGCCTTCTGGATACTAAGTGAACTCGACGAGTTGGCTAGGGTTTTTTCCGCATTTTCTGAACATTGAAGGAACTCGACGAGTTGTTAGATGCACTCGACAAGTTGGGGTCGACATGGATTGTTGACCGTGACTGTTGATCTTGACTTTGACCATGGTTGACCAAGTTGACTTTAAGGGTATTTTGGTATTTTAGGATTTTGAAAAATAAGTGACTTGGCGATTGTAGGTGGTTTAGTTGGAGTTGTGGATTAGGATTGATCTTATCGGTTCAGCATTTCTTTAGAGGTGAGTCTCCTCACCATACCAATGGGTTGAAGGCACCAAGGCCGACCCTTTATATGACATGTGAATTGTTAGTTCATTATGTGATATGCCGGTAAGAAAATTGTATGGAAGACCCCTAGGGGTTCCCGTGGCAGTAGTTTAAGACCATGAGGGGGTTCTTATGGCATTCGACATAAGTCCTTGGAGGGTTTCTATGTCATCCTAGTATGTTTTCATGTTTATCGCGTATGATATTCCTTTGGTTAGTGAAGACCATGTGGGGGTTCCCATGGCAGGTAGTCAAGACCACATGGGGGTTCCAGTTGTGGGTGTTTCCCATGGTAGGTAGTTAAGACCACGTGGGGGTTCCAGTGGCACTCGGTATAAGACCGTGGAGGGTTTCCATGACATCCTTATATGTTTGTATACATGGCTTATTTGATATGTGGATTATGTGATTATGTGGATTATGTGGGGTATGCTCTGGGGAACTCCCTAAGCATTAGCTTATAGTTTGTTGGTTGTTTCAAGTACTTCAGACCCTAAGGGCAAGGGCCCGACTTGATGGCGCGGAATGCACTCTCCGACGATTTTATTTGGGGACACTCTGATATAATGAATAAAATGTTTGATACTGTGGAATTTAAGAATCTTCCACTTTTTATACACTATGGCCTAAAATCATAAAGGCATGAGAGGTTGCTTGTCAACCTTCTTCCTTTGTCCCCCATGCTTCAAAAGTAAGGTGATTACTCTTTATTATTTAATGGAGATGCTTTTGATTTTCATGGACTATATAAGAGAGTGCATGGAGCTTGTTTTTGGTGTGTGAAACACTCTCTTCTTCCTTTCTTCTCACCAAAACCGTAAGTAGCAAAGTGCTACTCCACTTGCTTTTCTTTTGAAGATCATTCAAGTATCTGGTGGTTCAAAGTGCTTCTCTTTTAGCGCTTATTTGAGTTAAGCACTTAAAGGCTTAAGAAGTACTTTATACAAGAAGGAACTAGCATTCCAAGTGCCTTAATCTTAATGGTGGATAGTTGTAAAGAAGATCATTTTCTTTTATCTTTACATCTTCATCAACACCCCAAAACCAAGTGGGTTCAAAGGCTTCAAAGGTTATCTCTAAAACATCCTATGCTTGTTTTTAATATCATTTTAACCTCTATAAATGGATCCATGATGGTTTGGTTTTGTTATGAAGTAAAATAAACTTGTTACTTTTAAAGTCTCCCGTTGCCGGTTTTTGTGAAAAGCAAACTTATATTTCGTATCAAAACCCAACAAAAGCATCCTCGTGATCCTACCCATAAAAGGTAGTTCCCTTAGCATGCCAATAATATGTCCTGGCATTCGAACTTTGTAGTGGTTGGGATTTTTGGTGGATCAAGACCCCATATGTTGTTGGATTAGGTGTCTAAGCCCATAACTATAATTAGTATGTACTTGACCCGATAATAAAGAAACTGACTAAAGTTACAGGGATTGATTAGGTAAATCAGTAATACTTCTAGTTGGACTCATGAATCATGTTGATTAGAGTTGAAATAAACCAATGTGAAAGTCCAAGAAGGTTTAGCCCAAAAGACTAAGATATATGAAGAGTCATTAGGGCTTGCATGGTTGTAATACAAACCTATAAAAGAAGTCCCTAACACCCTAAAATCAGTCCCCCATGCACACTAGAGTTGTAGCAAGCCAATTTTGATCTACCAAACCTCTCTCTCAAATCCATTTTCTGGTTCTTGGTTTGTTATAAGATATTTGAGGCATCACACTTGAGGTGATTGGCACCAAAAGGTCAAACACAAGCAAGCTACTACACAAGGTAATCTTCTAACCGTTTTTTTATGATTTAAATGTTACCTTGCATGCAAGTTTAGGATTTATGCTTTGGAAAAAAAAAAGGTTGCATGTATAATTAGAGAAAACTTAGATCCAAAGCATTAGGGTTGTATGTGCACCATAGGAATGTTAGACTACATAAAACCTATCAGTGGTGTCATAGCCATGGGTGTTTTCTATTATATTGATGCAAATGTTTGATTTTCATAGTTGGAAAAATGACTTTTTTGCCACTACCTGATGAACTCGACGAGTCTATAGATGGACTCAACGATTTGGATGAGTTTTGCCATGAACTCGACAAGTCCAAAACCATGAAGTTTGTCAAATTTTAAGATAATTACTTGATTTTGTGAAAAACTAATTATTGATGAAATATGAAATTATCTTGAATATGAACTAGGTCAAATTGGTAAATGATGAATTATATGATAATTGAATTAGTTTAATTTAATGTATGTGTTTCTTGAAAAGTTCCAAAACTTGTCCTCAAGTTATGGAATATGAAAAGTCTTTATTTATGAAACTATTAACTATTGTAAATTATAGGATTCAAGAGATCTTGAAAGGTTTCATAACTTTTACTCAAGCTTGGAATTTGAAAGGTCTCATTCATGGAACTTTAAAATCCATAAGTTATGGAAATCAAAATTTTTGACAGGTTACAAAACTTTCCCTCAAGTTTTGCAAATTAAAGAGTCTCATTTATGAAACTTTAATTCCTAACCCTAGAATTTTAAAAGATTAAAATTTAACCCTTATATTATTATAATATTAAATTATATATATATATATATATATATATATATATATATATATGTATATATATAAGATAAGCCAGTCATACCGTTAGTAGGTTTCATTCATGAAGTCGGTCTATAAAGGGGGTATAAGGTTACTGTCTATAAAATGGTGGTTTAATGGGTATCCACTCTCATCCACCGCTTTCTTGACTAGTGGAGGGTCGTTAGCCGAACGGGTAGGATAGAACATTAATTCTCACTAATAAGTATAATGATAATTATTAAAGTAACTCAACCTTTTTAAATTCCCAATCTTAGTTACTTTAGGAAAAATGTGAAAATGGTGCTATTCCATGAAGTTGCACTTTCCACCTTGTTGAGTCGTTAGTGGAGCGTGTGTGGTTACCCGAAACACTAATTTGGGACTGAAACTATGTGGCAAAGGGCTGCTTGATGTTAATCATGGATCAATGGAGCGTGTATGGTTGACCGACACATTGATTGGATGATTTGTAACATTAAGTGTACCAAGATAATTTGCATGGTTATTCACACCTTGTTTGTGATCCTCGACATCCTAGTCAAACACTTGAAGGGCATAATCGAGATTTAAACATGTCATTGAAAAGTTTAATGAATCTCAAAAGAATCTAGGAATTTCAATCCAATTAAAACTTAATAATCAATTTCGTTTTTCATGGTGGAAATTGGTAAATCGTTATTTACCTACCTTCAAATATTTTGCAATTGGATTATGACATCCCTCTTCCGAATTGTAAAATATTGTGTTGGGTCCTAACCTTAATATTTCATTTGGGTGCTATATTAAGGATC
The DNA here is from genome assembly GCF_002870075.4 of Lactuca sativa. NCBI lineage: Eukaryota > Viridiplantae > Streptophyta > Magnoliopsida > Asterales > Asteraceae > Lactuca > Lactuca sativa. Next base: position 58,916,920 of record NC_056629.2, on the reverse strand, counting down.
GTTATCTAATCTAAACTTTGTCTTTTTTTTTTTCAGATGTCTTCCAACACTGCTTCCTACCCAAACCCTTTAGGCTATTTCTCTCTCATGAACTTATGTAGGAGGGTCATATTTGATGGATTGAACTTCAATGATTGGATTCGAAACATCCTAATGGCCATTCGCTATGAGGGAAAAGAATATGTCCTAGATAAAGAGCTTAAGGAGATTGTTGAATCTATCGCTACTCCCGAACAGATTGCTGAATACAAGGCCCATGAGAGAGACGCGACCAAAGCATCATGTATTATGATTACTACCATGACCGCTGAGCTTCATAAGTCCTATAAGGACTTTTGGCCTTATGAAATGCACCAAGACCTGATGGAAAGGAACCATCAAAGTGCAAGGTAGGTAAGGTATGAAATCATGGCCTCCATGATTACAAACAAAGTGAAGGATGGAGAGTCCATCACGGCCCACTTGCAGAAGATGCAAATATTTGTGGATCGTTTACTGAAGTTGAATGTTACACTCTTTGCCTCTTTGTTATGATAAGTTTTGTATGAACAATCATATAAGAAGGAGGAGGTCACTCTAAGCAAACTTCAAGGCCTTTTAAGGACTGCTGAAAGTAGTCTTAAAGGAAAATTTGTTGTTTCTACTCGTACTGGTACTACCCATGTGCTAGAAATTAGACATGGGAAGGGAAAGAAGAGGAAGACTCCTTCCAGGAGCCACAAGGGAAAGTCCCATGATGGATCCTCTTCTAGTAGGACCAAAGTTGGTTCTATTAAACCCTCTTCCAATCCAAAGGAATCCGAGTGCTTTCATTATCATGAAAAACGACACTGGAGACGAAGCTGCCCCAAATACTTGCAGGACATAAAGGATGGGAAGATCAAACCATCCTTCACAAGTATTTATACTATTCTGTCTCATAACTCATAACATGCTAATTCTTGGGTCTTGGATATAGGATGTGGTTTTCACATTTGTTCAGATTTGCAGGGACTAAAAAGAAGTAGGGATGTGGAGCACAGGAAGATGAACTTGATCATGGGGAATAGGAAAAAGTTTTCTGTCACCAAGATTGGAGTTTATACTTTATTTCTTAGTAGTGGGTTAAATTTAGAACTGAATAATTGTTGTTACTCGTCTGATATGGAGAGAAATATTATTTCCCTTCATAGTTTGTATAAACAAGGCTTTACATTTTCTTTTAATAATGAAATTGGTAGTATTAATGCTTATTATAATGGTACATTTTCTTTTGAAGTAATACCTTGTAATGGTATATATGAAACTATGATGGTTATGGATAACTTAGGAAATAATGTGTTACATATTGATTCGTCCAATGTATTGGATAAAGCATGCTTATGGCATTGTCGTCTTGGACATGTTAACAAGAAGCGCATAGCCCAACTCCAAAAGGATGGAGTGTTGGAGTCATTTGACTTAAATTCGGATGACATTTGTGAATCTTGTTTGCTTGGAAAGATGACCAAGTCACCCTTCACTTGTACTTGTGAAAGGGGTGAGGGTTTGTTGGATCTCATACACACCGATGTGTGTGAACCCTTCAGATCCACCACAAGGGATGCTGACCGCTTCTATATGGCTTTTATTGATGATTATAGCAGATATGGCTATATCTACTTAATCAAGCATAAGTCAGAAACCTTTGAAAATTTCAAAGAATTTAAGCTAGGAGTGGAGAATCAGCTGGGCAGGAAGATAAAAATGTTCCGATCCGATCGAGGACGAGAGTATCTTAGTATCGAGTTCCAAGACTATCTTAAGGAATGTGGAATTGTTTCACAATTGATGCCTCATAAGACATCACAACTTAATGGTGTGGTTGAGAGGCGCAATCGAACCTTGCTAGACATGGTTCGTTCTATGATGAGACGAGCTTCATTACCTGTCCCATTCTGGGGGTATGTCTTAGAGACAGTCGCCCATATCCTCAATCTAGTCCCAACTAAAAAGGTTTCAAAAACACCTCACGAGATGTGGACATGGAAGGTTCCCACGTTAGCACACATCAAAGTGTGGGGTTACGAGGCTTTTGTGAGAAAAGAAACTTACGGCAAGCTCGAACCTCGTAGTGAGCATTGTATTTTCATCGGTTACCCACAAAATCGTTTGGATATCTCTTCTATAGACTGAGTGACAATGCTGTGTTCGTTGCTAGGACAGGAGTCTTTCGAGAGAGAGAGAACTCATATGCCAAGAGGACAATGGGAGGCAAATTTACCTTGAAGAGCTTCGAGAATTAAGTATTGAAGGAACCTCAAACACTAGCACTCAACCCGAGGAGGAAACTCCTATTGAACCAATTGACGAGTTCGTACCTCTGAGATGTTCCAGTAGAGTCAGTGCTCCACCTGTGTTATATGGTTTTCATATAACAACTGAAGGTGTTACATTTATCAGTGATAGTACACTGATAGATTTGGATGAACCTAACAACTACAAGGAAGCCATGGCAGGCCCCGAGTCTGTAAAATAAAAAGAGGCGATGGACAGCGAGATTCAGTCTGTGTATGACAATCAAGTTTGGAACTTGGTTGACAATTTACTGGGTTGTAAAACAGTTGGGTGAAAATGGATCTTCAAGAAGAAGACTGACATGGATGGGAAGGTACACACTTATAAAGCGCGATTGGTTGTGAATGGCTATACTGAAACTCTTGGAGTTGACTATGACGAGACCTTCTCACCAGTAGCTAAGATTAAATCTATAAGGTTTATGCTAGCCATAGCTGCATTTCATGATTGTGAAAAATGAAAAATGGATGTCAAAACCGCTTTCCTTAATGGGAAAGGCTAAAGATGTTTACATAAACCAGCCAGAGGGTTTTGTCAATGCAAAATACCCTAATAGAGTGTGTAAGCTTGAGAAATACATTTATGGATTGAAACAAGCATCTCGCAAATGGAATCTTTGTTTCGATGAGAAAGTCAAAGAGTTTGGATTTCGGAAAAGCAAGGATGAGTCATGCGTATATGTCAAAGCTAGTGGGAGTATAGTTAGCTTTCTTGTGTTGTATGTGGATGATATACTGCTCATAGGAAATGACATTCCAACCTTGCAGGAGGTTAAGCACTGGCTTGGGAAGTGTTTTGCTATGAAGGACCTCGGAGAAGTTGCTTACATTTTAGGGATAAGGATATTGAGAAACAGGAGTAAAAGACTAATAGGACTTAGTCAAAGCACCTACTTGGAAATCCGAATTTCATCCTATCAACCCAAAAAATATAGATGTAGTTCAATGATGCTGGGTTGAACCTCATTTCCTCATTCTCGTCTTCACTTTTGATGTGGCTACCAAAAATAGCACCAACTCAAGCAATTTTGGGAGATTTTCAGGGATGGTGTGGTTAATTTGATGATCCAAGTTTAAGCGTTGAGTTCCATTCTAAAAGGATGCAATTCATCATTCATAACTCTAAGTCATAAAGTTCAAGAATTGAAGCTCGTTGTAGATTGGCGACATATAAGCTTTATTGGTTGCCAATATTAATTGATTGGTCAACTTTTGGCTAATCAATTATATGTCCCTTTACGACTAAGCTACTTTATTAATGGGTATATTTGGAGTATTTGGTAGTGATTATGGGTTAACATACTCTTTAACTTTAGATTATGGGTAACATACTCTTTGACTTTGGATTATGGGTTATTAAATGTTTTGACGAGTTATGAGTTATTAAGCCCTTTGAATTTGGATTATAGGTTATTTAGTTTGTGGGTTATTAACTCATTTTGACTTTGGTCCGTAGCATCCTAATTTTGAGATTATTGAATATTTGAAAGCTTTTTTTGACTTTAAATTAATTTTGAAGGTTTGACTCTAGTGTAATGATTGTCATCAATAATTATTCAAAATGAATTAACTTCAGAGTATTTTCACAAGACATTCCATTGCCTAAATATAGTTTTAGATATGCTTGGATTGAAGATTAAAAAGAGTGAGATGTCTAAAAGATAACAAAAATATTTTGAAGGCCTCAGTTTGTGTGGTTAATTTGAATCATGTTTTTGTTGCTAGTTAACCTCAAATTACAAGGGTTGCATCAAAGAGATCATTTATCTTTTATCTTAATTCTTATTGATATGGAAGTGTTGCATTACAAGAAATGGTTTCTCATGCGACGTTTCATTGAGCCAAAGGGGGTAATGTTGGCTTTGATTATATCAAAAATTTTCTATGTGGACAATGCATGAGATATTCTTAGGTGATTGGTCTCAACAAAACTCAATCTACTTGTATAAAACTTATGTTAACGGGTGTTGAGGGCATTTTTAATGAGGTTGAAAAGATTACATAAATAATTGGGCGTTCCACAATTCGATCACCTTTTCTATACCCTGGATACCAACATGTTGAGTAGAAGGGTGCAAAGTCCTCATCAAAAAATTTACGACTGAACTTTTAAAAAGGAAAGTAAAAATCTTTATCAGTGGATAGTACTGTAGTAGAATTACATTACCCACCTTGAATCGGTTTTTTAGAGCATTAGAAATTATTATATCTCCCATATTACAGCTTGGCATTGATAGTATAACACACGTTTCATCCAAAATAAATCCAAAAATATTACTAGTATTAATATAACGCGTTGTTTTTCCAAATTTCGTACATTTTAGTAAACCTCAAAAAATATACAGGAATTGCACCTTTTCCTTCACCTTCCTTGGTGGCTACATGCAAGTTGCCTTTTTCTTTTTCTTTTTCTCTTTCTCTCTCTATCTTCCTGTCTATCTCTCTCTCCATAAATATAGTAGTATATATACATGGACTCATACCAACAATTATGGGAGCATTTAGACTTCAACACTTGTAAACACCTCTTCATTTCTCCCTCCTCACCTACACCTCACTTCTCTTTGTCTGTCTGAACACTCTGAACCTTCATTCTAACTCAGATCCGATCGGACTATCCATTTGAAGATTTCGTGATCACCGCAGCAATAGCTGAACTCCCTCGGAAAATGAGCAAACGAAACAGAGAATCTGATAACAAAAACAACAGTAAGCATCCGGTTTACCGAGGGGTTCGTATGCGGGCATGGGGCAAATGGGTATCTGAGATCCGAGAACCCAAAAAGAAGTCTCGGATCTGGCTTGGCACCTTTTCTGACCCAGAAATGGCGGCGCGTGCACACGACGTGGCTGCACTCTCTATAAAAGGCTCGTCGGCGATCCTTAACTTCCCGGAGCTTGCCGGAGTTTTACCACGACCGGACTCTTGTTCTCCCCGTGACGTCCAAGCGGCAGCCACCAAAGCCGCAGCCATGATCCATCTTAACCCAATCACCACCACCACCGCAACAACAACAACGACCCCGTCCACGTCAACATCCTCCACGTCATCTTCATCTTCGTACTCCGGTGTCTCCACGTTAACTTCAGCTTCTGAAGAGGTGTCGACAATGTCGCCACCGGCGGAGGAACTGGACGAAATAGTTGAGCTACCGAGTTTGAGTGAGAGTTATTGTTCGGGTGAGTCGAGGAACAATTACGTGTTCGTGGACTCGGGGTGGGACTACTACTCATTATCTACACCGTGGCCGGCGGAGTGCGATGGTGGATATTTCCCCGGGGAGCCGTCGTCTATATTACCTTCTACTTCTTCCGGCACATTTTTTTCCGACAACTATTCATGGCAAGATTACTAAAAAGAAATTCAAAATTGAATTTGCGTCTATTTTTCTTTTTCCTTTAATTATGAGATTAAAACACACATGTGGCCCTTTTAAAATAATTGGATAATTTTGGTTAGAACACTTACTCGAAGAGCAATGTATTTCAAGTTTCTTTCTTTTTTATAATTATTATAAACCAAGATTTTTGTTGAGAAACTATTAATGAAGATAGATAAAAGAGGATTGTAGAGCAATAAAATGTCGTTTTTATTATATTTTCTTCGAATGATATATATTGTAATAATGTGATTGTCTCGATCGTATTTTAAATGAATTGATCTGAGATTTATCGGTTTAGTTATTTGTGAAAATTTACTAGTATTTTCATATTTTCAGATCACATGGTTCTCTTAAGTTTTTTCCTAACTTTTTTTTTTTTAGAAAATTAATAATTAGAATAATTATTTTTATCGTTTTGTTCATATTTACGTAACTTTTTTATTTTTCTACATATTTGACCATTTAAATTGTTATATGTATTCACATATTGGTTGACATTGTCGTCGGCAATAGCAGGTGACAGTAGTAATATTTAAACAAATTAATAAGTTAAATTGTTAAATGTACATGAAAAAGATTTGTCTAAATATGAAGAAAACGAAAATTTAATTACCATTATAAGTCATTTTTTCTATTTTTAATAGTGATTTTATTTTTCATATTTGTTTATATTATTTTTGAAAATGTTATTTTTAAAATATCAATAATTTCTTAAATATTAATTAAATATTGATCAGTTTTAAACTTTAGATTTTAATTAATAAATATGTTTTTATTTTGAGAAATATTTTATATAGCCTCTTATAATTTTTTTTCTTTTGTTTTTAAGCATATGCAATATTTTTAAAATAAATAGTATCTAACAATAGAATTAAATAAATTAAATATATAACAATAAGTATGGAGGGTTTTTTAAAAATATATATATATATATTACTTAGCAAATTAAAAAAATCTATATAATGTAAATGTTTTACAACTATTCCAACTTTTTAATACTTTTAATTAGAAGTTTATAAACTTTTAATTTTTTAATACAACATTTTAAACTAACATTTAACGAAAATATTTTAAAATGTTATAAAAAATTATTATACTGTCATATAAAATCTGTGAAACACTTAAAAATGTTGTAAAATAATGTTTAGAAATAAATATATGAAAATTCGAAAAAAGTTGTATGAAAATATAAAAAGAAAAAAACAAGTTAAATACTTGTAAAAAAATTTAGAATATTTATAAAATATTTGGTTTAAAATCACATATATTAAAATTATATGAAAGTATAAAAAATGCTTAAAAAATTATAAAAAAAGTTTAAAACATTGTATTAGAAAACCTATAGGAAACAAATATCATAAAAATATTGTAAGTAATTTTTAAAAATATTAAGAAATTTATATAAAAAAAATTGTTCACATTTAGACAACTTTCTTTTTTTGGATAAATTTGACAATTTAACTTGTTAAATGTGTTTACATATTACCATTCCCATATGTTATAGCAGGAGACAATGGTAATATGTGAACACATCTAAAAAGCTAAATGATCAGATGTATACAAAAAAATAAAGTTACCTAAATGTGAACAAGATGGAAAGGTAATTATCTTTGCAAGTCATTTTCCTCTTTTTTAAAAACAACAATTTATATAAAAACACACAAAGACTAGCAAGAAGCTATCTTAAAAAAAGGTCTAAGTCATTACAAGAAAGCAAGAGTTGGGTTTTGGAGCCACAACATCCAATCAAAAGACAATTTAGACCTATTAGAACACCAAAGGAAAGAATGAAAAGCAATACTATAAAAAATCAGGCACTTCTTTTGTTGCTCATAACCAAAAATGATCTTATTTCGAAACATCCATAAGAACCACCAAGCAATAATGAATACTCCTTCCAAAACATCTTTAAACGTGTTCATCAATCTAACATTATCAAACCAATCTACCTAGTCACTGGTAGAACTAAAATCATGATCCTCCAAACCCCACCACTTCAAAATTTATCCAAAACTGCTTTAGCAACCAAGCACGAAGAGAACACGAGATTCACTAATTCTACACCACTGTCACAAATCGGGTACATGATCGATTGGATATCTAACTCTTTCAAAGATAAATTCTATCTAGTAGGTAACTTGTCCAAAAACATTTTCCAACAGAAAATATTTACTTTATGATGAACCAAAGACACCTATCTAGTAGCATTACCAACCGTACCCAAAGTAACCCGGTCTATCAAGTTTCGAGCAAAAGAAACTGTATAAATACCTGAAAAATCTAAGTTGTACACCTATTTATCAGGTATCACGACAAGAGAAAGTGAGGACATAAATGAAATTAGACCTGCAAGTTGTTTAGATTTCGCCCCTCCCAAACAAGAACGACAGAAAGAATCTAAAAAAAAATACTATTACACTTATCTGCAACTAAACCTTCCTTGTTAGTCTCTAAATCAAATAATTGCGGAACGTGATCTTTGAGAGACACATTTGCACACCAAATGTCCAAAAAAAAAAGAATCAAAACCATTGCCAATCATTTTCTTACAAGAAGCCATAAGATTTACACCTTTTGTCTTATATTAGAAATAACATGAATGATATCGATCCATACTGAGTTACGATTATGGCTAATATCATAATCCAAAAGGCCACGGTCCCCATGAGTAGCTTTGACCACCCGCACCCAAAGAGAATCAGGAGAAGACCGAAAACACCAAATGCATTTGAATAAAAGAGCCCTATTCAAAGCAAAGAAACTCCCTACACCCAGGTCTCCATGAACTTTAGCTATTAAGACTTTCTCCCATGCCACCTAAGCAATCTTCCTCTCGTTCTTGTCAATAAGAGTAATGTTTTTACGTTTTCATACTATTTACTGTTTTTATTGGAACCATCCCACATATATATATATATATATATATATATATATATATATATATATATATATATATATATATATATATATATATATATTGGTTTGTTTATGTGGCTATGAGATCACATTCATGATTATAAGGTTAGAGTGTGTGTGTATATATATATATATATATATATATATATATATATATATATATATATATATATATATATATATATATATATTGGTTTGTTTATGTGGCTATGAGATCACATTCATGATTATAAGGTTAGAGTGTGTGTATATATATATATATATATATATATATATATATATATATATATATATATATATATATATATATATATAATGTTATGATGCTACTTTTATTATGATTTGATTGATCTTAAGGTTTATGAGCTCAATCATACGATGGAAATAGAAACTAATGAATTCTAAGTGAATTTGATTAATAAAAATGGTTTAACAGAATCAAATGGAAGTAACAGAATTGGATTTATAAGAGGTTTAACCCATGATATGAAGTTGTTGTAACATCCATAAAATCACAATAAATTTAAACTTTTAAAATCAACCCAATTTCATTAAGTGTTTACAAATCATAGTGAGTTTCACCAAAGTACCACCATATAAACATAATAACAAGTATCATGCATACAAAGCCTTCAGCTTGACTGTAACACCCAAAAATTTCAAGACAAATTTGAACTTTTTAAAACACTTCAAATCATTAAAATCATTACAACTTTGTTTTCAAAATGTATATTATCTGAGTTTTCCTAGAAACATAAACAAATCACGAGGAGCTGTAAGATCATGCCTTCGCCTTGTCGCGATCCCCTGATGTACCTGAAACGGATAAACTGAAACTATAAGCTCGAAATCTTAGTGAGTTCGCCCAAAATACAAATCTCACATAACCATAATCATATCACACATATAAATACAAATCAGCATGCATAATGTGCCTTCACTCTGACTGGACCGCCTCCTAGGGCCTACAACCTATCTGCACCGCTCCCGAGCCCTTGGAATGACTGTACCGCCTCGTAGGGCCTACAGCCTATCCGGACCACTCACCGGGTATGTTCGCCTTCAGCATAAAGCAGGACCGCCTCAACCCAACCCCAATCAAACAAACATGTGCACAGAAATATTATACGCTAGCTCATATCATCTAACAGTCAGACCGATCTAACAGATCACTAATCATAGCAACATCCCAATAACCGGGTTACAGACCTAACCAAGTCACTAAGCATAGCATTATCCTATAACCAGGACACCGACCTAACCAGCTCACTAAGCTTAAGCATATCACCATCCTAACCACCAGAATGCAAACCGATAAAAATATCATGCCATAATCGAATACAATCCATAAAGGTTCGACATTGGTTCCTTAGACACTGTTGATATAGTAAGGACAACTCACCTCACGAGTAGTGCTGAAGTACTGCTAATCTCTGACTATTGTCCCTGGGAATTCCACACTATCATACCATAAATAATAAACTAGTACCCATCATGACCTTCTTGACTCAACGTCCCTGCCATGCTCATAATATCCCAAAATACCCCAAAAGTCCAACAGTCAACCCTTGGTCAAAGTCAAAGTCAAAGTCAACTGCCAAGGTCAACAGTCCATGTTATCCTCAACTCGTCGAGTACCCTTAGCTACTCGCCGAGTTCCTTGCATAACTTGCCAACTTGCCGAGTCACTCGACTGACACGCTGAGCCCAAGGAAATCTTCATCGGACTCGCCAAGTCATTCTACTGACTCGTCGAGTCTACGTTGATCTTCATCGAACTCATCAAGTCAACCATGCCACTCACCGAGTCCCTCCGGTCCTTCATCTTTAAAAATGCTTTTTAAGCCATGCTAAGGCACCAAACTACAGATCCAGCTCATACTCAACAATAGCTTCACAACCAAGCCAAAAAGCCCTAAACTTCATCCAAAGAGATCTAGCAAGAAATCAGGCCAAGTTCACGAATTAATACCTCAAATGAAGCTAACTGAGATAGATTTTTAGATCCACATGAGTTCCTTGTTGCTAGCTACTTGACCTTCAAGCTCCCTTCACAAGTTCCACCTTCCAAAGCTCAAAACGAACACACTCAAATGAAGCTCTCACACAAAATAGGGTTTGCTGGACTCTCAAGTGTCTGTAAGAGACAAGGGGAGGCAGATGACTCCTTAAATAAGGTGCAAAACCCCGAAAATTAGGGTTTCACCCTCCAGCTCTAACTCGTCGAGTCACTCTTCTGACTCAACGAGCTGGTCACTTAAACACGTGGCCCCAAACCCGCTGCTTCTGGACGAGTCAAGGCACCAAACTCGTCGAGTAGACCTTGAAACTTGAAAATTAAAGCCATAATATTAATACCTGAGAATCGGGGCGTTACAATTCTCCCCCACTTGAACTACACTTCGTCCTCGAAATCGGTTGTGATAAACAACTCTGGATAGTGCTCCCGCATTTCATCTTCCGGCTCCCAAGTCCACTCAAAACCCCTCTGATGCTCCTATTGTACCTTCACCAAAGGTATCTCCTTGTTCCGCATAACTTTCATCTTCCTCTCCAGTGTGGCCACAGACCTCTCCACGTAATTTAGGCGCTCATCGACCTTAATATCGTCCAACGACGCCACTGCCTCCTGATCCATAATGCAATTTCACAACTGCGAGATGTGGAAAGTGTTGTGGATCCGACTAAGTTCCTCCGGTAGCTCCAACCTATAAACCACCTTGCCAACCCTGGCAATGATCTTGAACGGGCCAATGAATTGGGGATCCAATTTCCCCTCTTCCTGAAGCGGATCACATCCTTCCAGGGTGATACCTTCAGGAGAACCATATCCCCCACCTAGAACTCTAACTTAGATCAGCGTCTGTCGGCGTAACTCTTCTGCCGACTCTAAGCGGTCTGTAAACACTGCCTAATCTGTTGAATCTTCTCAGTAGTCAACAAGACTACCTCCGTCCGTCCCATCACCCAGTGTACGACCTCACCCCAGCAAATCGGGGTGCGATATATCCGCCCATACAATAGCTCGATATGTGGGGCGCCTGTGACATCCCCAAAATCACGGCTAGAAAAGATCGGTTTGTTTATGCTTTGTTTAAAAATCAAAGTTACATTTTAAATGAAAGTGTTGCGGAATTTTTCCCAAAACAAAAATATGATAAAGATTTATCAAAAGCATTTCCATAGAAATGTATTTCATTAAAAAACTCGGGATGTCATGTTCGTACAGATCAAAAGCATAAACAGTACAATATAAGCCTTACTACATTATTTCATATCTACAGGCCTATATCCGTAATCCCTCGTCCAAAACATCACACCTATGCTCATGCTCCACTACCTGTAATACATAAAACTGAGTGGGTCAGGCTTGTGAGCCTGGTGAGCATATAGGGTTTTCAACCCACAATAAATAAGTTTATTAATTTCATCGATCAACAATAACCCGATTACCCGTTCCCGTTATCCTCACTTTACGTCCCTAAACACCTATCATAAGGGACCTAGCCTAAGGATCATCATTGGGACGGACACTACTTCTAAGGGGATTCCTCAGCAATAAATGTCCTAAAGACAACCATGTGGGGGATGGAGTACACCGGTGAACATATCGTTCACAAACACCTACAGGTTGCGAGCCTGCTAGTGTTCCACTGGACTGTCTAGAAGAGTCTGTGGTCGTCATCCATACTCCGCTAGATGACAGAATCAACAACATCAACATCGAGGCCTCTCATCATTTTATCACACATCACCTATTACATCTACCCATGTTTTACCCCAACATTTTCGTAGATATAAAATACATATACAGTTTAAATCATTGAAAACATGTATAACAATGTTCATCCGGCATAGATAGCAAGTATTCAGATAATATGCACACATAACACGTAATTTATATAAAATACTTCATATCTATGTGTAAGCTGAAAGTAACTATGCACTCACTTGTTAAGGTGATGATTCCAAAATCGGGCAGTGCTTGCTTCTAACGATTCTATTTTCCTTCGACGAAACCTAGCATTATTATCGCTAAATTTTAGTCTAATATTTACCGTGACCAACTATTAGTCTTAGTATTATTATTATTATATAAGCGTTAAACAATATTTTCCAACCACTATGTACAGACAGGGGCCAGACGTACAACACCGGAGGGCAGGACCATTTTGGCATATAGCACTTCTGAAATCCAACAACCCTATGCGGCCCTTTAAACCAGATTCCCCGTACCGCGAGTAGTAAAAAAAAATATTATAACGACACTTATATAAGTTATAATAATAGCTCAAATATTTATTATAAGTTCATAATAACAATAGTAATTTTAAATATAAGCTATATTAAAATAAGGTAAGCATAACTTACTTACAAGGAGGTTTTAGCTAGGAGTCGGGCTCTGCAGGGGCACAACTTCGTCGCTGAATCTTTCTAAGAAAGATTCGTGCAGCGCTTCAGCGCTCACCTTACTATACTAAGCTACAGAAAGAGAAGTCGAATCACGAGGGACCGAAATGCTCTGGGGATAAGGAGAGAAAGACTCTTGAATCAAGAGAATGGTGCAAGAAATATGAGAGCCCAAGGCTCTTATTTATACTAATTGAATTTTCAAAAACTACCCTCCATAATTACTTAATGACCTTTTAGTTATATAAACAACTAAACACCCCTCTATAATACTATTATAAATGGATTTAATGATATTTGTACTAAACTAATGTCGAAAGAACTCAACATTAGTCTTATAATGACCGCATCGTCGACACCTTTCTAATGATATATACATATGTATATATATATGTGTACGTATACATGATTTATACTTTATTTTAATACGTAAATATGCTATTATAATTTGTAACTCGTTCATACGAACTCCGTTTTTGACGTTCTTTATATCCACGCGTAGGTGAAGACGTACTCTACAACTTTCGTTTAGACTCCGTCGGCTAATTTTGACTTTATTTTTAAAGTTATATTTTTAACAAGCTGGGACAGGATTGGTCTGTTTAAAATCTCATAACTTCTTCATACGAAGTCAGATTTTGGCGTTCTTTTTATCGATGTTCTTAGTTTAACATATTCTACGACTTTCGTTTAGATCACTAAGGCTAAATCTCGCTCTATCATAAATTCACTATTCACGCTTCCCGGTATCGTGCTGGTTCTGTCGTGAAACTTCGACGGGTCATAACTTCTTCGTTATAACTCGGATTTCAGCGTTCCTTATATGCACGGAAACCTTGAGACATATTCTACAACTTTATGTAGAGATATCGGGATTATCTCACACTTTAATTTTGACGCTCATTTTTATTCTTTATTAATTATACATTTATAATTAAATAATAAACACATATAATTCACATAATACTCAAATATTTCATCTTTATTACTTCAAAAGGAGTTACAAGAGTTGACCTAGACTATTACATTGACAAAAATGCTTAGCCCTGAAACCCGAGCGTTACAATTCTCTCCCCCTTAGGATGATTCCATCCCGGAATCATACATCAGCAAACAGATGTGGATAGCGACTCATCATGTCATCCTCTGTTTCCCAAGTGAGATTCGGCCCATTCGAATGTTTCCATCGAACTAGCACCAAGTCGACCATCTTGCGTCGTAACTTCTTAGTCTTACGGTCAACAATTGCCTCAGGCTCTTCGATCAACCTTTTATTTTCATCCATCCTTAACTCTGAGATTGGAATTATGTGGGGAACATCTCCCATGAATTTCCTCAAATAACACACATGGAAGGTGTTATGAATACCATTGAGTTCTTCGGGCAATTCCAGCTTGTAAGCTTGGTTCCCTATCTTCTGAAGAACTTTGAACGGTCCAATAAACCTTGGACTCAACTTTCCTCGTTTCCCAAATCGTATAAGTCCCTTCCACGGTGAGACTTTAAGCAAAACGGAATCCCCAACTTCGAAAGTTATCGGTCGTCTTTTCTTGTCAGCATAGCTCTTCTGACGATCCTGGGCTGCTAACATCCTTTCCCTAATCACCTTCAACTTCTCAGCAGTCTCATGGACTATCTCGGGGCCCATAAACTGCTTCTCTCCGGCTTCAAGCCAACAAGACGGCATACGACACTTCTGCCCATACAAGGCTTGATAAGGAGCCATCTTGATGCTCGAGTGAAAACTATTGTTGTAGGAAAATTCTACCAGAGGTAAGTGCTCGTCCCAATTCCCTTGGAATTCGAGGGTACATGCTCTCAGCATATCTTCCAACGTCTGAATAGTTCTTTTGCTCTGACCATCAGTTTGCGGATGATAAGCAGTACTCAAACACAACTTTGTACCTAACTCCTCCAAAACCTTGACGTGAAACGACTATCACGATCTGATACAATCGTAAGAGGGACACCGTGAAGTCTTACAATTTCCTTCACGTAAGCATTTGCGAGCTTATCCATAGACCACTTCTCGTTGGCTGCTATGAAGTGTGCACTCTTGGTGAAACGATCCACGACTACCCAAATCATGTCGTGACCGTTCTTCGTCCTGGGCAGTTTAGTCACAAAATCCATGGTGATGTCTTCCCATTTACCCATGGGTACAGGTAAAGGTTCCAAACTCCCATACGGTTTCTGATGTTGTGCCTTAACCCTCGCACATGTTACGCACTCAGCCACATACTTTGCAACATCGAGCTTCATCGTCGGCTACCAGTAGTAGGGTTTTAGGTCCCTATACATTTTAGTGCTACCGGGATGAATCGAGTACATGGTCTTGTGTGCTTCTTCCATCAGAAGATCTCTTATTCCTCCCGTCTTAGGTACCCAAATTCGATCTTGGAATACCTTCAGTCCTCGTCTGTTTGTACCAAACACTAACGTTCTTCCCAAACGTTCTTCCTTTCGGTCATTTTTCTCTAAAGCTTCTTCTTGAGCTTTCCTGATACTTTCCACAATCGTCGAGACGACTTTAATTCTTAACGCTCTTGGCCTTTTCCTTTCCAGATTGACTTTCCGACTGAGAGCATCAGCAACAATATTTGCTTTACCTGGGTGGTAAAGTATATCACAGTCGTAGTCCTTGAGAAGTTCTAGCCAGCATCGTTGCCTCATGTTCAACTCCTTCTGATTAAAGAGATACTGGAGACTCTTATGATCAGTGAAGAGCTTGCACTTCGTGCCATAGAGGTAATGCCTCCATATCTTTAAGGCAAAAACTACCGCTGCCAACTCCAGATCATGAGTGGGGTAGTTCTTTTCGTGCTCTTTCAATT
This sequence comes from Lactuca sativa, assembly GCF_002870075.4. Classification (NCBI taxonomy): domain Eukaryota; kingdom Viridiplantae; phylum Streptophyta; class Magnoliopsida; order Asterales; family Asteraceae; genus Lactuca; species Lactuca sativa. The sequence goes on along the minus strand of NC_056629.2, from coordinate 58,901,062 downwards.
GTCGAGATGCGTATGCTATCACCTTTTCTCTTTGGGTTAGAACACAACCCAACCCGACTCCAGAAGCGTCACTATAAACTGCGAAATCTTCGACTCCATCGGGTAGAGAAAGTATCGGTGCTTCACATAACTTCTTCTTTAGCTTCTCGAATGCCTCATCGTGTTTCTCACTCCACGTATACGTAGCTCCTTTATGAGTCAAAGCTGTTAATGGAGCAGCTATCGAAGAAAAGCCTTGGATAAATCGTCGATAATATCCGGCTAATCCTAGAAAGCTTCGAATCTCCGTGGGACTCTTTCGACGTTCCCACTTCATTACAGCCTCGATCTTTGCGGGGTCAACAATTATTCCCTCCTGGTTAACAACATGACCCAAGAATTGGACTTCCCGTATCCAAAAGTCGCATTTGGAGAACTTTGCAAAAATCTTCTCCTTCTTCAACACTTCTAATACTTCTCGTAGATGCTTGCCATGCTCCTCTTGGCTTTTCGAGTAGATGAGAATGTCGTCGATGAACACTATCACGGATTTATCAAGGAATGGTTTACAAACCCTATTCATCAAATCCATGAATGCTGCGGGAGCATTGGTTAGCCCGAATGACATAACCAAGAACTCGTAGTGTCCATATCTCATTCTGAATGCAGTCTTCTCAATATCCTGCTTTCTCACCTTTAGCTGATGATATCCTGACCTAAGATCGATCTTTGAGAAGTAGCTCGAACCTTGCAGCTGATCGAATAGGTCATCAATCCTTGGCAATGGATATTTGTTCTTCACCGTTGCCTTATTCAGCTCTCGGTAGTCTATACACATTCCCATACTTTCGTCCTTCTTCTTCACGAATAACACCGGAGCTCCCCAGGGTGATGAACTAGGTCGAATAAAACCGTTGTCCAACAGCTCCTGAAGTTGCGTCATGAGCTCCTTCATCTCCGTCGATGCTAATCGGTAAGGTGCCTTTGCTATCGGTGTTGTTCCTGGTAACAAGTCTATATGAAACTCCACTTGCCTATCAGGTGGTAATCCGGGAAGATCTTCGGGAAAGACTTCCGGATAATCACATACAACCGGTATATTGTGCACCTCTTTCTTCTCCTTCTTGGCATCGATTACGAATGCCAAGTATGATGCACATCCTTTGGACAAACATTTCCTGGCTTTCATCAGGGAGATGATTCCAGAATTCACTCTGCGTTTGTCCCCATACACCATAAATGATTCTTTTCTGGGTGGGTTTACCTTTACTATCTTCTTTCGGCATTGAATCTCAGCATCGTTGGCGCTAAGCCAATCCATACCCAAAATGATGTCGAAACCGTTTAACTCTATGGGTAATAGCTCTTCGTGGAATTCATTTCCGTTTAGGTCAATGACGATGTTCCTAATACGATTACTAACAGGTACGAATTTGCCACTAGCAACTTCTACAATCAGGGCATTATCTAGTTTTTCTACAGGCAATGCTAATTTCCCACCAAATTTATGCGACACAAAGGAGTAGTTGGCTCCGGAATCAAATAGTATATTTGCAGGCAAACCATTTACAAGAAAGGTACCTGAAGCGACATCGGCTGCCTCCTTTGCAGCCTCGAGCGTCATCTGTAAGGCTCTCGCCTTCGGCTTCGGTGGTATGTTGGGTCTTCCTGTCTCCTTCTTCGGGCAGTCCTTCAAAATGTGCCCTTCTTCATTGCACCCATAACATGCTTTCTGGTTGAGGGTGCATTCATTGGCGTAGTGCCCAGGCTTTCCGCACTTGTAACAAGTGACCCCTCCGTCACACTTTCCAGAGTGCTTCTTCTTGCACTTGTCACACCACTTCGCTTCTGATCCTCCTCCCCTCGAACCAGACTTCGAGAATCTACTCTTCTTGTTGGACTTCAAGGATCCATTGAACTTCCGTTTCTCACCAACCTCAGCCCTCTCCAGACCTCTTTCCTTTTGTTGGGTCTCCACGTTCTTAGCTGCTCGAACATCTGATTTCAGAGTGGTTGCCATCTTGACTATTGGGCCAAAGTCAGCCGGCAGTCCGTTTGCGAATTTCTCAATTTTGGAAAGTTCGGTTGGCACTAGGTATGGAAACAACTTCATCTTTTCCGTAAATGCAGCAGCATAGTCATCGATGCTCATTCTCCCCTTCTTCAAATTTTGGAACTCATTGTTCAGATCAATCAGGTCTATCTCTGAACAGTACTGCGCCTTTAGTTGTTCCAAGAACTCATCCCATGACATTTTCAGAGCTTCTCCCCGTGGCATTGTATCTGCCAATAGCTTCCACCAACTCAAGACTCCAGTTTTCAATTGTCTCACAGTGAAGACAGTCTTCTGCTTCTCGCTGCAGTCGCAACTCTCAAACACCATCTCCATCTCGGAGATCCAGTCCATAATCTCAACAGGCTTTGGGCTTCCTGAGAGACTTGGTGGTTTCGCACCCATGAAATTTTTGTACATCCGCCCATCCTTGTTGTTTCTCCCTTCTGGGCCATCCTTTTGCTCACCTTGAGTCCCTACTTGACTCACTTGGCGGCTATAGTTCCCTTCCTCAGATGGCTCGGGAACTGGCTCCGTCGGTTCAACATGTATGGTAGGTTCGTCCCTATTTTCGTGGAGCATCCGTCTCATTTCTTCCCTTTGTTCAGCTAGCATAGCCTGAATCATGGCTTGAACTCCAGCCATGGTGACTGGCTCAGGTGCAACTTCTTCAACAACAGGTATTTGCTGAACCACTGGGGGTTGGTTCCTACCTCCATTTGCGTTCATGTTTCCGCTACGGGTCCTTGCCATCTTGATCTATACACCGAATAAGGTGAATTTAGATCTTTATTTAGGATAGACGTTTTAAATCGTCCTTATCACTCTGAAATGTTTATATGCTAGTTCTAATATCGTAGTCGTACGTTTAGAATCCTAAACACATAAGGTTTCCAGATCCGGTCGGCAACAGACCATAGATCCGAACAATTAACAGCATATTATGCACAAAGCTTTTAGCACATAAAAGCATTTTAGGCACAATTCCTAAAATAAGCTAGTGCTCACACCTCACAATCATCGCTTAGCATTCTAAGTTTAAGTCTAGAAATCCTTCAAATTCCTAGTTCGCTTAAACTAATGCTCTGATACCAACTGTGACATCCCCAAAATCACGGCCAGAAAAGACCGGTTTGTTTATGCTTTGTTTAAAAATCAGAGTTACATTTTAAATGAAAGTGTTGCGGAATTTGTCCCAAAACAAAAATATGATAAAGATTTATCAAAAGCATTTCCATAGAAATGTATTTCATTAAAAAACTCGGGATGTCATGTTCGTATAGATCAAAAGCATAAACAGTACAATATAAGCCTTACTATATTATTTCATATCTACATGCCTATATCCGTAATCCCTCGTCCAAAACATCACACCTATGCTCATGCGCCACTACCTGTAATACATAAAACTGAGTGGGTCAGGCTTGGGAGCCTGGTGAGCACACAGGGTTTTCAAGCCATAATAAATAAGTTTATTAATTTCATCGATCAACAATAACCCGATTACCCGTTCCCGTTATCCTCACTTTACGTCCCTAAACACCTATCATAAGGGACCTAGCCTAAGGATCATCATCGGGACGGACACTACTGCTAAGGGGATTCCTCAGCAATAAATGTCCTAAAGGCAACCATGTGGGGGATGGAGTACACCGGTGAACATATCGTTCACAAACACCTACAGGTTGCGAGCCTGCTAGTGTTCCACTGGACTGTCTAGAAGAGTCTGTGGTCGTCATCCATACTCCGCTAGATGACAGAATCAACAACATCAACATCGAGGCCTCTCATCATTTTATCACACATCACCTATTACATCTACCCATGTTTTACCCCAACATTTTCGTAGATATAAAATACATATACAGTTTAAATCATTGAAAACATGTATAACAATGTTCATCCGGCATAGATAGCAAGTATTCAGATAATATGCACACATAGCACGTAATTTATATAAAATACTTCATACCTATGTGTAAGCTGAAAGTAACTATGCACTCACTTGTTAAGGTGATGATTCCAAAATCGGGCAGCGCTTGCTTCTAACGATTCTATTTTCCTTCGACGAAACCTAGCATTATTATCGCTAAATTTTAGTCTAATATTTACCGTGACCAACTATTAGTCTTAGTATTATTATTATTATATAAGCGTTAAACAATATTTTCCAACCACTATGTACAGACAGGGGCCAGACGTACAACACCGGAGGGCAGGACCATTTTGGCATATAGCACTTCTGAAATCCAACAACCCTATGCGGCCCTTTAAACCAGATTCCCCGTACCGCGAGTAGTAAAAAAGAATATTATAACGACACTTATATAAGTTATAATAATAGCTCAAATATTTATTATAAGTTCATAATAACAATAGTAATTTTAAATATAAGCTATATTAAAATAAGGTAACCATAACTTACTTACAAGGGGGTTTTAGCTAGGAGTCGGGCTCTGCAGGGGCAGAACTTCGTCGCTGAATCTTTCTAAGAAAGATTCGTGCAGCGCTTCAGCGCTCACCTTACTATACTAAGCTACAGAAAGAGAAGTCGAATCACGAGGGACCGAAATGCTCTGGGGATAAGGAGAGAAAGACTCTTGAATCAAGAGAATGGTGCAAGAAATATGAGAGCCCAAGGCTCTTATTTATACTAATTGAATTTTCAAAAACTACCCTCCATAATTACTTGATGACCTTTTAGTTATATAAACAACTAAACACCCCTCTATAATACTATTATAAATGGATTTAATGATATTTGTACTAAACTAATGTCGAAAGAACTCAACATTAGTCTTATAATGACCGCATCGTCGACACCTTTCTAATGATATATACATATGTATATATATGTGTACGTATACATGATTTATACTTTATTTTAATACGTAAATATGCTATTATAATTTGTAACTCGTTCATACGAACTCCGTTTTTGACGTTCTTTATATCCACGCGTAGGTGAAGACATACTCTACAACTTTCGTTTAGACTCCGTCGGCTAATTTTGACTTTATTTTTAAAGTTATATTTTTAACAAGCCGGGACAAGATTGGTCTGTTTAAAATCTCATAACTTCTTCATACGAAGTCAGATTTGGGCGTTCTTTTTATCGATGTTCTTAGTTTAACATATTCTACGACTTTCGTTTAGATCACTAAGGCTAAATCTCACTCTATCGTAAATTCACTATTCACGCTTCCCGGTATCGTGCCGGTTCTGTCGTGAAACTTCGACGGGTCATAACTTCTTCGTTATAACTCGGATTTCAGCGTTCCTTATATGCACGGAAACCTTGAGACATATTCTACAACTTTATGTAGAGATATCAGGATTATCTTACACTTTAATTTTGACGCTCATTTTTATTCTTTATTAATTATACATTTATAATTAAATAATAAACACATATAATTCACATAATACTCAAATATTTCATCTTTATTACTTCAAAAAGAGTTACAAGAGTTGACCTAGACTATTACATTGACAAAAATGCTTAGCCCTGAAACCCGGGCGTTACAGCGCCAACGCTGGAATGACAGCTATTGTTGTAGGCGAACTCTGCAAGGGGTAGGTGGGAATCCCAATTCCCACCGAAGTCAATGACACACGCCCTCAACATATCTTCGAGGGTCTAAATGGTCCGCTCGCTCTGACCGTCGGTCTGCGGATGGAATGTTGTGCTAAAGTGCAACCGCGTGCTCAGTTCCTCGTGGAACTTCTACCAGAAACGAGAGGTTAATCTAACATCCCGGTCAGAGACAGTGGAGACCGGAACCCCATGGCAAGCCACGATCTTGCGGACGTACATGTCGGCCAACTTCTCGGCTGGTGAACTCTCCGATATGGCCAAGAAATGGGCACTCTTGGTCAACCGATCCACGATGACCCATATAGCATCAAAACCCCTTCATCGTCCTCGGCAACTTGGTAATAAAGTCCATCGTGATCTGTTCCTATTTCCACTTGGTAACATCCAGGGGCTGCAGCTTGCCGTGCGACCTCTGATGCTCGGCCTTGACCATCCTACAGGTCAAGCAACTCTCAATGTATAAAGCGATTTATCACTTCATGCACGGCCACAGAAGCTCAAACTCAAATCCCAGTACATCTTGGTGGCCCCCAGGTGAATAGAGAAGTGAAACTTATGAGCCTCCTCCATCACGGTCTGTCTGACCCCTACAGACATTGGAACCCACAACCGACCGCATCAGGTCAATAATCCTCGGCTATCCCGCACAAACCGTGTGTTCTCACCCCTAATCCTTTCCATTTTCCAGTTCTTTGGTCGCATGCCCTCCACCTGAGCATCCCTGATCAAACTCACAAGCGGAGAATCTACTTCTATCCTCATACATACCGTTGGGGTGGAAGACCCATCGGACTTGCGGCTCAGAGCGTACGCAGTCACATTTGCTTTACTGGGGTGGTAAAGGATATCGCAGTCGTAGTCCATGATTACGTCCAGCCACCTGCGTTGCCTCATATTCAGGTTCGACTGATCCATGATGTGTCTCAAACTCTTGTGATCCGTGTATATGGTACAACGAGCCCCATTTAAGTAATGTATCCATATCTTGAGAGCGAACGCCACCACTCCCAACTCTAAATCATGAGTAGGATATCTCGTCTCATGTGGCTTCAGCTGTCGCGATGCGTAGGCTATCACCCGTCCTCTCTCCATGAGGACCGCCCTAAACCTGTGATAGATGCATCACAGAACACCACAAAATCCTCCATTCCCTCCGAGAATGTTAAGACTGGAGTCTCGCACAAACGCTGACGGAGGGTCTCCAACGCCCTCTGCTGCTCAGCAACCTACCAGAAATCCATCCGCTTCCTCGTCAGACGAGTGAGGGGTACTGCAATCTTAGAGAAATCCCGAATAAACCTCCGGTAGTACCCTGCTAAACCCAAAAAACTCATGATGTTTGAAGGTGACCTCGGCACCTCCCACTGCATAACTTCCTCGATTTTAGCCAGGTCGACCAAAATCCCCTCCTGGTAATGAGATGTCCTAGGAACTGGACCTCTCGCAACCAAAACATGCACTTTAAGAACTTGGCATACATCCGTTCTCATCTCAGAACTCCCAACAACTCCCTGAGGTGCTCTTTGTGCTGCTCTCGGGTCTTGGAAACCAAGATATCATCTATGAACATGATGACCAAACGGTCAAGCATCGGTCTGCATACCCGATTCATCAGGTCCATGAATATTGTTGGTGCGTTGGTGAGCCCAAATGGCATCAACACGAACTCGTAATGACCATAACGAGTCCGAAACGCGATCTTCTCCACGTCCTCCTCTCTGACCCCGACCTGATGATACCCCGACCTTCAATCGATATTAGAGAACCAAGATGCACCCTGTAATTGATCAAAGAGATTATCTATCCTAGGGACTGGATAATGGTTCTTCACCGTCAACTTGTTCAACTCCTTATAATCAATGCACATCCGGTGCGAACCATCCTTCTTCCTGACGAAGAGGATCGTTGCTCCCCATTGATAACTGCTAGGTCAAACGAACTGCTTGCCCAACAGTTCCTGCATCTGTGAAGACAGCTCCTGCATCTCGGGTGGCACCAACCAGTATAACACATTGGCGATAGGAGCCGCACCCGGTACTAGGTTGATCCGGAACTTGACCTGTCTCTCTGGAGGTATCCCTGGAAACTCCTCTGGGAACACGTCGGCAAAGTCCCTAACCAATGGAACCTCTGAAAACTGAAATCTGATCCCTGACCCGCATATCCACTACATACGATAGATAACCCTCACACCCGTGATGAATATACTGTCGAACCCTGGTAGCCGAACAAAACCTTGATCCCACTTTGGTGTCCTCACCATATACAATCAATTCTCCCCTACCTGGGGTTCGAAGTACCACTCGCTAGCCCTCACAGTCAATCAAGCCACCGAACCCACTAAGCCAATCCATCCCTACAATCACACACACTTCCCCCATGGAGATCGGAATCAAATCTATCGGAAAGGGCACCCCGAAAATCTCCAACTCACACCCTCGGTAGATCGAAGAAGCAGAAACCCCGTGTTCGTTGGCCACAGAGACTCGTAATGGACACTCTAACTCACCCACTGGCACACTGAACTCCCTACTAAACGACTGAGATCTGAAAGACCGACTCGCCCCAGATTCAAACAAAACCAAAGCAGGCAAGGAGTTCACTATAACATACCTAATCACAGGTACAAAGGATAAGCATAAAATATATATAATAAATGAGATAAAGGATAGAAACATACCAGCAACCACATCTGGTGCTGCCCTGGCCTCCTCTGATGTAAGCTGGAAGGCACGCCCCTGAGCCTTCAGAGGCTCTGCCTTAACTGGCCTCCCATCTACAATCCTCAATGTAGCCAGCGCTGGAACCTACGCCGGCCTGCCAGCGAGCTGCAGACAATTGTGACCAACCTGATGACAATGATATCATAACCTCATATCCGATGTAGGGGAGGACAGGCGACAGTCCCTGGCATAGTGCCCCTCCTTGCCACACTTGTGGCACCCACTACTCGCTCGACAAGCTCTAGAATGACCCTTTTCGCACTTTCCACAAGTGCGGCTCTCCTGACCCCCGGTCCTAGAATCAGAGGTCTTAGACCGCTTAGGCGCCGGTTGTGACTGCTCCGGGGCCTGCTGCTGCTCCCTCATCTGCAGATCAATCTCCAACTCACACCGCCTAGCAGCCTCCTGCAACTCCAAAAGAGTATCACATCGTTGGGTAGACACAAACTGACAGATGTTAGTCTTGAGCATGCTCAGATAACGGGTCATCTGAGCCTGCTCAGAAGCAAACTCTAGGCAGAACATCGCCCTCTTTGTGAACATGCGGGTGATCTTCGTCACCGACTCCCTGTCCTGTCTCAAACTCAAAAAAACCTGTGACAACCGTTCTCGCTCGACCCGTGGAATGTATCGGGCGCGGAACATATCCTTGAATTGCTCCCAAGTAACAGCAGCTCTCTGATCATCAGTGAACGACCTAGTTTCCAATATCCACCAGTCCTTGGCCTCGGACCTTAGCAGGTTCAAAGCACACCCGAGCTTCTGGTCAGGAGGACACGAGCAAGTAAAGAAGCACCCCTCCACATCTGAGATCCACCTCATAGCCTTGATGGGGTCATGTGTCCCATCACAAGGGGGGCTTCGTGTTATCGAAGTCCCTATACTGGATGCCCCGAGTGGCTCCTCCTCCTCCTCCTTCCGTTGTTACTACCGATGCAGCTGCAGTAGCAGCCGCCTCTGCAAGGGCTACGTAGCGCTTGTCGAAGTGCTCGACTATGGCGGTCTTAATAGACCCAAACATCTCCCGTAGCTGTGCCCGGAACAAGCAGCAACCTTATCATGCAGGATCTCCCAAATCTTGGCATCCAACTCCTCCGTACCCATCTGCACCACGGGCTCAGGTGTTGTTGGCCCCTCCTGACCTCCGTCTCCAGATCCTGATCCTGATTCGGTCCAGTCACAAAGCCTCTCATCATCACCATTATGAAACATACCACAAGATATCAGGTAAACCACATAAATAACTGGGAACCAACTCCCGACTAAACTCTAGGGGTTGTGACTTACTTGATACGTGTATGGGTCCTGTGCTTTCAGTAGTACGGGCTCATACTATCTTCCACACCTACCTATATTTGTCTCAAGTGTCACCACAACACCCTAACAATATACATAAGCATAGCGAGCACTTGATCCTCACTCCTTGAGGGAGGCTAACTGTCTCACAACTGACCTACCGGTCCCGCACAAATCACTCATCCATGAAACTTCCACCAACCCTATAGCACTAGTGTATGCTAGCCATACATAACGATGGACCCTATAGACTTTCGAATATCCGATCCTACCCTAAGCCCTAATCAATAAGAACAGAACATAAGGTCAAATCAAACATTCTCGGGCTATAAGATCTTAATTATGTACAACCGTGATACATACAAAAGTAACTACAGTAATGATGTCAATCTAATATAAAAAAAAACCTCAGGCTAGCAGGCATCACGTAATCAGGCAATTCTATCATGCAATTCTCGAGGATCCCTAGCCGAGTACTAGAATGTTATTCTATCATAACACAATATCAAATAATTGTATGGTATTTTGGGGTCTACTTACTGGCTCTGACTGATCGTACACTCTGCATCCTCCTTTACTTATTTTGAAAACCATTTAAAATTATTTTGAAAAACTTTTTTCCTTAGTTTGAGACTGGATTCACACAAATGTTCCTTCAATTCACTCAAACCAAGGTTCTGATACCAACTTGTAACACCCGAAAATTTCAAGACAAATTTGAACTTTTTAAAACGCTTCAAACCATTAAAATCATTACAACTTTGTTTCCAAAATGTATATTATCAGAGTTTTCCTAGAAATGTAAATAGATCACGAGGAGCTGTACGATCATGCCTTCACCTTGCCGCCATCCCCTGATGTACCTGAAACAATAAATTGAAACTGTGAGCCCAAAAGCTTAGTCATTTCCCCCAAAATACCAATCTCGTATAATGAGCCTTCAGACTAACTGGACCGCTTCGCAGGGCCTACAGCCTATCTGGACCGCTCCCGAGCCTTCGGAATGACTGGACCGCCTCGTAGGGCCTACAACCTATCCAAACCGCTCACCGGGTATGTTGGCCTTCAGCATGAAGCAGGACCGTCTCAACCCAACCCCAATCAAACAAACATGTGCACATAAATATCATACGCTAGCTCATATCATCTAACAGTCAAACTGATGTAACAGATTACTAATCATAACAACATCCCAATAATCGGGATACAGACCTAACCAGGTCACTAAGCATAGCATCATCCTATAACCAGGACACTGACCTAACCAGGTCACTAAGCATAAGCATATCACCATCCTAACTACCAGGATGCAAACCGATAATCATATCATGTCATAACTGAATACAATCCATAAAGGCCGACATTGGTGCCTTAGACCCTGTTGATATAGTGAGGATAACTCACCTCGTGAGTAGTGCTGAAGTACTGCAAATCTATGACTGCTGTCTCCCCAGGAATTCAACACTATCACACCATAAATAATAAATTAGTACCCATGATCACCTTCTTGACTCAGTTTCCCCACCATGCTCTTAATTTCCCAAAATATCCCAGAAGTCCAATATTCAACCCTTTGTCAAATTCAAAGTCAAGGTCAACTGCCAAGGTCAACAGTCTATGTTGACCTCAACTCGTCGAGTACCCTCAGCTACTCGCCGAGTTCCTTGAAATACTTGCCAACTTGCCGAGTCACTCGACTGACACGCCAAGCCCAAAGCAATCTTCATCAGACTCATTGAGTCATTCTACTAACTCGCTGAGTCTACGACAATCTTCATCAAACTCGTCGAGTCGACCATGCCACTCACTGAGTCCCTCCGGTCCTTCATCCATACAAATGCTTTTTAAGCCATGCTAAGGCTCCAAACTGTAGATCCAACTTCCCAAGGCATGCTTATGGTGTAAAGTTGCAAACCTCACGTTCATGCAAGGTTCTAGTGACTCAAAATGCCAAATCCAAACTTGAAATGGGGATTAAATTAAATGGAAGGCTTCATACTTGACAAGGCTAGAAACTTTATGAACCTAGATCCGAAGGAGGGTTCAGATCTGAAGTTGCAACTTCAGATGCAGCTCATACTCAACAATAGCTTCATAACCAAGCCAAAAAGCCCTAAACTTCATCCAAAGAGATCTTGCAAGAAATGAGGCCAAGCTCATGAATTGATACCTCAAATGAAGCTAACTAAGATAGATTTGTAGATCCACATGAGTTCCTTGCTGCTAGCTACTTGACCTTCAAGCTCACTTCACAAGTTCTACCTTCCAAAGCACAAAACAAACACACTCAAATGAAGCTCTCACACGAAATAGGGTTTATTGGACTCTCAAGAGGTTGTAAGGGAATAGGGGAGGCAGATGATTCCCTAAATAGGGTGTAAAACGCCGGAAATTAGGGTTTCACCCTCCATCTCCGAGTCGTTGAGTCGCTCTTCCGACTCGGCGAGTTGGTCACTTAAACACGTGGCCCCAAACCCGCTGCTACTCGACGATTCAAGGCACCAAAATCATCGAGTAGACATTGAAACTTGGAAATTAAAGTCATAATATTAATACATGAGAATCGAGGCGTTACATTGACTGAAACGCCGCACCGGCCTACAGACTATCTGGGATACTCTCAGAACCTTCAGCATGACTGGAACGCCTCTCCAGGCCTTCAGCCCATCTGGAACGTTTTTTGGGCCTTCGGCCTAATTAGTACGCCTCTCAGTTATGCAGTCTATCCAGGACGCCCTGGGTCTATTGGACATCAGTCTACACTGGTCCGCCTCAACCTAACCATACACAACATGTCGGCATATACATAATAGATAAACATACATATAACCAGTCAATAAACAATCAGATAGATCTTACAAATCACTAAGCATAACATCATCCTATATACCAAGATACCGATCTAACAGATCACTACAACACGATAACATACTATATTATAACAAGATATCTAATCCAATGGGCCAGCCTTGATGGCTTCGACCCATAAGTATAGTGAGGAAAACTCACCTTACGGTCTGAACACTAGCTGATGAGGTCCTGACTCTGAATCTCAGCTCAAACTGACACCTAATCATCAAAATGACCAAATCTCAAACACAATCCGAATTACCCAAAATACCACTTTGGGTCACACTAGGTCAAATGGTCGAAAGTCAAACGATCAAGAAAGTCAACCAATACCGATTATGCCCAACATACTCAGCTCGTACGCCTCGCATACTCGCGTTCCAGATCAGGGCTCCCCTTGGCGTATGCCCAACGTAAATCCTAGTACGCCTATCATACATGGTGGTTTTCAAACTTCCACTTAAGGGCTTATTTCATTAAGTCACAACGTCCAAACCTCAATCTTAGTTCCAAAAGTCATTCCAAACCATAAAGTTTCCAACTTTATGGTTCTACATGTCTAAATCAAACCCAACAAAAAAACCCTAACTTCTCTTAACCATTAAAGCTCTTAATAACATGCATGGGGACAACTATGGGACCGATATAATATTTTTATGACTTTGGACCTAGAAAAACATCCAAAAGAACATCCCAATTGTTCTCTAGCATGCCACGCACAAGAAAGTCATTATTTTGGGAAAAAGCTCAAAATATCAACATGTAAGATAAATCTGTCAATTAAGCCATCAAGGTGACAACTTTTTACCCTCTCGAGATGGAGAATGATGCAAGACTTCCAGATCCAAGCTTGTTCTTAGCCTCCAAGCTTTAACACCACCTTTTTCTTCCTTTGGAACCCACCAAAACACACTCAAAAAGCAATAGAGGGGGATAGGTTTTGCAAGAAATGTTCTAAGTATTAGAGGATGGAAATGAGGTGAGAGGATGGGACATAAGGATGATTATATAGGGCCAATAACCTAAAAATTAGGGTTTGGACATTCTTTTCATACACCTTGCGTACAATATGTACGCCCAACATACTAGGGTCTGCGTTAGTACGCTCAGCGTACACTTCGTACGCCCAACGTACCAGCCTTGAGTCCAATATTTACCACAATGCCACTAGGAGCCAAACTTACAATCTTTTCAACTTTAGGGGGGTCAAATGCAATATTACTCAAACATAGGATTGAAAGTGAAATTAACTCGACATTGGGGTGTTACTATTCTCCCCCAATTGAACTATATATCGTCCTTGAAGTTGGCTGTGGTGAATAAATCAGGAGAATGCTCTCGCATCTCAGCTTCCGGCTCCCAAGTCCACTCGGAGCCTTTCTGATGTTTTCACTCAACCTTTATCAAAGATATTTCCTTGTTATGCAGAACCTTCATCTTTCTTTCCAAAAGAACCACTGGTCTCTCAACATAATTCAGGCATTCATCGACATGAATATCACTCAACGGAACCACTACCTCGCTGTCCAACACACACTTCCGCAATTGAGAGACATAAAAAGTTTTGTGAATCTAAATGAGCTCGCTCGACAAATCCAACTTGTATGTAACAGCCCGAAATCTCAGGTATTGTTTAAATTATGTTTTTGGGTGATTTAAGAGGGGACTCGGCGAGTTGGGGCCTAGACTCGCCGAGTAGGATCGCAGACTTGGTCGCGGGATCGCGACTGGACTCGACGAGTCCAGGTATGGACTCGGCGAGTCGACGCTGTTTAGCGGAAACCCTAACCGTTCAGGATTGGGACGTATAAAAGGGACTCATTGGCCGTCATTGTTCGTTTTAGCCTTCTGAGAAGAACCCTAGATCGATTGGGTGCAGCTGGAGCAAGGATCTTAGGCCATTGTGGGTTCTAGAAGAGTGGTTGTGCAAGGAAGAGAAAGGATTGGCTAAAGGGGCAGCAAGGGGTCACATTCTGAGGATTGGGAATACAGAGAATACATCATCCAGGTAAGAATTCGTGTGTGCTCTGCTATATTGATGTATTTATGAAATTAGGGTTTATAGAACCCATTCTGTGATTAGATGAAGTAGTGCCCTGTTACCCACGACTATAATCTTGTAGTAGGACCTTTAGAGGTCCAGCAGGTCCCATGCATGTGAAATTCGGGACGAGACCTATCTCAGGAAGCAGTTACTCGTCTGCATGGCATGGACTCGCCGAGTTGTTCTTCAGACTCGGCGAGTAGCTTGAAGATTTACTGGGACTCGCCGAGTTGTTCTTTAGACTCGGCGAGTGGAGTCGGGGTGGCCCCGCGATTCTTCCAGGAGTAACTCGTCGGGTCGAGGAGGGTACTCGACGAGTAGATAAGGAATCTCAGAAAGTTGGAGGACGTCCAGACTCGCCGAGTCGTCATGGTACTCGCCGAGTCCGGTCGAGTTGACAGTTGACCGTTGACCGGAGTTGACCTAAGTCTGACTTCTAAGGGATAGTCACACTTAGAAGATATAAGTATTAATGAGATATGAAATGCTATAGGGAGGTTGTAGCTCGTCGGTTGTGCACGAGTCATTTCGGGATTTGCTAGCGTTCAGCTTTTACGAGGTGAGTCTTCTCACTATACTGTACCCGGAAGGGTTTGACTGTGTGACCGGAAGGTCGGATATGAAATGTGATATGTATGCTATATGTGGTAAGTTAATTGTTATGTGTGCTATGTATATTATGGGCCGGAAGGCAATATGTTATGGGCCGGAAGGCGATATGATGTGTGATGGACCGGAAGGTCGGCGTGGGTAAGGCCGGAAGGTTTACCCAGCAGGGACGGAAGTCCCCTGAGACACATGGACCGGAAGGTCGGGCCTGGAAAGGCGTACGTGCGTAAGTTGTATATTGGGGAACTCACTAAGCATTTATGCTTACAGTTGTTGTGCATGTATTTCAGGTACTAGCGAGGACCGTGGGAAGGCGCCGGCATGATCGATACACACTGAAGATTGTCTTTATGATCTTGGGATTTTGAATAAATGTATTTGACAGAATACTTAACTACTTATGCCTTGTTTTAAATGGAATTAATTATGTTTTAAAAATGAAAAATTTGTTTGAAAAATTTGAGTTGTTACAATTGGTATCAGAGCCTTGGTTTGAGGGATTCGAGTGCACCTTAGGGGGGTATCTGAACTCAAACCGAGGATTTGAGGAAGCTTTTCAAATAAAGGCATAAACTTTTGTAAATGGTTTTGTGGTAAGCAAGAAAGAAGCAGTGTGTACGATCAGTCAGCGCCCGAACGGTAAAGATCCCCAAAATACCTTACAATATTATATGATATGAATTGTTATGCATGCTAGAAGACTAGGTATTCATGATAGGACTAGAGTGGCCTGATTTGTGATGCCGTAGTCTAGGGAAGTTGCCTATATGAGATGCTTTGCTAGTATGCGGGTAGATAGAGCGTATCAGAAGTAGAGTACTCACTATCCGGAGTTTGGGGAGGAGGACTTGGGATGAACATTGATGCGGTGTGGTCGGTAGTATTGGGCCCGTACTACCGAGGACACCGGGTCAGTGGGAGGCCCAAGTAAGAATCCCTGGATATCTGGGTCTGAGTAGGGTTGCGTGTCGAGTACGATTATACTCGGTAGAATCTCTGATAGTTTTATGTTGTATTTCAGAGATATCATGGTTAGACCGCGTCACGGGGCAAGTACGAGCGGTGTGAGTGACGAGGATATTCGTCAGATGATCCACGAGGAGGTGGCGGCGGCGATCCGGGCTGAGATCACGGAGATGTTTGGGTCTATCAAGACCACCCTTATGGAGACGTTCGACGAGCGGTACGCCGCATTGACTGAGGCTGCAACCGCTGCAGCTACCGCAGCTGTGGCCACTGCTAGGCCACAGGGGGGTGATTCATTGCTGTTCCGAGAGTTCAGCAACACGAAGCCACCAGAGTTCGATGGGACGCAGGATCCGATTGCTGCGATGAGGTGGATCGCAGATATAGAGGGGTGCTTCTACACTTGTTCATGCCCGGAGCACCTGAGGGTACGGTTCGCTTTGAACCAGCTCCGTCTGGGAGCAAAGGACTGGTGGAAGTTCGTGACGGCGAACTTCACTTTGGCAGAGACTGCGGCAGTGACATGGGAGGGGTTCACTACCATGTTCAGGGATGAGTACGTTCCCCCGGTGGAGCGGGAACGATTGGTTCAGGAGTTCTTAACCCTCAAGCAGGGTACTGATTCGGTAGCGGCGATCACGCGGAAGTTCCATGAGAGGGCGATGTTTTGCCCCGAGCTGGTGGCCACAGAGCAGGCTCGGATGAGCCGGTACTTGGGTGTTCTGAGGAGGGAGATCCGGGAGTTTGTGTCAAACTCCACTTACCATACTTTTGCTGAGCTTCAGGCGAATGCCAGGAAGCGTGAGATCGAGTTGGAGACCCAGGCTCGGGAGGAGGCTGAGATTCAGCGGGTGGACCGGCGACCGGCTCAGTTCCAGCCGGCAGCCAAGCGGACCAAGTCCGCTGATTCGAGGACGGGAGGTTCGAAGAGTCGCACTTGCGGGAAGTGCGGCAAGAGTCATGATGGAGTATGTCGATCAGGTGCTTGCTACAAGTGTGGCAAGGAGGGGCACATTGCTAGGGAGTGTCCCAAGGGATTTACGATTTGCTTTCATTGCAACCAGACTAGCCATAGGAAGGCCGAGTGCCCTCAGCTTCTTCAGGGATCTGCACCTGCTGCCGGAGTTACTGCGACTCGACCGGTGAAGGCCGAGGCCCCGAGGGCTCGGGGAAGAGCTTTTCAGCTGACTGCGGAAGAGGTCCGCGCTGCGCCCGATGTTGTGGCAGGTATGTTGTAATTCATGTAATTATTTTAATGTCGATATGTTATGCTTATGTTATTATGCGCGTAGGTACTTTCCTTGTGAACTCTGTGCCTGCCTTAGTGTTATTTGACTCGGGTGCGAGTAGGTCCTTTGTGTCCTTAGCCTTTAGTCAGCATATCGGCGTTAGTCGTGAGTCGTTGAGTCGACCTTTGAGAGTTTCTATAGCTGACGAGAAGGTGATTTGTGCTACGGAGGTTCTTCGGGGATGTGTACTAGAGATTTTCGGGGTTGGATTCCCAATTGATCTGATTCCTATCGTGATGGGGGATGTCTGTGTCATCGTGGGCATGGACAGGCTGAGCCGATTCGGCGCGGTCATCGACTGTGAGCGTCAGTTGGTGACTATACGAGACCCTAGGGGGGGAGTTCTTTCGGTGTACGGCGAGGGTACCCGTTCGGGATCAGCTTTTTGTTCGGCCGCTAGGGCGAGGCAGTGTCTACAGCAGGGCTGTAAGGGTTTTGTGGCGTATGTGTTGGATACGCGGGAGATCGCCGAGAGACCGAAAACAGTTGAGGAAGTTCCTGTGGTGTGCGAGTTTTCAGATGTTTTTCCCGAGGAGTTGCCGGGAGTACCTCCTGTGAGGCAAGTAGAGTTTAGTATTGATCTGGTTCCGGGGGCCGCGCCTATTGCTAAAGTGCCCTATCGTCTTGAACCTCCAGAGATGCAAGAGTTGTCCTCGCAACTCCAGGAGTTGCTGGGGAAGGGATTCATTCGGCCGAGCAGCTCGCCATGGGGGGCACCTATCCTGTTCGTCAAAAAGAAGGATGGTTCACACCGGATGTGCATTGATTACCGGGAGTTGAACAAGTTAACGGTCAAGAATCGTTACCCGTTGCCGAGGATCGATGATTTATTCGATCAGTTGCAGGGAGCATCTTGGTTTTCCAAGATCGATCTGAGGTCAGGATACCATCAGGTGAGAGTACGGGATGAAGACGTCCAGAAGACAGCGTTTAGGACGCGATATGGGCATTATGAGTTTGTGGTGATGCCTTTTGGACTCACCAATGCCCCGGCTGTGTTCATGGATCTCATGAACAGGGTTTGCAGGCCGATGTTGGATCGGTCAGTGATCGTATTTATCGACGACATTCTGGTGTATTCGAGATCTAGAGAGCAGCATGAGGAGCATTTGAGGGAGGTCCTGGAGGTATTGAGGACGGAGAAGCTTTATGCAAAGTTCTCCAAATGTGACTTCTGGTTGCGGGAGGTCCAGTTTCTAGGACATGTGGTTAATCAGAAAGGGATATTGGTCGATCCAACCAAGGTTGAGGCGGTGATGAGTTGGGAGGTGCCGAAGTCACCCTCTGAGATCAGAAGTTTCCTTGGGTTGGCAGGGTATTATCGGAGATTTATCAAGGATTTCTCCAAGATCGCAGTGCCACTCACCAGATTGACCCGGAAGGGTGTGGCATTCTCATGGGGGCCCGAGCAGCAGACCTCCTTTGAGACACTTCGCCAGAGATTGTGCGAAGCCCCGGTATTAGCTCTCCCAGAAGGGATGGAAGATTTCGTGGTATATTGCGACGCATCGATTTCCGGATTTGGTGCAGTGTTGATGCAGAGGGGTCATGTGATAGCTTATGCGTCGAGGCAGCTGAAGCCTCATGAGGCGAGATATCCCACGCATGATTTAGAGTTGGGGGCAGTAGTGTTCGCTCTCAAGATTTGGCGTCACTACTTGTATGGAGTTCGATGTACGATTTACACGGACCATAAGAGTTTGAAGTATTTGATGGATCAGCCCAACCTAAATATGCGTCAGAGGAGGTGGTTGGATGTGGTCAAGGATTATGATTGTGAGATCCTGTACCACCCAGGCAAGGCTAATGTGGTAGCCGATGCATTGAGCCGCAGGGCGGAGAGCACTCCATTGCGAGATGTATGCTTGAGACTGACTGTGATGACTCCAGTGTTGGACGCTATTCGTGGAGCCCAGGCAGAGGCTGTGCGACCAGAAATGCGGAAGAAAGAGCGGGTTGTAGGGTTAATCTCAGAGTTTGCCAAGGATAGTCGAGGCCTTATGACGTTTCAGGGTCGGATTTGGGTGCCGTTCGTGGGCGGTACGCGTATTACGTTGATGGAAGAGGCTCATAAATCGAAATTCTCGATCCATCCCGGTGCTACAAAGATGTATTTGGATTTAAGGAAGGAATATTGGTGGCCCTGTATGAAGAGGGACGTAGCATGGTTCGTTGAGAGGTGCTTGACCTGCCGTAGGGTTAAGGCCGAACACCAGAGACCGCATGGCAAGTTGCAGCCATTGGAGATCCCCGAGTGGAAGTGGGAACAGATCACTATGGATTTTATCACCAAATTGCCAAGGACTGCTAAGGGAGTTGACGCAATTTGGGTGATTGTGGATAGGTTGACGAAGAGTGCACACTTCCTTGCCATCAGTGAGAGTTCTTCAGCGGAAAAGTTAGCAGAGATATACGTGAGGGAGGTGGTATCTCGGCACGGGGTGCCGATTTCGATTGTGTCAGACCGCGATGTGCGCTTCACTTCCAGGTTCTGGAAGAAATTCCATGAGGAGCTGGGTACTAAATTGCATTTTAGTACCGCATACCATCCCCAGACAGACGGTCAGAGCGAGCGGACAATTCAGACGCTGGAGGACATGCTCCGGGCGTGTGTGTTAGACTTCGGGGGTAGTTGGGATGCGTATTTGCCATTGGCAGAGTTTTCCTACAACAACAGCCACCATTCGAGCATTGGTATGCCACCTTTCGAGCTGTTGTATGGTAGGAGGTGTCGGACTCCCATTTGTTGGGGAGAGGTGGGACAAAGAGTGATGGGCAGCACGGAGATCGTGCTACAGACGACAGAGCAGATCCAGCAAGTGAGACAAAGGTTGTTGACCGCCCAGAGCCGGCAAAAGAGTTATGCAGACAGGCGCCGATCCGAGCTTGAGTTTCAGGTCGGCGACTTCGTTCTCCTGAAGGTCTCTCCTTGGAAAGGAGTGATTCGGTTCAGGAAGAGAGGCAAGTTGGGACCCCGGTATATTGGGCCATTTCGTGTGATTGCAAGGATAGGCCGGGTAGCCTATCGGTTGGAATTGCCAGCAGAGTTGGGTCAGATCCATGACACTTTTCATGTGTCGCAGCTGAGGAAGTGCATAGCCGATGAGTCGGCAGTGGTTCCATTGGAGGATATTCAGGTGGATGCGAGCCTGAATTACGCGGAGAGACCAGTGGCGATCAGGGATCGGAAGATCAAGGTTCTGAGGAACAAGGAGGTACCCTTGGTGTTGGTTCAATGGCAACACCGTAAGGGATCAGAAATGACTTGGGAACCGGAACGCGAGATGCGGGAGCAGCATCCGGAACTATTTGCGGAGTGAGACTTCGAGGGCGAAGTCTAATCCAAGTGGGGGAGAGTTGTAACAGCCCGAAATCTCAGGTATTGTTTAAATTATGTTTTTGGGTGATTTAAGAGGGGACTCGGCGAGTTGGGGCCTAGACTCGCCGAGTAGGATCGCAGACTTGGTCGCGGGATCGCGACTGGACTCGACGAGTCCAGGTATGGACTCGGCGAGTCGACGCTGTTTAGCGGAAACCCTAACCGTTCAGGTTTGGGACGTATAAAAGGGACTCATTGGCCGTCATTGTTCGTTTTAGCCTTCTGAGAAGAACCCTAGATCGATTGGGTGCAGCTGGAGCAAGGATCTTAGGCCATTGTGGGTTCTAGAAGAGTGGTTGTGCAAGGAAGAGAAAGGGTTGGCTAAAGGGGCAGCAAGGGGTCACATTCTGAGGATTGGGAATACAGAGAATACATCATCCAGGTAAGAATTCGTGTGTGCTCTGCTATATTGATGTATTTATGAAATTAGGGTTTATAGAACCCATTCTGTGATTAGATGAAGTAGTGCCCTGTTACCCACGACTATAATCTTGTAGTAGGACCTTTAGAGGTCCAGCAGGTCCCATGCATGTGAAATTCGGGACGAGACCTATCTCAGGAAGCAGTTACTCGTCTGCATGGCATGGACTCGCCGAGTTGTTCTTCAGACTCGGCGAGTAGCTTGAAGATTTACTGGGACTCGCCGAGTTGTTCTTTAGACTCGGCGAGTGGAGTCGGGGTGGCCCCGCGATTCTTCCAGGAGTAACTCGTCGGGTCGAGGAGGGTACTCGACGAGTAGATAAGGAATCTCAGAAAGTTGGAGGACGTCCAGACTCGCCGAGTCGTCATGGTACTCGCCGAGTCCGGTCGAGTTGACAGTTGACCGTTGACCGGAGTTGACCTAAGTCTGACTTCTTAGGGATAGTCACACTTAGAAGATATAAGTATTAATGAGATATGAAATGCTATAGGGAGGTTGTAGCTCGTCGGTTGTGCACGAGTCATTTCGGGATTTGCTAGCGTTCAGCTTTTACGAGGTGAGTCTTCTCACTATACTGTACCCGGAAGGGTTTGACTGTGTGACCGGAAGGTCGGATATGAAATGTGATATGTATGCTATATGTGGTAAGTTAATTGTTATGTGTGCTATGTATATTATGGGCCGGAAGGCAATATGTTATGGGCCGGAAGGCGATATGATGTGTGATGGACCGGAAGGTCGGCGTGGGTAAGGCCGGAAGGTTTACCCAGCAGGGACGGAAGTCCCCTGAGACACATGGACCGGAAGGTCGGGCCTGGAAAGGCGTACGTGCGTAAGTTGTATATTGGGGAACTCACTAAGCATTTATGCTTACAGTTGTTGTGCATGTATTTCAGGTACTAGCGAGGACCGTGGGAAGGCGCCGGCATGATCGATACACACTGAAGATTGTCTTTATGATCTTGGGATTTTGAATAAATGTATTTGACAAAATACTTAACTACTTATGCCTTGTTTTAAATGGAATTAATTATGTTTTAAAAATGAAAAATTTGTTTGAAAAATTTGAGTTGTTACATTGTAAGCCACCTTGACAAGACCGGAAATCACCCAAAAAGGTCCAGTAAACTAAGGATCCAAGTTCCCCCTCTTTGTGAATCGTATTACACCCTTCCATGGAGAGACCCTTAGGAGCACCATATGACCGACCTGAAACTCCAACTCTGATCAATTCCGACCTACATAGCTCTTCTGCTAACTCTGAGCGGTCTGCAGTCTTTGCCTTATCTGATGGTCCACTCACTTTGGCCGTCAGTTTTCGGATGATATGCAGTGCTGAAATGTAACCTCGTGCCCAGTTCCGAATGGAAATCATGCCAGAAACGGGAAGTGAACCGAACATCTCGGTCTGAAAAAACGGAGACAGGAATCCAATTCCGAGCAACGATCTCCCGAACATACACATCGACCAACTTTTCGGCTGAAGAGCTCTCCCAGATGGCCAAAAAGTGGGCACTCTTGGTCAATCGATCCATGATGACCCATATAGCATCAAAACCCTTTGCTGTCTTTGGCAACTTGATGATAAAATCCATGGTGATATGTTCCTATTTCCACATGGGAACCTACAGAGGCTGCAACTTGCCCTACAACCTCTGATGCTCGGCCTTCACCATCCTGCAGGTTAAGTACCTCTCGACATACCAGGCTATCTCCCTCTTCATACACGGCCACCAGTAACTGAATCTCAAATTTCGATACATTTTGGTGGCTCCATGGTGTATAGATAAGCAAGACTTATGAGCCTCCTCCAACACTGTCTACCTAATCCCAATAGAAACTAAAACCAAACCCAGCCACACCGGGTCAATAACCCTCGACTATGAGTGACGAACCTGTCGATCTAACCCCCTGATTCTTACCTGTTTTCAGTTCTCCTTCCGATCTCCCTCTGCTTGAGCCTCTCCGATCAATCCCAAAATCGGAGAATCAATGAATAGCCTCATACACACCTCCCCAACCGAAGAGTCGGCCGACTTGCGACTCAAAGCATCCTCTACCACATTCTCTTTACCTGGATGGTAAAGGATCTTACAGTCATGATCCTTAACCATGTCCAGCCACCTATGTTGTCACATGTTCAGGTTCAGCTGATCCATAAGATATCTCAAACTCTTATGATCCATGTCGACAGTACAACGGACGCCATAAAGATAATGTCTCCAAATCTTAAAGGTAAACACCACTACCCCCAATTCTAAGTCATGTGTGTGATATCGCGTCTCAAGCGGCTTCAACTACCGTGAAGCATAAGAAATCACTCATCCTCTTTGCATAAGGTCCGCCCCCAAACCAGTGATGGATGCATCATATACTACCACAAAATCCTAGACTCCCTGTGGTAGGGTCAATACCAGGGCCTCACATAACCTATGTCGAAGAGTCTCAAATGTTGACTGTTGCTCATGGTCCCATTGGAAATCCACCCATTCCTCATCAGACGAGTGAGGGGTACCGAAATCTTGGAGAGATCCCGAATAAATCACCGATAGTACCCTGCCAAACCCAAGAAACTCCTGATCCTTGAGGGATATTTCAGAACCTCCCGCTGCATCACCACCTCAATGTTGGTTAGATCTTCTAAAATCCCATCATGGTTAATGAGGTGTCCAAGGAACTGGACCTCTCGTAACACCAAAACTCACACTTAGATAACTTGGCATAAAGTTGTTCCCTCCTGAAAACCCCCAGAAGCACTCAAAGGTGCTACTCATGCCGCTCTCTGGTCTTGGAATACACAAAGATATCATCAATAAACACAAAGATAGATCGGTCGAGCATCAACTTGCATATCTGATTCATCAAATCCATGAATACATCAGGCGTACTGGTGATCCGAAATGGCATCAGCACAAACGCATAATGCCCATAACGAGTCCAGAATGCAGTATTCTCCACGTCCTCCTCTCTCACTCTCACCTGATGATAACCAAATCTCAGATCTATCTTGGAGAACCAAGATGCACCCTGTAATTGATCAAAGAGGTCATCAATCTGAAGAAGGGGATAACGGTTCTTCACCGTTGACTTGTTCAACTCCCGGTAATCAATGCACTCCAGTGTGAACCATCCTTCTTCTTGAAGAACAATATCAGTTCTCCCCACGAAAAACTGCTCGGTCTGATGAACTGCTTGCCTAGAAGCTCCTGAAGCTTAGATGAAAACTCCTACATCTCAGGCGGTGCCAAGGAGTACGACGCCTTGGAAATCTGGGCCGCACCTGGCACCAGATCAATCCTAAACTCAACCTGCCTCTAAGAAGGCACACTCGGCAACTCCTCTGGGAAAACATCAGCAAACTCCCTGACAACTGGTACCTCTGAAACTGAAACCCCATGTTCTTTGGTGATAGAAACCCACAACAGACACTCTAACTCCCTGATAGGCATATCAAACTCCCTACTGAATGATCAAGATACAAAGGACCGACTTGCGCCCGAGTTAAATTACACAAGAGTAGCCAAAGATTTCACTAAGAACGTAACTATTAGGAGCATATACGTGAGCATAACATAAAACATAATAACCAGAACAATAAATAGAAACATACTGGTCACGACATCTGGAGCTTCTCTGGCATCCTCGGTAGTGAGCAGTAAAGCACAACCCTAAGCCCTCGGGGGCGTCGCCCTCCCCTGGAGCCCATCGGTGATCCTCAAAGTAGTTAGCGTCAAGGCCTACTCCAGCTTAGCAGTGAGAAATAGACAGTTAGCCTTCATATGGCCAACCTGATCACAGTGGTAGCAAATCCTGGTACATGGAACTGGGGCCGGATGGCAACAATCCCTCGCATTGTACCCCTCCTTGACACATTTGTGGCATACACTGGCAGATCGACAAACGCCCTCATCAACCTTGCCTCAATTCCTACAATTGTGGCTCCTATGACTCCCATATCTAGTATCAACGGCCATGCAATGCTTCGGTGCTATCTGTGACTGCGATGGGGCCTATATTTGCTCCCATGTCTGGAGCTCTGTCTCAATCTCCCGCCACCTAGCGGCCTCCTGCAACTCCAACAATGAACCATAACGTTGAGTGGATACAAACTGTCAAATGTCCATCTTGAGCATGCTAAATTAATGGGTCATCTGAGCTTGCTCAGAAGTAGCAAACTTAAGACAAAGAGTGGCCCTCTCCAAAAATATCTTGGTGAAGATGGTGAAGAAACATCCCTTGATGTCAAACAACCAGTTGATAGCTATGATCAGATCCTGAAATCCATCAGATATCGGGGGCTTCATTTTGTTGAATTCCTGATATTGGAAGGCTCTCCCATCACCAATCACGACAACATCAACCGTTGATGTGGTTGCGGCGACAACAACCTCAGAAAGTGTAGCGTAACGCTCATCCAAGTACTCAACCATAGCGGTCTTAATAGACCCAAACATCTTTCGTTATTGTGCCCGAAAGAGGGAAACAACCTCCTCCTGCATGATCTCCCTAACTCGCTCCTCGGTCAAGGTTGGCCTATCATGGCCACTAGCTCCCGATCCCGATCGGGATCCTGCCTTAAATCGCCTCGTCATCTCCATACTGAAAATATACCAGGGAGATATATGATAATACGCATATTATACTAGGGGAACCAACACCCAACAAAGCCCTAAGGGTTGTTACTTCACTACTACGCGTATGGGTTCTGTTCTTCTAGTAGTATGGGCCCATATTGCCTTAAATACTCAACCGTATTTGTATCGAGGAACATCACAATGACCCTAACAATATCACTAGCATACGAATACACTCTATCCTTTCTTCCTAGAGGAAGGCTAAATATTACGCGACTGGTCGGTAAACCCCACATAGCTCATCTATGAAACTTCCACCAACCCTGCAGCACTCGTGTATGCTAATCATACATAACACTAGATCCTATAGACAGTCGAATAGCTGATTCTACCCTAAGCCCTTTATCAAACAAGAACAGGAAATAAGGAAAAATTAAACATTCTCAAGCTATAAAATCTTAGTTATGTACAATTTTGATGCATACACTAAGCAACTACAACAATGATGTCATTTCATATAAGGAAGAACCCTGGGGTATTAGGCATCATATAATTAGGCAATTCTATAATGCAATTCCTGAAAATCCCTAGCCTATCACTAGCATGTTGTTCTAACATATCACAATATCAAATAACAGTGTGGTAATTTGGGGTCTACTTTCTGGCTCCGACTGATCATACACATCACGTCATCTTTGATTATTTGAAAACAATTTGAAAATCATTTTTATAATCTTTTTCCTTAGTTTGAGACTGGATTCAAACGAGTGTTCCTCCAATTCAGTCAAACCAAGGCTCTGATACCAACTTGTAACATCCATAAAATCACAATAAATTTAAACTTTTAAAATCAACCCAATTTCATAGAGTGTTTACAAATCATAGTTTTTAAAACATTTTCCAAAAATCAGAGTCTCCCAAAATCA
The DNA here is from genome assembly GCF_002870075.4 of Lactuca sativa. Taxonomy (NCBI): domain Eukaryota; kingdom Viridiplantae; phylum Streptophyta; class Magnoliopsida; order Asterales; family Asteraceae; genus Lactuca; species Lactuca sativa. The sequence continues at coordinate 58,874,355 of NC_056629.2, read as the reverse complement.
TAAGTCATAAACAAGAGGATGTGTAAAATTATGCCTTCTCCTTCCCGTAGTCATCCGAAGTACCTCAAACATAACACAAAATTGTAAGCTAATGCTTAGTGAGTCCCCCCAAAGTACCACCACATAAACATAATAAAAAACAACATGTATACAGAGCCTTCAACTTGAATGGAACGTCGCATTAGCTTACAAACTATCTGGGATGCTCATAGAACCTTCAACATGACTGGAACGCCTCATCGGGCCTTTAGCCTATCTGGACTGGTCCTTGGGCCTTCGGCCTAACTGGTACACCTCTCATGCCTACAGTCTATCCAAGAAGCCCTGTGTCTCGTGGCCTTCAATCTACCCTAGTCTGCCTCAAAACAACCACAGATAATATGTTAACATATACATAACAGATAAACATCCTATATACCAGGATACCGATCTTACAGATAACTATAACATGATAAAATACTATCACATAAAAATATATCTAATCCAATGGGTCGGCCTTGGTGCCTTCGACCTGCAAGTACAACGAGGAAAACTCACCTCACGGTCTGAACACTAGCGGATGAGGTCCTGACTCCAAATCTCAGCTCAAACCAACACCTAATCATCAAAATGACCAAATCTCAAACATAATCCAAATTACCTAAAATACCCCTTTGGGTTATACTAGGTCAAATGGTCAAAAGTCAAACGGTCAAGAAAGTCAACCCAGACCGAGTACGCCCAGCGTACTCGACTCGTACGCCCCGTGTACTCGCGTTCCAGATCTGGGCTCCCCTTGGCGTATGTCCAATGTAAATCCTAGTACGCCCAGCGTACACGGTGGTTTTCCAACTTCCACTTAAGGGATTATTTAATTGAGTACAACGTCCAAACCTTAGACTTAGTCCCATAAATCATTCCAAACCATAAAGTTTCCAACTTTATAGTTCTACATGTCTAAATCAAACCCAACAACAAACAACCTAACTTCTCTTAACAATTAAAGCTCTTAACAACATGCAGGGGGAAAACTATGGGACCAAGATCATATTTTTATGACTTTAGATCTGGAAAAACGTCCAAAAGGACATCCCAAATGTTCTCTAGCATGCCATGCATAAGAAATTCATTATTTTGGGACAAAAGCTCATAATATCAACATGTAAGCTAGATCTATCAATTAAGCCATCAAGGTTGGAATGTTTTACCATTTAGAGATGGAGAACGATGCATGACTTCCAGATCCACCTTGTTCTTAGCTTCCAAGCTTTACCACAACCTTGTTCTTCATTTGGAACACACCAAAACACAATCAAAAAGAAATAAATGGGGCTAGGGTTTTGCAAGAAACATTTTAAGTATTGGAGGCTAGAAATGAGGGAGGGGATGAGACTTATGGACAAAAACCATAAAAATTAAGGTTTGGACATTTTGTGCATACACCCTGCATATAAGATGTATGTCCAGTATACTAGGGTCCGCCATAGTATGCTCAACGTACACTTCGTACGCCTAAGATACTAGCCTCGAATCCAATATTTACCACAATGCCACTAAGGGCCAAATTTGCAATCTTTTAAACTTTAAGGGGGTCAAATGCAATATTACTCAAACATAGGATTGAAATTGAAATTACCTTGACATCGGGCTGTTACAGTTGTAGACATCATGTTCGATCTATGCTTCTCACTTCCATTGTTGAGATTAGAATCACATATTAAGGAACGAAATCATGTGATTCGCTCGTTCTTTTGACCTTCAATTGCTTCCATTGTTTCCATATAGTTTAGAAATGAATGTTTTAAGCATCAAATAAACCAAAGAATTATGTAGGGGAAGTTTGGTTATTTTGTAACCTTACTTTTTATTAGTAGGTGTTGATTGAAGGGAATCAAAGTCCTGAAAAGAGTGTGTTAGCATTTCCATCTGTTGAGGTGAGTTTACTGAGAGTACATATCCGTATATCAATTGTTATGTTTTGGTTTGATATCATATATTATGTATTGGTTTTGGCTTGATATCATATGACTTAGTTTCTACATATGTAACAATGATACTTGTTTCCATTCACATAAATTAGTTTTAAATATCTATTGTTTTCATAAAAAAAATTATGGATAGTTTTGAAAGAGTTTTGAAGAATCCTGTTTGTTCATACACTATAGTTGGCGCTGACATGCATGGCCACATTAGTTAGGATCTCGTTATTTGTAGAAATCCATCGCATGCATAAGTAGGGCTAGTTATCCCTTGTGTGGCTAGTGTGTCACACCCCCAAACCGGAACGGCGGAAACATTCGGGGGTGGATGACTTCATGTACAATATCATAACAATGTAAAGTAGTAAACAAGCAACAACATCATCCATTGCATTAATAGTATAGTTTAATACATATGTGTTCTTTCATAGTAATATGACATAAATAGGATAATCAAAATAAAAGACGAGTCTTGACAAAAGCTTCGTCTTCTCAAAACCTGGCATCGGTATATGTCTACTGGCGACCTGAGAATACAAGTTATTTTGAAAGCTTAGGTCAGCATTTAAGCTGGTGAGTTCATAAGTATTTAATGTCATTGTTTGTATAAGTATGAAGAAAACGTTTGAAATTGTTCAATGTAATTTGTTTGTATAAAACTGAATAGAATGGTTTGGATATATTTGGAAGTTCCTAGAAAATCCAATATTTTCTACTAGTATAAAAGTAGTTTTCTACAAAGACCCAACTGATTTGAATGTTCACTTCTAGAAATCCGATGTTTTTCCGTAAGTGGGTAGCAGTTTAAAAGTTCCAAAACTGTAACACAATAAATTTTTTCATTCCTAAATAGAAGATTTATGTATGTATAAAATTACTAAAGCGTTTGATGACTCCGTAAATCAACGTGTGTTTCTAATACTCCATGTGAGTTTTAAAACCATACTAATGACTCAGGATGCCTGTCACAACGTTCTTCAGGCGTTGGAATGTTATGACATTTGTCACCCCAGACCTTCCGGTCTAGCTGTAGCTAACAACTTAGGTGCAGGATTGTCAATACCGTATAGATCTATACACAAGTATCACGCTCTCCCTACAAGAGATTATGGTATATAATACAAGACTTTATTTGCATACTCGAAAGTACGTGAAGCTGAATGTCTCACAAAACTTAGTATCAAATAGATTTACGTGTGAAAAGTCCATTTGTTCTTGTATATTAAAGTTTTTCCTTGATGTAGTACTTATAGTATGTAAAATCTCATGATTACCTTGTAAACTATACCTATTATAGTTTTTCCAAAAGTGTGTTTCATTTGAACAGTAAACTCTAGTGTAGTGTCGGCTTTGTATGTATAGCATAACATTTGTAATAACATTATCGAACATTTATACTCAAAATATAAATAAAGTGTTTGATATTTATATAAAACATGTTTTATTCCCAAAAGGGCGAGAAATTATTGTGACATGTTTTGCATTCTGTTATAGTATTTGTATATTATAGTATTTCTCCTAAACTATACCTATAATAGCTTACTAGTAATTTTTGTAATTTGAATGAAAGTATACCTTTGCTACCCAAAGGTATTGAACTGATTGAATAGTACTTATATATCTACATATGTACACATAATACATAAGTTTAAAAGGAAGTTTTATAAAACATTTAAAGAGTTTAATAATAAATATTGATGACTTGATGTCAATGTATAAAATGATTTAAAAAGTAGTTTGTTTGATATGACAGTGTAAAGTAAAAGAGACCTTTGCTCTAAACGCAGTTATAAAGTATATGAAATCATTTGCTTGAAACATAATTATAAATCACATACGATTGATTATATAACAAAAAGTATAACAAAAGATTTATGTCTTTCACACGAGGATAACTGTGTGTTTACTTGTACTCCCCCCCCTCCCCCCTTAAAAGAGTATAAAAAGCATTTATAAAGCATTTGAAAGTGTAGTTTATAGGGGTATGAACTCACTTGATTGAAGTGGTTACTTGAAGAAGTTGAGACAATAAATCGATCAGAACTTCGACTGGAAAGCTGATTTATTTCTCGGGAACTTCGGACTGTTGGGCCTTGCTTTGCGTACTAGGGGTGTACCAGGACTTTTGGGTGGTTTAGAGGGGCTTTAGAGGGGTTCCAAGGTGAAAGAAATGAGTAAGGAAGCAAATAAACCTGAACAGCTTCGCATGATATTTATAGGGTGCTGAAAGAGGGATTACACTAGGCGTACTTCGGTTACGCTGGCCGTATGCAACGTCAGCGCTTACCGCATCCTCGGACGGAGCATTGGATGGGACCCGAAGCAACGTGGACGAACCGAGGCCTAGCACCCGAGTACGCTAGGCGTACGAGGGTACGCTGGGTGTAAATCGTCTTGGTGTGTGTGCCTCAAACTTGTAAAATCCATAACTTTCGCATACAAGCTACGTTTTTGACATTCTTTATATGAACGCGTAGGTGAGAATGTACTCTACAACTTTCATTTCGACTTTGTCGGCTAGTTTTGATTTTATTTTTAATTATTTATTTTTAACAGGCCAGGACAGGAACAATCCGTTAAAAATCCATAACTTCTTCATCCGGCGTCCGTTTTCGTCCGACTTTTACCATTGTAATACCAATGATGAGATCTTCGATTCTCATTTAGATTGTTTTGGCCAAAAGCCTCTCGATCTCTATTTCGAGTTTTTAGTTGTCTACTGCTATATCCGGATCTTGGAAAAATCATAACTTCCTCATACGAAGTCAGATTTGGACGTTATTTTTATGTACATTTACGGTTTAATGATGTCTACAAATTTCATTTAGATACCTAAGGCTAAAAATTATTGTATTGAAACTTCGCGTTTTACATCTATCAGTGTTGCCGGTTTTTGCCGCGAAACTTAGATTAGTCATAACTTCTTCGTTATAACTCGGATTTTAGTGTTCTTTATATGCACGAAAACCTTGATACAATTCCTACCACTTTATTTAACCCAAATAAGATTTTAGGAAAGTCAAATTTTGAACTAAATTTGACTAGTGTTACATTATATTGCCTCGAAATGTTGGGTTGTCACATCATCCCCCCGTTAGAGGGAATTTCATCCTGAAATTAGAGTTTAAGTAGAATTGATAACTTTGCTACAGATAGAAGTTTCATTTGATGCTCCCGTTCCTAGGTGAACTTAGGTCCTCGCTTGGCATTTCAGCGAACCTTTCACTATCGGGATACGACTTTTCTTCTTTTGTTTGACTTCACTGGTATGATAACTCTTCTTGGTCGAATGTGCGTCGAGTGTTTTTGTGGTCTGTCAAAATATTACACTTTGTACCCTACAAGTAGTGTCTCCAGATCTTCTGAACAATTACCACTGCTCCTGACTCAAGATAATGTGTTGTATAGTTAACTTCCTGCGTCTTAAGCTGTCTTGAGGTATAGGCAGTGACCTTTCCTCTTGTATAAGAACACAACCAAGCCCTTGGTTGGATGCATCACTTTATACCACAAAATCTTCTATCCCTTTTAGGAGGGATCATATCAGTACGGTGCACCAGGCTTACTTTAGCGTTTGGAACGTTCTTTCTTGTTTACAGATAAGTCTGGTGCTCCCCAAGGTGAGAAGCTTGGCCTAAAGAATCCCCTTCTGAGGAGTTCGTTAATCTCACTGGGGAGTTCCTGCATCTCAGTTGGAGCTAGACGATAAGGTGATTTGGCTACTGGGGTAGCCCCTGGAACTAAGTCGATTCTGAACTCGACTTGACGCTGTGGTGGTAATCCCGGTAGTCCTTCTGGAAAAGTGTTGGGAAAGTCGCTTACTTCTGGGATGTTCTGAATGTCCTTCACTTCTCGGCTCATCTCGACGATGTGTGCAAGGAATGCATGATATTCCTTTCGTAAGTACTTCTGAGTTTGAATACACGAACTGATGCGAAGGTTCGTACTTGATTTGTCATCGTAAATAACTAGAGATTCTTCGATAGGGAGGTTAAAACGAACTGTTTTCTCAAGGCGCTTGATGTCGGATTGATGTAGACTCAACTAATTCATACTGATTATGACGTCAAAATCTGAAGGTTGATTAGATGTTGTGAAGATCTAAAAGAAAGTATGATTACTCATGAATTAAGGAAAAAGGATAGGTACTTTTGTTCCATCTGTCTCTCTTGTCCCGATCGGCGGGAATGGCATGTGTCTAGCTTCTTAGTTTATTCGCATGGCAGTACGATCACTCATAGTCTGAAGCAGTCTCCATGCTGAAGTTCATATTAGAACTCATACTTGGTTCATCAATCACTGTTTCGTGTATACGAGTCGTATATAATTAAGATTGAAAAGACAGTCGAATAAATGATTATTCCTTAAGCTCACATCCAAACAAGGAAAAGAAGTTAAAGTGGAATCATCAATTCTAAGCATATACAACCTTGATTACGTACCACCCTTGCGTATACATTCCTCAGTGATCGATTAACCGTATGGGTCTTTGAATTTGAACTTGACGTACTGTACGAGTGGTATTCCAAGGAGGTTTGCTGAGGTTACTTTGGGAAGGATACGAAACATATGGCACTCTACGCGTGAGTACTTCGGAGCTCTAGAATGACGGCTCGGCTTGAAAGTTGATTACATGGAAAAGAATTTTCGCACGAAATGGGCACTATGAGGGTCGGATCAACTCAAGTCACACGACAATGTCGGGCTTAGTCAGAACGACTAGCGTTAGACTATTTCAGAACGATATTACAAAACACAACGGTGCAACTTAAAAAAGAATTTTAGTACATTATTTCATTTATGATACTACAGCTGCGAACAAAGTATACTGCCAACAAGTAAGTACGAGTAGCACGAGCGTCCCTAATGCTGATGGGATCTCGCAAAAGATATGACTCTAGTCGCACTAGTTTTTAAAAGTTTATAAGTCTAACATTAATGCTACGGAACGTACTAGATTTTCAACGTGAATCTGGAGTAGTCTCTTTAGCGACAGTGATCCTTAGAATTTTCCTGTCTGCGCCCAAGTTCTTTGTTATTAGACAATTCTTCATGAGGTGTCCTATCTCACCGCATATATGACATATATGGCTTACACCAACATTGGTGGTTGAAGTGGTGTGCAGGGTCGGAATGATGTAGACTCGAGTGCTTTTGTTGTTCCTTCTTCTGGGGCAATCCTATTTAAAGTGTCCGATTTCACCGCAACCATAGCAAGCTTGGTTGACTCTGGTGCCAGGGACTAGGGAGATGGGTCGTGCTGGTGCTCCACAGCCACAAGCAAGGTGCCCTATTCTGTTGCAATTTCAACATTGCATTTCATGACAAGCTCCATTATGATGGAAGCTACAGTTGTTACGATTTGAGAGTTTCCCTTCATATTGTTTGACCAGTGCTGAAGTGGCAGAGGTCGCCACTTGTTGTTGTTGCATGGCATGTCTTTGGGATCGCTTGCGCTCCTTTTGAGCTTGACACTTTCGTTTCTTATTCTCATCTTTACGGCTTTGTACACCTGTGACATTTATCATTTTTTGATTTCTCTGATTGATACAACAATCTGAACTGTCAACCCCTTTGCCGGCCTTGTTTGCGCTACCAGAGTTGAGGTGTGCCAGGACAGCTTTCACGGCAGCTGTTACCATGGCATGAAAGGTAGCGGCGTCTATATGAAGGATCGGGGTTTTGTTGTTCGGCTGATTATTTATGGATGACGACATGATTATGCTATATGAAAAGAGAAGGAGTTTGTGAGTGATTATGATCGGTCCTAGATGTATTTTACTCATTCTTGCAAATGTAACTTTTTCGTTTTGGTTAAACTGATCTCAATGGTTTGACCTACATCCCTATGATGCAGTACTAGTAAAGAGTAGAAGTAAGTTCATAGAATGGTCACAAGACAATTGCTATTTCGATCAAGGCCATCATTGGTTCGTGGATAATATGATTCAACTTTCGAAAAGAATTGGAAGTGATCAATGAGCTAAGTTACCATAGTCCAATAATTTTGACTAGGGTGGGATTTAGATAGAGTTCTAATGTTTGGAGGATGAAAGTATTTGGACAGAGACTTTTAGGGAACTATTCGACTGTTAATATCCGACCCGAAGTTTGAACCACTCGTCCCAATGAACCATTCAACTCTTGACTCGTGACCCGCAACCCATGTGTACTTCACTTATCCAATTCCTTCAGATTGCGATGTCCACACTTTACTCAGAAAATAATGATTCCTGATCATTGAAGAGACCCCAGTCTCACCCTTGGTCTGACCACTAGGCTCTCAAAAACTCATAACGGCTATTCAAGCCTAAAACTCTTTTGCGTCATGCTCTGAACAAGAGTGCTTCATCATAATAGCCTCTCGCTAACTAGTGCGTACTACGGCTCCCCATAGCATCACAACAACCCCCTACTGACTAGTGAGTACTACGGCTTTCCGTAGCATCACAACACCCTCTCTCTGACTAGTGAGTACTACGGCTCCCTGTAGCATCACAACACACTCTCTCTGACTAATGAGTACTACGGCTCCCCGTAGCATCACAACAGCCTTCCACTGATCGATGGGTACTACGGCTCCCCATAGTACCACAACACCCTTTATGTTTAGCGAATACCATGGGTTCCCATAGTATCGCCACCCTTCTCGTTATCTGGTGGATACTACAGATCCTCGTAGTATCACCACACCCCTGTTCACTAACTCGTTTAACTGCAGCTCTCTGCAGTCTCACCCCACTAGTTCTTACCACTTCACAAACTCATCCTCAGATCGACACCACACTACGATCATTAACTCATGCTCTGAGGACCATCCATAGATAGGTGCACGCACCCACCGAAATTATGCACGACTATAACTGACGAAAATTGTCATAACAAAACATTTTTCCTTGCTGCAATCCATTGCCTTAAATAATCCACTTGTCGTCGTTAACCGAAAGGGCTCCCACTGGAATCATAGATGATTGACACATCACCCTAGAACCTCACGATGTTTTGCCTCAGCCACTGATCTTCCTGTTACACAATCTGGATTTTCGGAATATCCCAATTCTCACTTGCAATAAGGAGGGATTTCAATGACTCATAACACGTTGACGACAATATGAAACTCCTTCCTATAATGCTCAATTTCATGTCCGAATACTTATAACGACCCTAGGATTAGTTGCCAAAATCAACTTCTGCCCTTCCTCAACTTCATAACAGCCCAAACATTTGTACCAGAATTCTTCCACCGCCGAACTAACCCTATTAGCCAACCACCTCGAAGAATTCCTATCCATCACAAGGTCTTCGACCGATGGCCACTTTCCATGGAGAGATTCAGCCTTTACCAACATACACCACATGCATTATCTCGCTCTGTACCTCGCTTTAAACACCAATAACCCTGATCACATGAGTCCACACCGAAGGTCTCTATCTCCAGATCCCTAACCGATCTTGAACTGGTCTCTGATCCTCTAGACAAAATACCCGGTCCTCCCCCACTTAGGGTTTGAACCATCACCAATTGTTTCACCGACACTCTATCCCGCGGACTGTCTCCACTAGCAACATCGCACCCAATCCCGCAAGGCTCTATGCAACACTCGATAATCACCCTGACAGAGATCAAACAACTCCAAATACTGGAATCTCATAGGAAATCCTCAGAACTTACCATCATGAATGCCTCTAGCCATTCAGAATCTCACATCATACCTTCACCGAACCTCCCAAATGTCCAATATTAACCCTGAATCCTAATCCGGAAATAATGAACTATCATACTCCTCATCCTCGACTTCTCGCCCAACTCTCCGACACATGCCTTATCATAAGAGCAGAAACCACATCTCCACTCTCTATACCCATCAAAGACATTAAGAGTCACCGCCCTGATATACTCCTGTTGATCGTCGAATGCTGCAGCTAACACATGCTCTACTATACTAAAATAGGGTGTATCCTGGTCCTTGACCATCTCATTCCTCACTGACAACCTGCTCAAGCTATATCATTCCCTCGTGAGAGACCTACTGCTAGATACTCTGATTGAAGATCACCATCTGTGCGATCCCAAAGGGCTCACCCCCAACTCACAAACTGAAATCTCAACACTTCTTACTTCTCCCTCAGGTAATGGAAATAGCACCACTCGGGTCACAGAAGCTGACATCTCTACTATCGGCCGGTTCCCTAGCTCAGGCCGTATTCTTCCATAACGCACCATCGCTACCCAACTCTGAGTCTTGCGACTCTACTGGCATATCACCAACAGTCCCTCGGAGCTAACTCGATTTCCCTATCAAGGGATGCTCCACTAAAACTCGTTCATCCTGGCGTTCTGGACCCATACTCTTTAACACCTGACCTTGGTCTAGATAATCACTACGGAATAACCAGTAAAACTAGAAGCACTAACCGCCACATATCATGGTACTCGAACCATGTCCTCTTTCCTCAACCTGCCTCAAATCATGGTACTTGAACCATGACATCACCTCCTGATCTGCTACAAATCATGGTACTCGAACCATGACATCACCTCTCGATCTGCTACCAATCTTGGTACTCAAACCATTACATCACCTCTCAATCTGCTACCAATCATGGTACTCGAACCATGACATCACCTCTCGATCTGCTACTTAGAACGTCTGGAATACTCCATGCATCGAGTATGGGTCCTTTGCTTTTAGTAGTACGGGCCCATACTTCCTGCCACATCTACCCATGCTCTCTACATGGACCATTCCAAATTCCCTAAGTAGCTGCTCAACATTCTCAAACACCAATCTCAGCACACGTGCTCGCTCCCCAGCGAAATGCTCTACTCTATCCGCGTACTCATCTGACTAAGGTCACTTCTTAGGCTCTTCCTAGGTTCTCACATTCCTCCACCATCAGCTGCTGAGAACTCCTTATGATGTCAGTCATCTACCTCCTAAATATCGTAACATTCACTTGGTAGCTGACTCCCATCATCGGGAATTCCACAAAGCACGAAGCAAGCAAGATTCGGGCATCGAAATAACACCTAAAACCTGCTCTAGGTTATAACTCCACTTGCTCTACCCTTACTCAAAAGATATCAACGAACTCTGAAACTTTACCCCCGCGAGTACCTAGCTACTCTCTCGGTAGGCTCCACAAATTACCATCTAGGTATCTCTCCTAGATTACTCCTATACTCAAATCCCTCTCTACAAGGATTCCCGTTGGATACTCTTACTCACCACATACTCGGAAACGCATCATAGATAACAACAACTCCTAGGCTAAGGCATCACAAATTAGGCCACTCTAGTCCTAATATATGAAATACTTAGCCTATCTGTAGCATGCATAATATCTCATAACACATAAGGTAAGGGTATTTTAGAAAATCACTATTCGGGCTCTGGCTGATTGTACACACTGATCCTTCTCATTTGCTCTTGGAAACTCTTGCCCTTTTAGAAAAATCAGTTTTTTGAAAATTTTCCTCAATTCCTTTGTTTGAGTCCAGATATAACCGAAGGTGCATCCGAATCCCTCAAACCAAGGCTCCGATACCAACTTGTAACACTATAAATTTTCATGACAATTTTTCTTTTGAAAAACATATGATTCTCAATACACATTTCATAAAACATCATTTTTTTAGTTTACAAAACACAATCCCTTCTTAGTTACTTAATAATCCAGGATCCTCAAAACATAATTCTTCCACTGGTGTGTACAATCAAGCTGGTGTCGTCCCGAGATACTGAGAAGAACCTGAAACACATAATACAAAACAATGTAAGCATGAAGCTTAGTGAGTTCCCCAAAATACCACATATAACACATATTAGCCACTCGAGGCTATAACTCTGTGGGCCCTCTGGCCCTAACTCTGTGGACCCTCTGGTCCTAACTCTATGGACTTTCCGGTCCTAACTCTGTAAACTCTGAAACATACATAGCATAAATCACATAGAAATAATGCAGTGTATCACATCATATAAATGGCATACAAAATACTCTGTCACATAACTCTAATTACCACTCTAGGTAAAGTATAGTGAGAAGACTCACCTCGGAGGAAGAACAACTCCCATAAACACTGCTGCTATGTACCGGTCTCTAACTCTATTCCAAACCCACAATTATCTCAATTAGGAGCTAAGTCCAACCTCTCACTTATTAGGTCTAAAGATAGACCACATACCAGCCCATTAATGCCCTAAGCCCATTGGGCCCACCAAGGCCCTATAATAAATGGGCCCTCACACGGCCCAAATCTAAAACTAAAAGGCAAGCCCAACCCAAGGGCCCCAAAGCACATATCAACAACAACAAGGAAAGCTCTAAGATATTTACCTCCAAGTGAAGCTCCTCCCTCTGTAGAATTTAGATCCAAGGTTGCACTCCAACTTCTAGCCTTCACAAGAACCTCCTATTCTTCTTCACTGACACTCAAAGGCACTTTTAGCTCAAGAACACTCACATACAATCTTAGAACGAAGGTTGGCTCTCTCTTAGGGTTTCACTCTCTCAAATGGTGGCTAAGGATAAGGCCATAGCTTTCTTTATATAGGGCTCAAGTCTTATTTAGGGTTTTGCACCTGGACCAGTTACGCCTAGTGTAACTATGGTACGCCCATCGTATTTCATGGAGTCTGCGTTTATAATATGTGAATGAGTATGTGCAGCGTACTCTTCAGTACGCCCAGTGTACTCCTTTGCAACATTTTCCATTTAGGAGCTAATCTTGACGATTTGGAGAAAAAGAAGGGTTAAATAGATATACCCAAATTCTCAAATGTTACATATATGGGGTCTGGTGTACTATTTACTCGAACCACAAGGGTCTAAGATATCTGACGGATCAGCCCAACTTGAATATGAGGTAGCGGAGGTGGATTAATGTAGTAAAGGACTACGACAGTGAGACGTTGTACCATCCTGGTAAGGCCAATGTAGTGGCCGATGCGCTGAGTTGCAGAGTGGTTAATACTTTGATTCAATATGTATGATTGAGGATGACTGTTGTGACTGTAGTTTTGGAGATGATTAGGGTTCCACAGTCGGAAGCCATCAAGGAGAAGAATCGGAAGAGTAAGCAGGTGTTTAGTCAGATATCAGCTTTTGATTATGATAGTCGGGGGTTGTTGACGTTGCATGGAAGGATTTGGGTGCCTTATTTGGGTGGGACCCTATAGATTTTGATAGACGAGGCACACAAATCGAGATTTTATATTCAACCAGGTGCGAAGAAAATGTATCACGGTCTGAGACATAGTTACTGGTGGCCATGGATTAAGAGAGATACATCTTACTCCATGGAGCGGTGCTTGACTTGTCGGAACGTCAAGCCCGAGCATCCACATCATCATGGAAAATTGCAGCCCTTGGAGGTCCCATTGTGGAAATGGGAGCATATCCCCAGGGATTTCATTACAAAGTTAACAAAGGGTGCAAATGGTTTTCATTCCATATAAGTGATTGTTGATCGTTTGACGAAGATTGCTCACTTTATGGCCGTTTGTGAGAGCTCTTCTACTGAGAAGTTGGTTAAGATCGATTTTAGAGAGGTGCTTGTTCGACATGGTGTACCCAGCTCTATCGTTTCAGAACAGGTTGTTTTCTTCTATTCCAGATTTTGGAAGAGGTTCCATGAGGATTTGGGTACCTGATTACACTTTACTACTACTTATCATCCATAGAAAAACAGGTGGAGCGAGCAGACCATTCAGACGCTCGAAGATATGTTGAGATCTTGCATCACACATTTCGGTGGGAGTTGGTATTCCTACCTTCCCTTGGCCAAGTTTTCATTCAACAACAACCATCATGCCAACATTAGTATGCCTCCCTTCAAGCTTCTCTATGGGAGGAAGTTACGGACCCCTATATGATAGGGAGAGGTTGGGCAGAGAGTCATGGGGAGCACGTAGATAGTGATCAAGACGATGGAGCTTACACAGTAGGTCAGACAGAGGTTGCTAATAGCCTAAAGCCATTAGAAGAGTTATGCGGACCAGCATCGTTCTGAGATGGATTTTCGTATCAAGGATATGGTACTCCTAAAGGTGTTGACTTGGAAAGGATTTATCCGATTTAGGAAGTCGGGCAAGCTGGTTCCTATGTTTATCGCTCCTTTTACAGTTGTGGCCAGGGTAGGCAAGTTGGCCTACTGATTGCACTTTCCAGAGGAGCTTAGTCAGATTCATATCACCTTTCATGTTTCCCAGTTTCAGAAGTGTGTGACCAACGAGACAACGATAATACCTTTGGATGATATTAAGGTCGATGGCCACCTGAATTATACTGAGTGGCCGATAGCGATTCTTGACAGGAAGAGAAAGACCTTGCGTAACAAGGTGATGGAATTAATGAAGATGCAGTGGCAACATCAGAAGGGCTCTGAGTGGTCTTTGGAACCCGAGGAGGAGATGTGTACCCACTACCCTGATTTGTTTACCGCATAGGATTTCGTGGGCGAAAACTGATTCAAGTGGGGGAGAATCGTAACATCCTCTTTCCAGGTATTCTTTTTTGAAGGTTTAGCTATTTATTTTGTCTAATTAGCCTGGCCACGACATGTCATTGGGAGTGCCATGGTGTGGCACTCTATTAATAAGAAACACGCAACCACTTTTGGCCACGACATGGTGTTATGTTCGCCATCGCGTGGCAGCTGTTTGGTCCTAAAACCTTGTTGGTTCCCAATTTAAGGACACTAACTCCTAGGTTTGCCTCATTTTGCAGCCTCCACCCTTTGAAAATGAACCCCATTCCAAACCTTCGCCTGTATTTGTGTTTGAGCTCTTGAACTCCATTGTTGTTAAGGTTGAAGGAAAAAGGAGCTCTTGGTGTTTCTTGTGAGTGTGGTTCTAGATTATATATGTCATCTTCATCTCATTTCTAACTCATCGAAAGTATAAAGTTTATACTTTGCTCATCATTTCTCTAGATCTAGTTTTAGGTCATTTTATGAGCTTTTGGTCCCACATCTTCTTGTTCATGGAGTTTGAGTAAACTCCAGAACCCTTTAGTGCGTTGGTTAACTTCTAGACCTTGGGATTGGTTGGAAAGTTGGATTTCATGGCTTATTGTGTGAACCCATGCCTTGGTGTTGTCATTAAGAACTTAGAATTTGAGATCTTGTCTTAATAGGATGTCTTAATGGAAAAAGTTGTAAACTTTATCCATCAAGACCATGACGGGGTCTAGATTTTAACTGTAGAGTTGTTGGGATTGAGGAATAACACCTTAATGCATTAAGTTGTTGGTGCCCAGTGCCCATGCATGGCTACCAGTTGCCAAGGCATGACGATTGGCGTTTTCGTGACCATCTCATTTTGACATTTCCATGCCATGGCCAATGGTGGCCATAAATGGCCACAACATGGAGACCTGTAAAATTTGACTTTGACCGTTGACTTTTGACCATGATTGTCTTGTAAGCAATTCGAGGGTTATAGAGTGTAGACTGAGTGGGTATTTCCTAATTGTTGATTAGGTGTTTCATAGTATTGGTCTTCTTGTGTGAGAGCTATTGTGTCTTAGTTTTTATCTTCGAAGTAAGTCTTCTCACTATACTCATGGATCGAAGGCACCAATACCAGCCCACATAATTGTGTATGTAGGATGCATGTTTCTAAGTGACTATTGTTTGTATGATTGTGTATTGTATACATGGAGTCGATCTGGGCTCGGACTCATTACGGGCTCGTGTTGTTATGGACCTGAGGTTGTTATGGACCTGATACAGCTATGTGCTATATATATATATATATATATATATATATATATATATATATATATATATATATATATATATATATGGTATTTCAGGGGAAAACTAACTAAGATTTGTGCTTATAGATGTTGATTTATTATGTTTCAGGTACTTCACATGGTCGCGGGAAGGAGAAGGCTTGATTGTACACATCCACCTACAGCTTATGTGACTGCATATTTTTATTCTCTGTTATTTTTGGGATGATTGTATTTTGATGCGTATGTTCTTTGACTTGGTTTATGGAAAAAAAAAATCATTTATCCTTATTTAAAAATAAAAGATTTGTTTTGAAAATGGGACGTTACACAAATATTCATTAAGCACTAAAATGAGATTACTAGATACAATCGCATGTCTAAAACCAGATCTAATGACTGATTACATGAAAAATAAGGATATATGCTACACTGAAATCTAGGGTTTAGCCAGACATGGAAAAAAACTGAACAAAACTAATGAAATGAACGATTCAACTACTACTTCTTAATAAACTAAATGTTTGAGATGATCCACAATCTTCAGATCTTTAGGAAGTGACGAAAAAGTGAATAAATACCCTCCAAAAATAACTTTTTGTTGTCTGTGAACGTCTAGGGTTTAAACCGATTAGATTAGGAGTCTTTATGTACAAGCGAGCAACAAAAAAATACTCGATTTAAAAAAAAATGTGATCGTGTTTTTCCTTCGAAGTCCCGGAAATTTCCGTCTTCACGTTTAATGGATTACGATGCTAAATCTGACCCATATCTGAAAACACGATCATGGTTTGCAAAAACACAATCACATTATGTCTTCGAAGACCCAAAACTCGATTTTTGGTTACTAAAAAGTTATGAAGTTAAAGCACGATCATAGAGGGAAAAACATCACTGTGTTTTTCCTAAGACGCGTGTTTTGGATGTGAACTCTTTAGTTTCAGCAAATCCAACCCATGTTCCAACTTCCTCAGGTGTTTTAGCTCCATTAAGCTCCATGTATGCATCGAAAGTAGTTCCCCAATCACTGGTCCACTCAAAATATATGTAAACAACATACAAACATGAGCAGTACCAGAATTCTAGTGATAAACATGAGTTGAAGATTATTTATACTAATCCATATATGCTAATAAAAACTATCATAAAAGATGCATAAAATGGCCTTTATTAGTCATGATGATAATGACATAGATAAGATTGAATCAAATATCATTTGATAATGTATGTGTTTTCTTTAGAACTATTAATTTAATGAAAACTTATAAATTTACATCATAAATAACATTATGAGAAAATATTATTAACATAGAATACATAGTTTCAGAACATGAATGTAAACATTCATGAAACGATATCCATAACATCAATTGTCATACCTACAACATGGAATACCAGTTCTCCATAACTAGTTGCTTATTTCTTCCAAAACATCTCCACATAATATCAAATATTAGCTTTTCATGTGACATTAAATACTCAAGTGTATGATGGAAAAGATAAATAGTTCTATCATATAAAAACTTGAAATGATAGTCATGCTAGACTTCCAGAGCTCGGTGAGATAAGAGGAGCAGTTCCTCTTTCAATTTCCAATTTCTCCACATTAGAAATAGTACTGATCATTTTTGCCCTTTCTTGATTTCTTGGGTTTATGTTGTATTTCCCTTAATTGAACTATATGTCTCTAAGAGTACACAATCTCTTTAACCTTCCTTTTATCCAATGATTGAGCAGGTTTGAACAAAGTTATACTATTTTGAATGAATGTCTACTTTACTAGATGAAACATCCGATATGCTTCATAAGTCACCAATACCTTCTACAAGTTAAAGTTAATTATTACTAGAATGATGTGAGACACATCAATTAGCATCTCTATAATTCTTCCACAAACCGTCATGTTTAGACTAACTTGTTTGCAGAGGTTTGTTAGGAATGAGACCTTTCAGTATATATAATTTCTATTTATCCTAGAAAAAAATCACAAGGCATCATACCAGTTGTAGAAATTATAACCATGAAATGTTACATTCTCTTGAGACATAACAATATAGAGGTTGTACAAGGGCGTATATTAATAGTCATTTATAGAATTTAACAAAATTTCATTTAGTAGTTTCAGTATTAAGTCTTTAAAAATTAATACCTTTTACTTTTTCTAAAACATTAATTTGTTAAAGTCTAGGATCCAAGTTACAAAACAAGTAAATGGTTAAGTGACCTTTATCCCATCCACATAATCCAACTCGGTAGGTAGCGATTACCAATTTCATCAAAATATACTTCCTAGATAATGAGATCCTAAACAACTATTGTTTAACATGATATGTTTGATCCAATCTATGCCTCATGAATCTCCTTGTTAGGTGATATTTATCACACAAAATTCTCGAACAAGTCTTCCTACTAGAAAAACTTGCAGCATTGTAACTAACTAGCGACTACGTGACCCATCTTGCACTATAAAATACAAAATCAACACGAACCTCATAAAAAATCCATGTGACAAGGTGACCCTGTGCCACCATGACCGTAAAAATGACGCACAAGTGTTCTTTAAAAGGACGATATTGACGGGCATTTTAAGAAAAGTTTTTTATATATGTTTTACAAATATAGTTATACCAACATTGTCTCATGAATATTACATACACCCAACTTCATTTTATTAACCATTAGCCACGATGAATATTACATGCACCCAAAGTTATCAGCATTTCAATTTAGATAAGACATCAATCAGCAATAAAGACCCATCCAGCCACAAACATAAATACCACACAGGTAAAAGTAGTGAGCAAACCCACCTCACAAGTAGCAGCTAAAACACAATGGCAGTTACACGGTGAAGTATCCACTCAGTATACACTCCAAAATCTCAAAGTTGACCAAGAGTTAACCATGGTCAAAAAGTCAAGGGTCATAGTCAACCTCATCAAGTCGTCACATCGGGGCCATTAAAGTCTACGTCGTAGGAACTATAAGACAAAATATTTGGGCATTTATCCATTTGCCACATCATGGCAACTAACGCTACATCATGGAAACTGAGCTCCCACAGCTTAACATGTTCAGATCTTAATTTGTTAATCCTCACATCCAAACTTTCTAAGAACCTTCCTAAGGTCTAATACGTCACAAAGATCAATGTTTTTAGTCATGTATGCCCAATGCAAGTATATAGCTCAGCTTAGGTCAAATGGGGGAAAAGCACCAAAATCTTATGCATGGATCTTAATATACCATCAAACTTCAGATCTAAAAACTTATGTTTACTCAAGAGCCTTCATGATCCATAAATTTGC
The DNA here is from genome assembly GCF_002870075.4 of Lactuca sativa. Lineage (NCBI taxonomy): Eukaryota > Viridiplantae > Streptophyta > Magnoliopsida > Asterales > Asteraceae > Lactuca > Lactuca sativa. Next base: position 58,855,349 of record NC_056629.2, on the reverse strand, counting down.
TAACTTAATGGATTCCATGCATCCAAACAAGCCCAAGCATGGAGAAAATTGGGTTAAAACTTAGAGGTAGCATGCTTGAAGGAGAAAGATAGGAACTTGATGACTTATAATGGTCCATAAACAACACAATGTGATGAGGAGGAAGCTGGCTTGCTGGAACAATGCACCAAATGAGACTTCTTCTTCTTCAAAGAGCTAAAATCACCAAAAGAGCACTAATAGTGAAGAATGGTGGCTAGGGTTAGGAGGGGAAGATTTCTAAGAGGGCGGAGGCTATCAAATGAGGCAACCCTAGGAGTTAGTGCCCTTAAATAGGGAACTAATCTCGCAAATTAAAGTTTTGCCCCAAAACACTCCCCACACCGTGGCCAACATATGCCATGTTATGGAAACTTAAATGAAGTTGCGGTCAATCCGGGTGATGCCACATCGTGGTGGTGCTTCCACCATGTTGTGGCCCTACAGTTCTCATTAAAATAAAGTAAAACAACACCTTGAAAACTTGAATGTTACAATTGACCCCCACTAGAATAAAAGTTAATCCTTGTAGTCCTCAGTCTTAAAAAAGAGGGATAGTGGGTACACATCTCCTCCTTGGGCTTCGAATTCCACTTCGAACCCTTCCGCTATTGCCACTACACCTTCACCAAACCCACCACCTTGTTACGCAGGGTTTTCATCTTCCTGTCGATAATCACCACCGGTCACTCAATGTAATTCAGGCGGTCATTGACATGAATATCATCCGTAGGAACCACTGTTGTCGCGTCTGCCACACACTTCCACAGCTAGGATGCATGGAAGATGTTATTAATCTAACTGAATTCTTCCGACAAGTTCAAATGTTAGCCTAACTTTCCCACCCTAGTTGCCACTCGGAAAGGACTAATAAACCTAGGACCTAGATTGTCCCGCTTTCTGAATCTGATGACGCCTTTGCAAGGTATCACCTTCAGAAGTACCATATCCCCGATGTGAAACTCCAACTCAGATAGGCGCCGGTCGGTGTAGCTCTTCTAGCGACTCAGGGCTATTTGAAGTCTCTGCCTGACTTGCTGAATAAGCTCTGCCGTCTTGATCACTATCTATGTGCTCCCCATGACCTCTGGTTAAACTCTCCCTAACAAATCGAGATCTGACACTTCCTCACACGGAGGAGCTCAAATTGTGGCATACCAATGCTTGAATGATATTTGTTGTTATTTGAAAACTTAGCCAAAGGGAAGTAGGAGTCCCAACTCCAGCCAAAGTACAGGACATATGCTCTCAGGATATCCTCGAGCGTCAGAATGGTCTGCATGCTCTATCTATCTGTCTACGGATGGTATGTAGTGCTAAGGTGGAACTTGGTACCCAACTCTTGGTGGAATCTCTTCCAAAATCTGGAGGACAAATGGACATCCCTATCTAAGACAATCGAAGTAGCTACCTGATGGCGAGCAATAACCTTGTGGACATAAATGTCGGCTAACCTCTCAGCTGACGAGCTCTCCTGGATGACCAGAAAGTGAGTACTCTTGGTTAAATGATCAACAATCACCCAGATAGCATCCAAATCCTTTGCATTCCAAGGTAACTTCATGATGAAATCCATGGTGATCTGCTCCGATTTCCATAGTGGAACCTCCAATTGCTCTAATTTTCCATAAGGCTGTTGTTACTCGTCCTTGACCTTCCGACAGGTTAAGCACCGCTTCGTGAACCAAGCTATATCCCTCTTCATACAAGGCCACCAACAATTGTGTCTCAAATCATGACACATCTTTGTCGCGCCCAGGTGGATAAAGAATCTCGACTTCTGTGCATCATCCAACAAACTCTGTCAGGCCCCACTCAAATAAGGCAGCTAAATGCTGCCATGAAGTGTTAACAATCCATGAATATCATAATCGAGAGATGACATCTAACCAATAACCTGCTCACTCTTCCAATTTTCCGCCTTGATAGCCTTCATCTAAGCAAACCTTATCATCTCCAAAATTGGAGTCACTATTGTCATCCTCAAACATACATCCTGAATCGGAGTACTATCCACCCTGTGAATCAATGCATCTACTACCATGCTAGCCATACTCGGATGGTACAAAATCTCACATTCATAGTCCTTCACTGTGTCAAGCAATATTCGCTGCCTCATATTGAAATTGGGTTGATCCATCAGATACCTCAGACTCATATGGATTGTGTAAATAGTACATCAGGCTCCATATAGATAGTGACACCAAATCTTGAGAACAAAGACTACCACCCAACTGCAGATCATGACTAGGATACTTCGTCTCATAAGGCTTCAGCTGCCTCGAAGCGTAAGTGATCGCGTGCCCTCTCTGCATCGGTATTGTGCCCAAGCCCATGATAGATGTTTCACAGTATACAACAAAATCCTCAACTCCCTTAGAGAGTGGCATCCTTCCTAGTCAGTCTAGTGAGAGAAACTACAATCTTGGATGAGTCCCTAGTGAATCTCCGATAATACCCTGCTAGCCCGAGGAAACTCCAAATCTCAAATGGAGAGTTTAGAACTTCCCACCGCATAATTTCATCAATCTTGGTAGGGTCGACCAATACACCATCCTTGTAGACAAGGTGCCCCAAGAGCTGGACCTCACGCAACCAAAACATAAACTTGGAGAACTTGGCGTTGTCCGTACAACCTTTCCACCCTAAGAACCCCAAAAATATCTCGCAGATGCTCCTCATGTTGCTCTTTGGACTTGGAATAGACCAAAATATCATCAATGAATATAATCACTAAACAATCCAACATGGGCCTAGACACCCAGTTCATGAGATCCATGAACGCTACTGGTCCATTGGTGAGCCCAAAAGGCATGACCACAAACTTATAATGCCCATAGCGAGTTTGGAAAGTCGTCTTTGGAACATCCTCCTCCCGAACCCTCATTTGATGGTAACTGGACCTCAAGTAAATCTTGGAAAACCAAGATGACCTCTATAACTGATCAAAAAAGTTGTCGATTTGCGGTAATAGATACCGATTCTTCAAAGTCAATTTGTTCCACTCGCAGTAATCGATTCACAGCTGGTGAAAGCCATCCTTCTTCCTGACAAAAACAATCGGTGCTCCCCACAGTGAGCTACTCGTCCGAATAAACTCCTTTCCCAATAGCTCCTACAGTTGTAAGGATAACTCGTGCATCTCTGGTGGCGCAAGGTGATATAGCGCCACTACAATTGGGGCAACACCAGGGATCAAAAGGATCATGAACTTGGCCTGCCTCTGCTGAGGCATGCTAGGAAATTCCTCTGGGAAAATGTCGGGAAATTCCCTCACAATAGGGACATCAAAAACTGACTTCTCCCTCTCAACCATCGTGTCGACCACATACGCAAGATATCCTATACATGCATGTTGAAGGCACTGCCTCGCCCTGGTAGAGGAACAAAAGGCGGATCCAACCCTATTACCCACACCATAGATGGTCAACACACCTCCACTAGGGTTGCGAATCGTCACTAACTGATTCTCGAAGTCAATCAGTTCCCCAAAACGACTCATCCAATCCACCCCCGCAATCACACATACATCTCCCATCGTAGTAAGGGTAAGATTAATCGGAAACCCATCACCAAAAATCTCCAATGCACAATACCGGTAATCCTCAGAAGCTATAACCGTACAATTGGAAGCTATGGCGACCTTCAAAGGTGTAGACACAAAAGACTAACTCATACCCTAGTCAAATAACACCAAGGCAGGTACAAAACTCACAAGGAAAGTTCCTAACAGAATTACAACTTACGCATATACAATAAATAATTCAGTGGAAATATAAAATAGATACATACCAGCGATGACATTGGGTGCTGATCTGGCCACCTCTGCTGTCAACTGAAAAACCCGACCCTTGGCCTTCGGGGCCTCGACTGTCCCCTATTGCCAATGATGCATAGGGTCATAAGAGCAGTAGTCTGAACCTACTTCACCGCAAGAAGTGGACATTCGGCCTTCACATGGCCTCTCTGGTTGCAGCTGAAACAAACTCACAAAACCTTCGGTCACTCCTTCTCAAAGTGACCGTCCTTGCCACATAAGTAACATATTGATCCCAACCGAAAGGGACCCTCTTGACCCTTGTCGGACATACTACAAGCGTAGCTCCTATGACCTCCTGCTCTCGAATCAGTGGGCTTTGCCCGCTTAGTCTCCGGTTATGACTGGACCGATCTCATATCTCTCTACTGTGTATCCACCTCAGTTTCCATCACATGCAACTCCATCTCAATCTCCTTCCTTCTGGCATTAGACTGCAGCTCGAGAAATGTCCAATATTGCGAGTTGGTCATGAACTCTCTGATATCGTTCTTTAGTATTGTGACAACCCGAAGTTCGTTCCGTCGTCGTAACCCGTTCCGTAATTAAAAATCCGTCATCTTGAATTGTTTCTGTTTCATTTCTAAATTAAGTCATTAATTTTGAGTTTTCTATTATGAATTAATGGTTGTCCAAACATGTTAGAAACTCATGAAAATGTCCCAAATTATTATTTGGAAACATTTTAGTTTTATTCCGTCGAGTTATAAAACAATTAAATCGGGTAAGACCAAAAGCCTCGCTTAACATCAGTATCGGGTAGAATTCCACCGTATCCCAAAATTTAAGCATATATAAACTTGAGAGAGCCTCATTTGAAGCCTTTTTCCATTCTCTCTCTACTCTCTCTCTTCAAACCAAGTTCTAAGTCCAAAAATCATCCAAAACAAGCTTCAAATCATCAAGGTAACTATCCTAGCTCCTAGTATAACATCTTTAGCCTTCAAATTCGTGATTAATATGTGAAATAGGACCATTAGCATGAGTTTACGGTCCTAGAACAGCCCTAGGCCGTGAACTCACATAAAAGGGGTTTTTGAGCCTTAAAACCCTCCCAAATCACTCTTGGATCTTGGAAATGACCTAAGGACTTATTTGCATGGACTTAGAACACCTTAAACTCTTCACTTAGGGTGTAAACATCAGTTTATGGCCCAAGCATATGCTTGGACCATAAACACCTATTCATGGGGAGTAAACTCATTTTAAAGTGTTAAGATGCCACTTAAACACACCATAAGCCTTGGAATAAAGTCTAGAAGCAACCACAATCAAGTTAAGGACCTTAAACATGCTAAAACTACCCCCATAGGAGCTTACGGCCGTAAACCCCCCAATAATGGGTTCTTAGGCCATAAAACCTTAAAACTTAGTCAAATGGTGCCTTAAACTCATTCCACGGCTTATAAATTTAACTAGAAACACTTGTAATGACCTAGGACCACCAAAACATCAAAGGAATGTGTATGGGGGAGTTTACGGCTGTAAACTCTTAGTTTACTGCCGTAAACTCCATAAGATGGTCCATATGTGGGTTTAATCCATTCCTATGCCCTAGATTTGATCCTAGCCAATTTTCCCAAGTGATATAAGACCATTTAGCACCCTAGAACACCCCACCATGAGTTTACGGCCGTAAACTCATGGGGAGTGGGTCATTAGGGCTGTAAACTCTCTTATGAGTTTACTCTTGAAGGGTAAACTCCATATCCAAGCCATATACGTCCTTAGATGTCACCCGGGTCACTCCAACCACTTATTTTGAAGTGTTTTCGTGTCTTGGAGTGTATAATGTTATCTAATTAGTGGTTCAAAGTCTAATTAGATACAATTGTGTATCATTTCATATTACATAGGAACCTCACGCGTTTTCAAACCTCGAACTGATGTTTTGCACCCAAACTGACACATTCCGCGATTGGTGAGTTCATACCCCTACCTTTTTTCACTGCTTTTCAATGTTTTCAGGGGGAATACAAGCAAAAGTACAAGGAAATCTTGTACTCAAACTTATGATTTCATTTGACCTATTTCATATTTCGTATGCCTTTAACACGGAAAACTATATTAACCAATCGTTCAACTTGCAGAGTACACCGTCATGTTATTTGTGAAACTCGTTTTAAAATGTTGTATTTTATATTTCACAAATGAATTTCCATATAACTATTGTTAAAAGCATGAATCTTAAAACCTTAAAAATGTTCCTGATATAACTCCCTATAGATACGAGAGTGCAGGAATAATAACATTAAACTTAGAACTTTACCACTCCCCGTAGATACGAGAGTGAAGGAATAATAACATTAAACTTAGAACTTTACCACTCCCCATAGATATGAGAGTGAAAGAATAATAACATTAAACTTAGAACTTTACCACTCCCCGTAGATACGAGAGTGAAGGAATAATAACATTAAACTCAGAATCTAACCACTCCCCCTATTTACGAGAGTGGTGGAATAGTAACATTAAACATAGAACTTTAGACAAGTCCTTGATAATACTCCCCCTAGTTATGAGAGTGAAGGACTAATTAATCAGAATTTCCCGTTTTATTGTCTTTTGATTCATTAATCTTAATATTGGAGACATGTCCTTGTAACACTCCCCTTATTTACGAGAGTGTAGGACTACCCCCGTAACCAGAATCTCTTGGAGGGAGAACGTGACTTGAGTGTATAGATCTATACGGGATTGACAACCCCGCACCTGGCTGCTAGCTACAGTCGAACCGGAAGGTTCAAGGGTGACAAAAGTCATAAAAAGATATTGGCCCTGTTTCGAGCTTTATCCAGTCTATAGTATGGTTATGGAACTCGTAATTTAGATTATGAATATTTTTATACTTACTTATTAGTTTTATATACATGTTAAAACTAATGTACTTTACTAGGATAATCAGGTTTTCAGGAAACATCACACGAACACATAAAGTATGGTAGACACTCGTACATTACTTTCAGGAACCGATAATCAACTATACACTTTTAGGAAAATAAGGGTTTTTCCTGGGATAACTGAACTGTACTTAACTAGACCGTGTAACTAATGGATAACTAAGCTTTAATTTTAGGAAAATAAGGGTTTTTCCTGGGTTAACAAACTATACATAACCGTATCGTATAACAAACGGATAACTAAACTATATTTATAAGAAAATATGGGATTTTCTTGGATAACAAATTTTTCGGAAAACCAAAGGAAACTTGTACATTTTCAGAAAACAAACCTCTTATGAACTCACCGGCTTTATGCTGACTTTCAAACTGCTTGTATTCTCAAGTCCACATTAGACAGGTGCCCCGCAATCTTTTGGAGAAGACGGAGCGCTTATCAGACTCGTTTTTACTTTTGTTCTTATGATATATATGTATGACACTTGTAACACTTTGATTTCAAACAAATGTAATAACTCTATGTAATGTATTGTTTTGTGTTTACTATGCTTACTATGTACATTGGTTGTGATATACATGATGACATCCGCCCCGGAACGTTTCCGCCTTAGGTTTCGGGATGTGACAAGTATACTCAAGTATCAGGTCATCTGTGCCTACTCAGCAGACGCATACTTTGGACCAAACAAAGCTCCCTCGTGGAACATCCTGGTGATCTTAGTCACCATCTCTATCGTTTTCCGAAGCGACAGGTACTCCTAAGCCAACTGTTTCCTTTCCACCAAGGGAACATACTCCTCTAGAAACATATCCAAAAATCACTCCCATGTCACTATAGCTCGCTTTGCAAGTTTGTACCTAGTGGTCATAAACTTCCACCAGTCCTTCGCCCCCAAACAAAGTAGGTTTAGCTCAAAGTGAACCCTTAGATCATCCGAACAGGAGCAAGTAATAAAAACAGCCCACCGCATTCGGAATCCACCTCATGACCATAATTGGATCATGAATCATATTGCTCTCTAAGGGCTTCGTGTTGTTGAACTCTCGGTACTATATCGAATCACCCCCTGAGGTATCGGGACGACAATCGTTGTGGTGGTTGTGGCATTAACAACCTAAGTGACAGCGACATAACTCTCATCAAACATCTCAATCATCGTGGTCTTAATAGACCCAAAAAACTTCGAGATGGCCTCCCTAAATACTATAGCCACCTTCGTAGCAATGATCTTGTAGACCTCATCGTCACTGATACCCTACCTCTCTGGGCCGCTGGATTATGAACCTTGGGTATACACCATACTGAAATATGCAAGGAAACTGGTCAAAAACATACTAAAAGCACTAGCAAGCAAATAAACCAAACAACCTCTGTAGTACCCTCAAGATTCCTTCAAAATCTCACATGGATCCTGTGCTTTCAGAAGTACGGGCCCATACTACTTTCAATACATATCCATAAGTGATTACACGAAGTAATTAGCAATTTTAGCTTCAACCCTAGTAGATCATCCACAAGCAATCTCTAGGCTATAAAGCATCACAAAATCAGGCAAACCTATCCTGCAACTCCTAAGGGATCCTTAGCCTACGAACTAGCATGCATTTTTATCAGCTCAATAAGAACCACTACAATACAATATATAACATAATTATGGATATTTTAGGAGCTCACTGTCTTGGGCTCCAGGTGATTGTACACTTTTCTTTCTTCGTTCCCTTCTATAAACCTATTTTCTTTGTAAAACTTTCAAATCCTTAGTTTGAGTCTGAAATCCCACGAATGTTCATCCAATTCACTCAAACCAGGGCTCTGATACCAACTTGTAACAAACCAAAATTCACAACAAATTTTTCATTTTTATTGTACAAAAAACGTCCAAGTATCATAACAACTAAAACAAGAAATTCTACATATATTAATACAATCATTACAAATCAGAGTACTAAAATGTGGAAATCATAAAATATCTACAAGCCGAAGTTTACAGTCATGCTTTCGCCTTTCTATGATCATCTGAGGTACGTGAAACACATATAATACACAACTGTAAGTATAAAGCTTAGTGAGTCCTTCCCAAAATATCCATATAGCAGAACATTAAAAACAACTATGGGTTATCAGCAACCCCAGTGGGCTAACAGCATGCCTTATGGATTAACAACACGTTTCATGGGTTATCCACAAATCTAGGGATTCTCAACAATCCAAAAGTTATCAGTAGTACAATTCAAATAGACATCAATCAGCAATAAAGACCCATCTGTTCATAAACATAAATACGAAACAGGTAAAAGTAGTGAGAAGAGTCACCTCACAAGTAGCAACTAAAACACAATGGCCCTCACACGGCGAAGATAGGTACTACAGAACACCTAAATAACAACAAATAAGTATCCACTTAATCTACACTCTAAAACCTCAAAGTTGACCAAGGTCAACCATGGTAAAAAAGTCAACGGTAAAAAATAACTTTATCAAGTCGTCACATCGTGCCCATCCAAGGCCATGTCGTGGGAACTACAAGACAAAATAGTCAGGCGACCCTCCAGTCGCCACGTCGTGGCAACCAATGCCATATCGTGGAAACTGGGCTCCCACAATTTAACAGATTCAACTCTTAATCTGTTAAGCATCGCATCTAAACTTTCTACTAACCTTCCTAATGTCTAATACATCACAAAGATCAATGTATTTTAGTTATACATGCCCAATGCAAATATATAGAAAACACAAAAATCTTATGCATTGATCTTAATACACCATCATACTTCAGATCTAAAATTTATGTTTACTCAAGAGCATTCATGATCCATAAAGTTGCTGACTTTATGGATTCCATGCATCCAAACAAGCCCAAGCATGGAGAAAAGTGGGTAAAAGCTTAGATCTAGCATGCTTGAAGGAGAAAGATGGAACTTTATGAATTATAATGGTCCAGAAACAACCAAAGGAGACTTCTTCTTCTTTAAAGAGATAAAATCACGAAAAGAGCACTCAAGGTTAATAATGGACGTTAGGGTTAGGAGGGGAAGGCTTCTCTGAGGGTGGAGGCTGCCAAATGAGACAATCCTAGGAGTTAGTGCCCATAAATAGGGCACTAATCCTACCGAATAGGGTTTTCGCCCAAAACACTCCCCACGTCATGTCTAACATATGCCACGTCGTGGCAATTTAAATGAAGTTGTTGTCAACCCGGGTCATGCCACGTTGTGGTGCGTCCACGACGTCGTGGCCGTCCAATTCTCATTAAAATAAAGTAAAACAATACCTTGAAAACCCAAATGTTACATTATTAAAAGTTTTACAATAGAAATCATTTTTAATAAAAACTCAACTATAAAAAAACACTTTAATAAAAACTCATTTATAAACATCTTGTGTTATCTTTTAAATATTTAGTTCTCAAACTCCAAGTGATGTTAATTTATGATAAAATGTTATTTAACATGTAAACACCATTTTCGTACATATAACAACATAAAATAAACATCAGAGGCATGCATTAAAGGTATACAAACCAAGCCATTTTCTAGTAATAGTTTGTTAGAGCCAACAGAAAAATTATTAAGTCATTCCTAAAGAACTTAAAGGCTACTTCAAAAGGTCTTCAATCGCGTACTTGTCAAGACGACTCTTGCTTGCAAAAATAATTTCAAGGCACCATGTTTTGTAGAGATCATGACATTTAAACTAGTAAGACCATAATTAAGCCTAAAACTAAGAGTAGAAGCTTAAGGTTTGGAGTCTTGTCTCAAGTGGCTAAGACATAGCAAATCTTCAAAGATGGTCATTTCTTAAACATTTTGCATTTAGTAAAAATATAAGACTACTCTAACGAATTTATTACATAAAAAATGAACAAATGAAAAAATATATATTAATCTATTACATCTCATGAATAAATAAATATCAATCAAACACAACAAAATGGTCCTAATTGCTTGTTTAGACACAACAAGATCAAATGACATATATGTAACACCCGATTTCCAGGTATAAATCTTGTCCTCTGCAATGTTTTAGTTTTGGGGTTTTCCTATCAATACGACATGGTAGGGCTTGGAACACGGAGTGGTGGTCATTTAATGACCACTACGTGGTTAGCTCCTTGTATTGAGGTGGCGGTGACTGGGGCTTAATGATGGGTTTGAGCCATAAGAACTTTCCTATGTGCATATGCAAACCCTAATGCTTGGATCTAAGTTTCTCTAATTGAACATGCAATGTATCCAAGACTTTTATTGATAGATCTAGTATAAACATTCTCATAACATATGAAATCAAATCTAAAGGAATACCTTGAGTTGCTTGCTTGAATCTTCTTGTCTTTGGAGCTTAGTGTCACAATTGTCACTCCTCTAATGGCTTACAAACACCAACTAGCAAGAGGATTATAATAGAGAGAGAGAGAGAGAGAGGTGGGTGAGAAAATCGGCCCTAGGGTTTCTTGTCTTGCATGAGTGCCGATTTCCTCCACCCAATCCGTCTATATATACTATGAGCTACTAGGGTTACACCTTAAACCCTAATTGAATAACTTAGGCCCTAAGCAATCCAATGATCCCTATAGACTATGCCTTGGACGATTTCTAGGTTTCTCCAAACCCTAAAATCGTCCACCCTCACATCCATAAAGATTCATAGCCCAAAATACAATTATCACACATTTGACAGTTTATACCCCTTTATTCAATTAACCTCTTTAAGTCACCAAATTAATTCCTAATTAATTTATGACTTATATTAATCAAATAACAATATTATTATTCCTTATATTATTCTCATAATATACTAATAATATTTCTTCTCTCATTATAAATCATCCTGTCAAGTTGCTATGGTGAAGGCAACCCAAAAGGACCATGCTTAACCAGGTCAAATACTTGCCAAATATAGTTACAGCGTTAGACACTATTCCAACAGTCTCCCACTGGGATAAGTCTAGTAACTATATACACAATCACAATCCGATTAGCAATGGTAGCTCTCAAAGACGCTGTCAAACTCTGATCTTATCAGTCCTATCCTTTAGATAAGGGATCGTGCAGTCCTCTGTTCAGATATCATGCGGACACAATCATAGTCCAGCGTTTAGTTTCTCGATCTCAGATTTATTCGACATAGAACTTAATTGAACACATCAATTTAGTTTTGACCGGGCCCGGCACATAAGTTCAATCAAATAATCGAGCGGCCGAGATATCGCCTTTACCTTCTTAGGATAAAAGTAACAAATAAACTTCGACTTATATGCATTTACTTATTCGCCAATCAATCATACACAACAATGCGTTTTATAACATCAATTTACTGATGCGGTTTCGCATCATCAACGTACAACAAATTAACAAATAACAAACCATATATCTAGGTTTTAAGACCATATGATATTATCATCTTGCGATCACTTATATACACCTTAATGTGATTCCAGCAAACGTAGGTTTGTTCCAATGCTCAAAACTAGTTCATAAGCACTCATGAACGTTGCAACAAACATTTGCTATGTCTAATATCATTTATACAATCTACATACCAATTCATGACAATCTTCTTTTATATCTACTTCCAACATATGAACGATTGTGGACCATTCGAATAATTCAATTATTCTTAATAACTCAATTATTCAGGAAGTTAATTCATGCAAAGTGAAACAATAGTTAAACAATTAACATAAGACAGTAACTTTACTTATAAATAATACTCCTTTATTTAATCATCAAATGTCAATTACATTTGTCTATTACAAGTTTCTAAAACTATCTAATCTAAACTAATATCATCCTTCAGCCCAATACTCCTAGCATGCTGTAAGTGCTTAACCCTACTCAGTCCGTTCGTAAGCGGATCTGCTGGGTTATCTTCTGATGATATCCTCTTAACCACGAGATGTCCTTCTTCTACTCGATGTCTAATAAAGTGATATTTTCTGTCAATATGATGAGATCTACCATGATCCCTCGGTTCCTTGGTCAAGGCAACCGCTCCTTCATTATCACATAATATTTCCACAAGCTCCTTTATGGCAGGTACAACTCCAAGATCACCAATGAAGTTCTTCAACCATATTGCCTCCTTCGATGCTTCGCTTGCTGCAATGTACTTTGATTCGCACGTTGAATCAGCTACGGTTTCCTGCTTGGAACTTTTCCAAGTTACTGCTCCTCTATTCAGGGTAAAGACCCAGCCCGACCGCGAACGGTAGCTGTCCCTGTCGGTCTGGAAGTTGGCGTCACTATACCCTCGCACCTTTAAGTCATCACTCCCTCTGAGGACTAAAAACCATTCCTTGGTCCTCCGAAGGTACTTAAGGATATTCTTCACCGCAATCCAATGGGCTCTGCTAGGGTTCCCTTGATATCTACTGACCATGCTCAAAGCAAAGGCTACATCAGGGCGAGTACAAGTCATAGCATACATGATTGAGCCAACTGCGGAAGCGTAAGGTACTCGGCTCATTTCTGCTATCTCGGCTTCGGTACTCGGAATTTGAGTCTTACTCAACTTGGCATTACTTTGTATCGGTAATTCTCCCTTCTTCGAATCTTCCATACTAAAACGTTTCAGTACTTTATCTAAGTAAGTGTTTTGACTAAGTCCTATTAGTCTCTTACTTCGCTATCCTTATTCCCAAGATATAGGAAGCCTCTCTGAGGTCCTTCATAGTGAAGCACTTCCCGAGCCAGGACTTAACCTCTTGTAGTGTCGTCGTTTCCTATGAGTAGTATGTCATCGACATACAAAGCGAGGAAGCTAACTATACTCCCACTGGCTTTGACATATCCACATGATTCATCTTCGCTTCGTACAAATCCAAACTCTTTGACTTTCTCATCAAATCAAAGATTCCATCTGCGAGACGTTTGCTTAAGCCCATAAATGAACTTCTCAAGCTTGCACACTCTATTTGGATGCTTCGGATTAACAACACCTTCCGGCTGAGCCATGTAAACATCCTCAGCCAACATTCCATTAAGAAAAGCGGTCTTGACATCCATTTGCCATATCTCATAATCATGAAATGCGGCAATAGCTAGCATCACCCTAATAGACTTTATCTTCGCAACTGGTGAGAAGGTCTCATCATAGTCAACTCTGGGAGTTTGAGTAAAGCCCTTCGCAACCAATCGCGCCTTATATGTGTGTACATTCCCATCCACTTCGGTTTTCTTCTTGAAGATCCATTTGCACCCAACGGTCTTACGTTCGGGCACATTATCAACCAAATTCCAAATTTGGTTGCCATACATGGACTGAATCTCGCTGTCCATTGCCTCTTTCCATTTTGCAGACTCCGGGCCTGCCATGGCTTCCATATAGATATTAGGTTCATCTAGATTTATTAGTGTACCATCACTAATATACGTGTCCCCTTCGGTAGTAATATGAAAACCATAAAAGTGGGGTTGAACTCAAACTCTTCCGGAACGTATAAGAGGTAAGGACTCGTCAATTGGCTCAACCGGAGTTTCCTCCTCGAGTTGAGCATCAGCGGTAGAGGTTCCTTCATCACTCGATTCTTGAATCTCTTCAAGTTCGATCTGCCTCCCACTGTCTCCTTGGCTTATGAGTTCTCACTCTCGGAAAACCCCTCTCCTCACAACGAAAACAACATTGTCATTCGGTCTATAGAAGAGATATCCAAAGGATTTCTGCGGGTAGCCGATGAAAATACATCACTCACTACGAGGTTCGAGCTTGTCGTGAGTATCTCGTCTTACGAAAACCTCGCAACCCCAAACCTTGATATGTGCCAATGAGGGAGCTTTCCCTGTCCACATCTCGTGAGGTGTTTTGGCAACCTTCTTAGTAGGGACTCGGTTAAGGATATGAGCGGCAGTCTCTAAGGCATACCCCCAGAATGAGATAGGTAGTGAAGCACGACTCATCATAGAACGAACCATGTCTAACAAGGTTCGATTACGCCTTTCTGCCACACCATTCAACTGCGGTGTCCTAGGTGGCGTTAATTGCGAAACTATTCCACATTCTTTGAGATAGTCGTGGAATTCAAGATTTAGGTACTCTCCACCTCGATCGGATCGAAGCATCTTGATTTTCCTGCCCAATTGATTCTCCACTTCATGTTTGAATTCTTTGAACTTTTCAAACATTTCTGACTTGTGGTTGATTAAGTAAATATACCCATATCTACTATAATCATCGGTGAAAGTCACATAGAAGCAGTTCGCATCCTTTGTGGTGGATCTAAAGGGTCCACATACATCGGTATGTATGAGATCCAATAAACCCTCACCCCTCTCACAAGTACCAGTGAAGGGTGACTTGGTCATCTTTCCAAGCAAACAAGACTCACACGTGTCATCTTCCCTAAGGTCGAATGACTCCAACACTCCATCCTTTTGGAGTTGGGCTATGTGCTTCTTGTTGACATGTCCAAGACGACAATGCCACAAACATGCTTTATCCATACTATTGGAAGAATCCATGCATAAAACATCATTTCCAAGGTTACCTACAATCATAACAATCTCATAAATTCCATTACAAGGCATTGCTTCAAAATATAAAACACCATTTAGATAAGCATAAATCGAACCATTCTCATTATTAAACGAATATCTAAATCCTTGTCTAAACAAACCATGAAATGAAATGATGTTTCTTGCCATATCTGGCGAGTAGTAACAATTATTCAAATCTAAATTTAATCCGTTACTAAGCACTAAATAATACACTCCAATCTTGGTAACAGTCGACGATCTTCTGTTTCCCATGATTAGATTTATTCTTCCATGCTCCACATCCCTATTTCTTCTTAGTCCCTGCAATTCAGAACAAATGTGGTAACCACACCCGGTATCAAGAACCCAAGAAATAGCATGAGATGAATCATTAGATATAATTGTGTAAATACCTGCGAAAGACGACTTGATCTTTCCATCCTTGATGGCTTGCAGATATTCTGGGCAGCTTCTCTTCCAATGCCCTATTTTGTGGCAATGGTGGCACTCTGCCTCCTTCGGGTTAGGGTTGGGTCTAGCAAGATCAACCTTGGTCCCATTATAAAAGGAACCATCTCGGGACTTTCCCTTGCAATGGATCTTTGATGGAGCCTTCCTCTTTTTTGCCCCTTCCCTGCCCTATAGCCAAAACAGGAGCAGCGGGTGGATTGGGAGTTTGTGTAATAGACTTGTCCTTAAGGCTGCTCTCAACAACCCTTAGGAGTCCTTGGAGCTTGCTTAGGGTGACCTCTTCCTTTTTCATGTGGTAGGTCATCCTAAATTGGTTGTAACACGGAGGCAAGGAGTGAACGACCATGTCGATAGCCAAGTCTTCCACAAAGTCGACATTCAACTTGCGAAGACGATCGACATACCTTTGCATCTTTTGCAAGTGTACGGTTAGAGATTCTCCATTTCCCATGTTAGTGAAGATCTCGTAACGTTCCTGCCTCGCGTTTTGATGGTATCTCTCCAATAAGTCTTGATGCATCTCGTACGGATACATGTCCTCATAGGACTTTTGGAATTCGGCGTTCATTATGGCTATCATGATGCAATGAACTTTCGTTGCATCATGCTCATGAGTCTCAAAGACAGTCATTTCAGCCGGAGTAGCGATTTCTGGATTGACTTTTTCAAGCTTCTCGTCAAGGACATACTCCTTGTCCTCGTAGCGAGCAATCGTGCGAATGTATCTTATCCATTCGCTAAAGTTCGTTCCATCGAAAGTCACTTTTTGGAAAAGGCTCATTAACGTGAATGAGCTAGCAGCAGCGTTGTTTGCGTTCGACATCTACAAATAGAAAAGGATAAAATTTGATTAGTATTGAATCCCTAATTATCACCCAATATGAAAAATTAGGGCTAGGATCCAACAACGTTATTTACACATTAGAAAATGGATGTCGTAATCCAACATGCAAACAATTTGAAGGTAAGTGAATGACGATTCACTAATTCTCCACCATGAAAACATAACCTTAAGTTTTAAATGCATTTAGAATTCCTAGATTTCGATGAGATTCATTGAACTTTTCAATGGCATGTTTAAATCTCGATATGCCCCTCTCGTTTGTGACTGGGATGCTGAGGATCACAAAGTGGGTGTGAATAACCATGCAACTCTCTACACGGTGCCTTCATTGTTACTATCACCTATTCGATGTGCCGGTAAACCACACACACTCCACTGAACTATGATAAACAATAAATCACCCTTTGCCACCTTTGCTTAGAACCAATTAGTGTGCCGGTAAACCACACACGCTCCACTAACTTCTTAGCAAGGGTGCAAAGTTTAATTTCATGGGTTTGCATCAATTCACTTTTCCTAAAGTAACTAGGATTGAGAATTTGAAAAACATGTAGTTACTTTGTATTTTAACATTATACTTTTAATGAGGAGATAGGGTTGCCCTATCCTACCAGTTCGGCTAACGACCCTCCACCGGTCAAGCAAGCGGTGGTGTGAGTGTACACCCATTAAGCGCCATTTTATAGGCAGCAACCTTATACCCACCTTATAGACCGGCTTCGTGAATGAGGCCTACTAACAGTAAGACTAGCATTTTAATTATATATATATATATATATGTGTGTGTGTGTGTGTGTGTGTGTGTGTATATATATATATATATATATATATATATATATATATATTAGTCTTGTAATATTATATTAGTATAGGGTTGAATTTTAAACTTTGTAAAATTCTAGGGTTTGAATTTTAAGTTGTCCAAATTAAACTTTTAATCACAAAACTAAATTTCAAAACTTGAGGATTGGTTTTAAACTTTTCAAAACATAAGGGATCAAATAACAAATAATTTAAATTAACCATTTAATCTCATAATTATCCATATTTGATTTATTTAAATGTTTCTTGCAAAACAATTCACTAATTTAATTAAAATAATCAATTAATATCATATAAGGAAATTATTATTCAACTAACTGGTAAATATTTTTTGTTAGGTCAAGAATACACTCACATATATGTTAAAATTCGAATTTTATTGACCCAGAAAGATTAAGGCAAGTTTCCATAAGAAAAACAGCAAGAAATCCCGAAACTAGCTCCATCTGACGCTCGAACTCGCCGAGTACCACAATGGACTCGCCGAGTTGAGGCCTACTCGCCGAGTCCACTATGGAACTCGCCGAGTTCATCAGGCAGATGGACAAAAATCGAATTTTGCAATCAACAAGCAATCAACCAATGCATCAATTCAATAGAAACCAATCAAGTCTCTAATACCACTGATGGGTTTGAGCCATAAGAACTTTCCTATGTGCACATGCAAACCCTAATGCTTGGATCTAGGTTTCTCTAATTGAACATGCAATGTATCCAAGACTTTTATAGATATATCTAGTATAAACATTCAAATGATAACATATGAAATCAGATCTAAAGGAATACCTTGAGTTGCTTGCTTGAATCTTCTTGTCTTTGGAGCTTAGAGTCACAATTGTCACTCCTCTAATGGCTTACAAACACCAACTAGCAAGAGGATTATAATAGAGAGAGAGAGAGAGGTGGGTGAGAAAATCGGCCCTAGGGTTTCTTGTCTTGCATGAGTGCCGATTTCCTCCACCCAATTCGTCTATATATACTTTGAGCTACTAGGGTTACACCTTAAACACTAATTGAATAACTTAGGCCCTAAGCAATCCAATGATCCCTATAGATTAGGCCTTGGATGATTTCTAGGTTTCTCCAAACCCTAAAATCGTCCACCCTCACATCCATAAAGATTCATTGCCCAAAATACAACTATCACACATTTGACAGTTTATGCCCCTTTATTCAATTAACCTCTTTAAGTCACCAAATTAATTCCTAATTAATTTATGACTTATATTAATCAAATAACAATATTATTATTCCTAATATTATTCTCATAATATACTAATAATATTTCTTCTCTCATTATAAATCATCCTGTCAAGTTGCTATGGTGAAGACAACCTAAAAGGACCATGCTTAACCGGGTCAAATACTTGCCAAATATAGTTACAGCCTTAGACACTATTCCAACACTTAAAACCCTAGATCTTGGGTCTTGGGCCTTATTTAAAGGATGTGATGGCTAGGGTTTCTCCCACCTTCGACCTCTATCACCTCTAAGTTTAGAGAATCAAACCCTAGCCACTTTGTGATCATTTTGAGCTCGATTTATGTTCTTGGTGGCCTTTTAAGGAAGAAGCAATGTCTTGTATAGCAAAGACACATGCAAACTCATCTCTATCTCTTTGTTCATATCCTGGACTTTTGGAAGTCTGCAAGTTCTCACCTTTATGATTCATCCATTTCAGATCTATGTAATGAGCTAATTTCTTCATGTTGTGCTTATATGAGTAGATGGTTGTGATAATGTTTGCAACTTTATTATTCGCTAAGGTCCCAAGGACAACTTATGTTTCAGATATGGACTTTTAGCTGGTGTTGATGCCATGCATGGAATTTGGCTTCATTTTCTCTCCATTTTAAATTAAATTGATCTGTGGCATGCATTGGAAATGAATGTCCATAGAGCTAGGATTTCTATGAATCATGTGGGTGGAAAGAAGCTTTCTAGAAAGTTTAGGTGAATGAATTAACATATTAAGGACTTAATAAGAGGATTGATCTGCCAGTGTAACCATGGTGTGGTTAGGTGTTGACCATAATGCAATGAGCTAATCCATTGTGGTCTTGATGGAGCAAACAACGACATGGTCAAGACCTTGCCACGGTGAAGTGGTCTACAGGGTTGATTTTAACCGTTAACCATTTAATTTTGACTAGATTGAATTTTATTCAACTTGACAGTTTTAGATGTTAGACTATGTTTCACCTTTTTTTTACATAAGGTGGTGTGTAGTACCAATCTAACAATCTTGCGATCTATGGTGTAGTCTACCTTGATTTGTAAGGTGAGTATTCTTATTATACTATGTAGTATGCTAGATTGTCTTTGTGCCTTTTTCATGAAAGACTATGGGAGGACCATAGAAACTGTATGAAAGAACATGGTAATTGAATCAAAGACCATGGGAGGACCATGACAATGGTATGAAAGACTATGGGAGGACGATAGCAAAAAAGAATGTCGGAGGACTGCATCAACAGAAGTGAGTGTATGACTGTGGGATGAACATAACATTCACATGGGTTGAAATAAGTTAGTTGGTTAAAATAGGTCATCTTGATTGTATTTGAATATGTATGGTATGTGATTTTTTTGCGGAACTCACTAAGCTTTGTGCTTATGATTTTAATTTTAAATGTTTCAGGTACTTCTGATAGAAATGGGAAGATCCAGGCTTGATTGCATCACATCCAATGGAAATTCCACACTTTTGATTTATGGTACTCTAATGTTTGTGTTGAAACTGTTTTTGATACTATGATGATATTTTGATGAAATGGAATGAATGGCTTTTGTTTTATTAAAAATGAAAAGAAATTCTATAAGTTTTAGGATGTTTCAATATACAAACAAACACTTTGTTTTTCTAAGACAAATTAATACAACCAAATGCATGTGTAACATCCCAAATGTCGAGGTACCAATTTATTTATTTTATTAATTCAAGTATTGAGGATTTCCGGCTTATACGGGGGTACTAGCCATGTACACCATGCTTAATCCTTTAAATGAGTCAGCGCGGAGGCAGTGTACGTTACGTATATGAGGGAGTACGCATGTCGTACTTGATCTGATGTCAAACCCTAACTTTTAGGGTTTCATCATTATTTAAACATATTATCTCACCCTTGGACCTCCCATAATCAGCCTCCATTCCTTTTAAACCCTAATATCGAACCCCAGCGTTGAGAGTGAAGATCTTGGATCCTTTTTGTAATTTTGTGCATTCTTGTTGAGGAAGAAGGTCATTGAAGCAGGTAGTGTTGCATGCAAGCTTGTGGATCCAAAAACTCCTTGACCTTGTGCATCTTTTGAAGGTATAAAGTCCATACCTTGCTGATGTTCTTTCTAGATCTATTTAGATAGGTAATTATGAGCTTTTTGTCCCAAAGCTTGGACCTCTTTTGTATGAGGTCACTACTAGAAAACCAGCCTTTTACGACGCTCATTGCGCATTGTAAAAGGCTCAGACGACGTGCAAATGCGCGTCAAGGAAGGCCCTGTCATAAAAAGAGACGACACACATTTACGACGCTCATTTATGACGCGCGTTTACGACACGCAATGCGTATCAAGGAAGGCCCTTTCATAAGGGAAGACGACACGCATTCGCGTGTCGTAACCTTACGACGTGCGTGTTAATGACACGCAATGCGTATCAAGAAAGCCCCTGTCAAGAAAGGCCATGTCATAAATGAAGATGACACATATTTTGCGTATCGGAAATTTAGATATTTATATATATATATATATATATATATATATATATATATATATATATATATATATATATATATATATATTTATATATTTATTAATTTTTAAATTAAATTTGCATTTAATGTGTCATAACAGAAATAAAATACCATATACAAAAAAATACAATCCATTGCATAAACTTTAATGTCATACAATTCTATTTCTTACAATATATAAATTTGCATTCATCTAATCTACTCTATGTTTCATACTAACAATTGAAATGAAGAATACAACACTTGGATTTTCAGCATCTTATCTCTTTCGGCTTGAGCTTTCTTTTCTACTTCTAACTCGAGAGCTATTCGCTTTCATCAACCCTGTAAACACAACACAAAATCACTTGTAATTTTCATTCTACTTTTATGTTTACTAGTCAATCCTTCAACTTTCTTTTCTAATTAGATTCACCTGGCACCAATATTGCTGATGTTTACTAGTCAATCCTTCAATCTATCATATGAAGTATGAAAAATATGAACAACAGGAAATGGAAGTTGAAAATCCTAACCAAAAATCCCAGATATATAACATTATGCCCTCCTGGTGCTTGTCCTCCTGACAACACAACTCCTATCTTCAAGGCAGATCATGATTCATTAGATTCACCTGGCACCAATATTGTTGATGGTTGCCCAAACAGGGATGGGAAAAGTTTTGCAATTTCATCTGAAAGCATTTGAACAAGCATAACTAAAGTCATAATCCTTCATCTTTACACTCAATCTGTGCAGGTGATCAGATGTGTTTTGCAATTCTTTTATGTGATTTTAGATTATAAAAAACAAATCTCCAATTTGTTTAGTACTGGTTCGTTTTTACAGCAGTTTCACAAGGTATTTATCGTAAGCAGTTAACTTTAAAACTCAAAATGCAAAATTCGATCATAAAACCTAATTAACATCTACACACAACGTAGTCAGTTAACATAGCTAGAAAAACACTTAAATTCTTGTTTATCCAATGCAGCAGTGACTGAATTAGAAAGATTATTATCAATCCATTATTAAAAAGACTCCGATCAATTGTGATCATAGCATAAATAGTTTTGCTTTTACAGGGGTTGTAAATTCACTTCAGTATCAATATGAAATGAGAAATACCTGGATTTCCGACAGCGGAGCTAGCGGGACCATCGACGATTTTGAAGGGGTTTCTGGAGCAAGCGACAAGTCCACAGGAGTGTCTTCCACGGGTGGGTACAGAAGATAAAAGCTGTTGTCACAAACGTAAAAATATTAAATTAAGAAAAAAGAAAAAAGAAAAATATTATTCGAATTTTGAAAACATGTCTGTGTCGACTCAGCAGATGGTTTGTTAGTCCCTTGAGACGTCCGCCTTCGCTGTCTACATATTAAATTAAGAAAAAAGAAAAATATTAAATTAAAATATATATATATATATATATATATATATATATATATATATATATATATATATATATATATATATTAGTTCCCTTGAGACGCCAGCCTTCACTGTCTGCATAATTCAGACCAGAGCCCTACAAAAAAAGTAACGCAGACGTAAAATGATTGTTTTGCTCTTCATTTTTAATATTTTCATGATATACATATAAAGGGTATTGTATTATATAGACCTTTTCATCTCATCCTGCAATCATTGTCCCAACAGACAAACCCATCCCACGGTAAGAATAGAGAATGTTGGCAAGCATCTTTGAAGCGCCAGTCACTGAATCCCTACTCTTGTTTGCCAATTCATGCAAACGACACTGAAATTAAAAAAATACAAGTAGTGCGTAGAATATTTCAAAGTAGAAGGATGTGATACGTAAAAAGGTGATTTTAATACCTTAATGCCTAAATTTCTGTGCCAAAACTGACAATCTGCAGCTCCTCCAGCCATTGTCCCCACCTGAGTTTATAATGCTGCATCTATGAATTGAGATAACTATTAATTACAAATTTTATGGAATTTATTAAGGCAAAGATCAACTGTTTCAATAATAGCATAATTTATGTCCTAAACTGACCTTATAAACACTATCAAAGGGAAAATAATAGCATAATTTATGTCCTAAACTGAGCGTGACAATGATCCAACCAGCAAAGGGGCATACGGTGTCATGCTTGGAGCATTTTCAGCTGCAAACTCTTCAAACCAATTCCGGAAGATGTCATAGCAAGGCAGATAGATTCCCACCTGCTCAATCAAAATATTATCATTAAGCATTCATTAATGGAAGAAAAAGAAAAAAAAATCAGGGACTTACAGTTGGTATAGCCAATGCAAGGTCAGCATTGGTGCCTCGCCATAATCTTCCAAATCCCTCCTAAAAAGACACTCACAAATATTAAAATGATCAACAATTAGAAAAGTGTTGGACAACAGAATATATATATATAAGAGGAAGAAGATGACCAACCTGCCGAATAATTTTGTAGAAAACATCAAGTGTTCCTTTGTACTCAAAGCAATCTGGAGGACAGATGGACAAGATTGCATGATTATCAAGATTGCACAACATTCTAACAAATATTACTAAGAAAACATACCATGTTTGGTCCAAAAACGGCCATTCGACTCGTAAGATTAGTCATTGGATGCGAGTATGCTACACCAGCAGCCTGTGCTTGCAGCCTTGTCTGTCAAATCACAACCATACACAAAATGAAGAATCACTAACATGGTCATCAACACCCAATATGAAGTTAACGAGAATGAACAACAAATTAGCAACATTAATAAGCAACACATAGTTTTCAAGGGAGAATGATATCTGAATTTGAGTTTGTATGTCAAAAACAGTTGCTTATCAACTTGAATATTTGGATACCCTTAATAAAAATTGATACAAAAAAATTATTGATGGTGTATGTTTTGTAACAAAACCCTTGTGTGAGACGTACAGAAAAGGGTACCAAAGAGGCATGAAAAAAAATGAAGAGAAAAGTAAAGGTGGTGCAGAGGAAAAGGGGGAAACAAATAATAAACAAATAAATGAGAGCACGTTACTGGTTTGTGGTTGACAAGGGTTACAGTATCAGAAAGCTTTGGCTTTTTAACAGAAGCAGATCTTTCCTCATCTGGTGGTCTCTTATTCAACCCAATATTCTTCAGTTGAGTATTATCCTTTGATGCAGAACCATTTTGATGAACTTTGGGAACCACTGGTTTATGATTATTAGATGATCCCACTTTGGACTTGGAATTATATTTTGAAGACAATGGTTTCTCATCATCAGAATCTTCACACATCCAAAAGCAGCCAATGGGACAAGTCCTGTTGCAATTAGAATCAAGAACATTAATCCTATTATTATTATTAGTAATATAAAATAGTAATTATAAAAGATGATTTGTTACTGAAAGGAAAACCTGAAAAATTAAGATGTGTAGTGGCTCCTAAAGATTTCATGCTCCTTGATTTTTCCACCTAACCCGCATAAAAGATGATTTGACTTCCCTTCACCTCTGCAAACCGAGTAACAAGCAATCATTAGTTTATTAATATCAGATGATCAGATCATATCACACATAGTAATGTTCTACATCTCCATAAAGAAGATCCTACACTAAACTAATCACCTACATGATACATCACATGCTAAATGTTCATATTGTTTATTATTTTAGATATAATGATGAAATAGTACTAACTACACAGCATATGATCATTGAAAATTCTAAATTATTCCTCATCAAGCACTCCCAAACTTTGAAGAAAAGAGAAGAAAGAGATTTTGGAACACAGTTTGGTTTTTGTGATCGAAGAGACTTATTTTGAATGTGATAAATTATACTAAAAGCTATGAGAAATACTGCAAACAGAAAATAATTGGTGCCATTGCATCAAAAAACTCCATTGCACGCTCCTGTGCACCTCCACCATGTGGGTCCCAACACTTCAAAGTTTTGTGCCAACTCCCTGTAATCACTTTCCCTAAAAACCACCAACAAGAAAAAGAATTGAAAACACAATGATGTAATAGAAGGAAATGAAAGTATGAATGTATGATGATATTAAAAAAAATGAAAACAAATGATGAAATGAATGTGACACTAACCTGTTGCATAAGAGTACTCGACACAGCGAACAGGGGCATCATGGCGTCCCAAAAGATCCTCCCTTTCGTGGTCAAAAACAAGCATGAGAGATGTAAAAGGAATGTAGCTTGAAACTTAGTCAAGAAAAAGTTAAGTCAATAATCCAAGAAAGTATATGCATCATTTAATCATACCTTGTGACAGTGTTATCTGCACTAGAACTAAAACCAGAGTGTTGGGTAGCGTAGCATTTTTGATGTATTGCGTCATTGGGCTCGGTTAATAGTCCAAGTTTTGTACTCTGGTTTGGGCCTGTCCAACTGTGAGCTGATAAGGTTTAGTATATATTAATGTGCTTGCATGCATATTAGGTTAACGATCGATAGCTATTTACGATAGATCACAGTTTATTTCTTCATCGTTCTTGTAAACCCTAAATCCTCTATAGTAGAAGTTCTTTATCGAGCTCTGCTGAGGATTGTTGATTAATCATTCGACACTTTTGATCCATTCTTGTGTTCGTATTATTTTCTGGTTTATTACTTTACCTGTTTTAAAAGATCTAATCGATCTTCAAGTTTGTTTTTGACTTATCAATTGGTATCAGAGCAGGAGGCTGTGTAATCGATACACTTCTTTTGTGTGAAAAAGGTTTCGATTAGGGTTATTCCGCATTTATTGATATTTATTGAGCCGTCATCTCATAATTGACGTATCTCGATATTTATTGTTTTGCCCTAATTTGATATATTACAAGTCTGATCTTTGAACAGGTTATTCGATCAAGTATGGACAAGTCGCAATCCAATCCTATTAATATTTCGAACAGCATTGGATCAACAACGAAGATTCCCATCATGTACACCCATGATTATGAAGTCTGAGTGCATCACTTTGAAGATTATGTTATAGGTTCTGAGGATAATGGATACCTCATCTGGGAAGCAATCGTTTCTGGACCTTTTTCTCGTTCAGCAACTTCAAGGATTATTAAAACTCAAAAGGAGTATAATGATCTTTTGAAAGATGTTAAACATATTGCGCAAGACGAAAAAGATAAATTTCAGTGCAATATCAAAGCGTTAAGATTGATCAGATTCGCTCTTCAATCCGATACTTTCAGGCTGGTGAGTTCATGCACGACTGCAAAAGAAATATGGGACAGGCTACGAGAATTGTACTCTACAGACGAAGATCTTGAACACTCCATTCAAACCTTATTCTTGTCCAAGTTTGGTGAATTCAAGCAAGGAGCCGGAGAAACAGTGACTCAAACGTTCGATCGCTTCAATCATCTTCTTAGCAAGATGATCAAACACGACATCGAAAGAAAGCTTATTGAGCAGAAGGTTACGTTTTTGAACGGTCTCAGATCTGAGTGGAGAGCAGTTGTGTCCACAGTTAAAGCGCACGAGCAATTTAAATCCTACTCTTTGGCGAAACTAGTGGGCATCCTAAAATCTCAAGAAAAGATCGTGTTACAGGAGAAAAATGTGGTGTCAATCCTAGGTTCGTTGGCCCTCCTGTCCAAAAGCAAAGCAGTGATGGAGGAAGAAGACCTCAACTTGGAGGACTATGACCTCACTTCTGAGGATTATGCTATGATGGTGTCAAACCCCAAAAGGTTCATCAAGAAGAGATTCCCCACCAACAAAAACCGGAATTGGCAGGGGAGTTATAGTTCTGAAAAGGTAAAAGATGAACTGAAGGCTGAAGAATCAAAGAAGGAACCGAAGGCTGAAGGAGATTCGGGAGTGAGCTGCTATTATTGTGGAGGAAAGAACCACTATGCAAAAGACTGTGTCCTCAAAAAGATGACAGAAAAGGATGATGAAAAGGATGAAGAAGCCTTGTTGCAGAAAAAGCTGGATGAAATCAAGAAGAAGAAATCTACTGCTAACCCTTCTATGAATGCATTGATTGTGCAGGGTTCGGTAGCTGATGATGAGTTCGGTGGCGTGGAGGTCTGGTCAACCGACTCTGAAGATGATGAAGTAAGGAAGCCTTCTCATGGAAAGGCTTATGTGGCGAAAGAAGAGAGCAGTGGAGGAAGGTGCTTGATGGTGTCTGACGTATCTCAGATGAGGGGATACAACACTGATGGTGGGAATGAAGACACGAAGGAGCAACAGAATTTGTGCTTTACAGCCAAACTGCTCAGCGTGCAGTTCAACGAGCTTGATGAACTGATCAAGAAGGTACAATCCGTTTTTGTTGCATTCAAAGTCCCACAATGCTCATACGAAAAAGAATTAAAAAGTGTTAATTCAAGAATCTCACATCTAGATAGTAGTTTAACTCAAACTCGAGTCACCAATTCTAACCTAACTGGCCAATTAAGCAGGGTGTCTTCGAAGAGTGAGGAACGGCGGATGTGGATCGAACTGAAGGAGTCGGAGTTAATCAAAACAAAAGATGAAAACATTTATTTGCAAAGAGACAATTTAAAGCTTTTAAAACAACGAAATGTTTTTTGTTTGATTGCTAAACGTCTTTACACTAATATTACTCAGCTTCATTTGGATTGTGAAATAGGACAAAAGATTCATCGCATGATTTTACCCTTCCTTGAGTTTAAGGAGGATGAAATTGATGCTGAAGCGTATAATTGTGAGAGTGTTATTTCATCTGAGGATGTTAATCCGATGTATATGTATGGACTGGACAAAATCGAATCTTTTATTAAGTCCAAGGACCATAAGGACATGCTTAAAAACCTTTTGGATGAAAATGATAAACTGAAACTGAGAACCGAAACCATACAAAAATTTGACTCTTTAAATGCCAACTTGAGCTCAGAAAATAAAATTGATGTTGAAAATGCATCTGAGCTTAATGAGGACGACAATATGAGTGAAATTTCTGTAGAGGATACAGTTGACTGTTCAGAATTTGTCAAGAGCGAACCTGAAAACCACAAGAATCTCATTTCAGAAAATTCAGTGGAGTTCGCTCGTTTGTCCCAACAAAAGTCCCCGATTCTTGCAGAGAAGGCAGTAGTATACCAAAAAGTAAGAACTACTCCAAATCAGGTGTATAAGGTCACAGGCGTAACCGAACATCAGACTGCCGAACTCACAACAATTGTAAACAAAGACAATGCTGATGGTTGTGACGAGTTCTTCTGGTCAGCCCCTATCGACAACGCTGATGAAATAGTAGGTTTGTCTGAAAGGGCTTCATGGAAAAGCAAAGGCAGATATGTGCCAGAACCTTTGAATAAACCTGATAGCTTCGATGTGCCAAGTACTAGCGGTACGAAAGATGTTCCTCAGGAAAAAGGAATTCCTACAAAAGAAGTCACACCTCCAAGTGAAACTTCATCAGTTCAGAGTGAACCAACTAAAGAAAAACAGAAACCGAAAGCTAATATCCATCATCAACCGAAGCAGATGAGAAATCAAAAACAGCAAAGGAATCAGAGATACAGGAAAAATCTCTCTGAAAGAAAACAGTTTTGGCAATCTCAGAATGCCTATTTCTCACATCAAGACAGGAACTTCAAGTCAGAGAAAAGTCCTGTTAAATCGCAAGAGAGCAACAACAACCGAAAGCAGAGGTTCGGTTCGGAGAAAAACATCAACCGAAAGCAAAGGTTCGGTTCAGAGAATGATTCCAACCGAAAGCAAACGTTCGATTCTGAGAATGACTCCAACCGAAAGCAGAAGTTCGGTTCAGAGAACTACATCAACCGAAAGCAAAGGTTCGGTTCTAAAATCAAAAGAGATCAAAATTCTAGGGTCAGTCCCACTGATAATCAAAAGCAAAAGGGTCACCTAGAGTCTCCAACCAAGAAATCATCTCAATCCAAGCTCTCTCATTCTAACTCTTCTAATTCTTCTAACTTTTCTAACTCTTCTCCACCTCGCTCCAAATTCCATTCTGTTCCTTCTCAAAAATCTCAATCATCAACTGAACAAAACGGAAAACAGAAGGTCTCATCAGTTAAACCAGAGTCTAAACCTAAAGCAACAAATCCCAATAAAATAAAGGTTTTTACTATAAAAAAGAAAGATGAAACAACACTAATAAAAAGAACATATCTTGTTGACATCTCACTTACTATTCCTGTTCCTGTGAAAGGCTCACGTGGACCCAAGAAACTTTGGGTTCCTAAATCTGCTTAATTTTTGCAGGTTATCAGTGACGAGCAGTTTGATGAAGAATGGTACATTGACAGTGGCTGCTTGCGTCACATGACAGGAAGGAAGGAAGAGCTAAGGGAATACAGGTCTCTTTCAAACGGTGGAAACGTCAAGTTCGGGAACAACTCCTTCGGAACCATAAAAGGCTTTGGAATGATTACAAACGGTGATTTCACGATAAGGAAGGTTGCATACGTGGAAGGACTACAACACAACCTCATTAGTGTATCTCAGCTTGTTGGAGGTACCGGTCTCAAAGTCTCATTCGACGATGAGGGTTCTGAAATAATTGAGAAGAAGACGAAAATAGTTATTCTCAAATCGGAGCGTAAAGGCGAAATGTTTCCTCTAAACCTTAAACCCATCAAAGGAAACCCAGCTATCTGCCTGTTATCCAAAGCACAATCTGACGAAAGCTGGTTATGGCACCGAAGGCTCTCTCATCTTAACTTTAAGGATATCAACAAACTTGTCACGGGAGGTCATGTTCGAGGTCTTCCATTGCTCAAGTATGATAGAGATCATTTGTGTGTTGCATGTGAAATGGGGAAGCAGAGTCGTCAAAGTCATCCATCTATAATAAACACTAAAGTTGTTGAACCACTAGAATTACTTCTATTGATTTGTATGGTCCATCATCTATCGAAAGCATCGGTGGTAGCAAGTATATTCTTGTTATTGTTGATGACTTTTCGCGTTTTACTTGGGTGTTCTTTCTGAAGCTTAAATCTGAAGCGACTCACAAGCTAAAGGTGTTCATCAAGCAGATTGAAGTACAGCTGAAGAAGGTCGTTCGCAACATCAGGAGCGACAATGGATTGGAGTTCAAAAGTAGAGAATTCAAAGAATTCCTGGCAGAAAAGGGAATTAGTCACAACTTCTCAGCTCCCTACACACCTCAGCAGAACGGGATTGTCGAAAGACGAAACCGATCTTTGTGTGAAGCAGCCCGAACCATGCTAAGTTTCGCTTCCTTACCTTTATATTTTTGGGCTGATGCTATTTATGCTGCTTGTTTTACACAGAACAGGTCATATCTCAACAAACGCCTCACTCTCACTCCTTATGAGATCATCAACAACAGGAAGCCAAACGTCAAATTCTTCCATGTGTTCGGTTCACGGTGTTTCATCTTTAATTCTAAAGAACACCGCAACAAGTTCGATGTCAAAGCCGACGAAGGGATATTTCTGGGCTATTCTCTCACTTCTAAAGCGTACAGGGTATTAAACAAGCGTTCGGGGAAAATAGAAGAAACTTATTACGTGACCTTTGATGATAGCTATGTCAAAAAGCTAAAGGCCAACGAAAACACAGTTGGAGAAATTTTTCCTCAAAATGGCCAAGTCACTGCCTCGATCGCTAATCTATTCGAAAAGTTTATGGAGCTATTTGATGAACCAGAGAAGGCCACTCTCTCAGAAGCCAGCGCAGCAGACAACAAGGTAGATCATATGAAGCAAATTGTCGAAGATGCTGCAAGGAGAATGAATGAAGGAAGATCAAGTTCTGACGGACCTCCACCACACAATGCTTCAGTCGAGGGGGAGGATCCGCCATCATCATCTCCACTGAGCTCACATGTTGAGGGGGAGCCAATGTCTCAAACTACTCCCGAAAGCACTTCACCAACCGAAAGTACCACATCAACCGAAAGTGCCTCACCACCCGAAGGTGCTTCAACACCCGAAATCTCAGCACCACCAGAAACCTCTGTAGCTCAAGATACTCAAGACATTCCTGAAAGCTTATATGTCGAGGGGGAGCATGCTGATATGTCTTACGACTATGAAAGTCAATCCGAACCAGAAGAGATGATAAACGCTGAATTAGATCCAACCTTTGATCCAAACTACCCTCCTCTCACCAAATGGACCAGAGATCATCCTGTCTCGCAAGTTGTTGGTGATGTATCTGAAAAAGTTCTGACTCGATCACAACTCAAGGCAAAACAGACTTCCTTATTTTCAAAAGTCGAATTCTGCATGTTTAACTCCTTCGTATCAAAAGTTGAACCAAAGACAGTTAACACTGCTCTTGATCACTCCGATTGGGTTCAAGCTATGCAAGACGAACTGAATGAATTCGAAAGGAACAAAGTTTGGCGACTCATTCCAACTCCTCCAGATGCCTCGGTTGTTGGTCTCAAATGGGTCTTCAGGAACAAAATGGACAAAGAAGGAAACGTGATTCGAAACAAAGCTCGTCTGGTAGTAAAAGGATATTGTCAGGAGGAAGGAATTGACTATGAAGAGACATTCGCTCCTGTAGCTAGGCTGGAATCAATTAGAATATTTCTTGCCTATGCTGCCCACAAAAACTTTGAGGTCTACCAAATGGACGTTAAGTGTGCATTTCTCAATGGAGAACTTGAAGAAACTGTGTACGTGGAGCAACCTCCTGGATTCGTGAATGAAAGGTATCTTAATCATTGTTATATTTTGGATAAAGTCATGTATGGACTGAAACAAGCTCCGAGAGCCTGGTATGAAACGCTAACTAAATTTTTAAAGATGTCCAAATTCAAACAAGGTTTGGTTGACCCAACCTTCTTTCTTAAGAAGGAAGGTAACCACCTTATGATCGTTCAAATTTATGTCGATGATATCATCTTTGGCTCAACGAATCCTAGCTTAACGGCTGAATTCAGAAAGCTGATGGAGACTAAATCTGAAATGAGCTCAATGGGTCCTATTAACTTTTTCCTTGGTTTAAACATTAGACAGGGACCCGAAGGCATCTTTATTAATCAGGAAGCTTACACGAAGACTCTCCTTGCAAAATTCGGCATGATGGGAGACTCAAAAGTCAAAGTTCCAATGGCGTTTGGCACCAAGCTCACTCCATCCCTGGATAAACTGGCTGTTGATATTACGCTTTATCGTCAGATGATAGGTTCTCTGATGTATCTTACTGCTAGCAGGCCTGACATTATGTTCTCTGTTTGTTACTGTGCTACATTTCAGGCCAACCCACGCGAACCTCACATGCTTGCAGTGAAGAACATTCTACGATATCTCAAGCGAACTACCTCTTTAGGTCTATGGTATCCTTCCAACTCAGGCTTCTTCGTTCAAGCCTACTCAGATGCAGACCTTGGAGGATGTGGACTAGACAGGAAAAGCACCACTGGCGGCTGCCAATTCCTTGACGGGAAGTTGGTTAGCTGGCAATCAAAGAAACAAACGTGTGTGTCTTTGTCTACAGCTGAAGCAGAATACATAGCAGCTGCATCTTGTACCTCTCAAGTGATTTGGATCCAGAGTCAACTCCGAGACTATGGACTCAATATGAAAAAGATCCCACTATATTGTGACTCTGAAAGTGCAATTAGGATCTGTCATAACCCAGTGCAACACTCCAAGCCTAAGCACATAGCACTGAGGTATCACTTCATCAAAGATCATGTGGAAGATGGAAACGTTGAAGTACACTTTGTTAGAACCACTGATCAAATGGCTGATGTCTTTACCAAAGCTCTTCCTGAAGCGTCATTCAACAAAATTCTACAAGGGCTAGGTATGATGGAATCAGAGTCAGTACCACAAACTACCTCTCAAACTCACAAGTAAGAAGCGAAATAGACCGAACGTTCGGGTTCGGTTTTTGTACTCATGTACCGAAATGAACCGAACGCTCGGGTTCGGTTAGATAATCTGCACTTCGCTCATCAATCAAATGTGGTTTTCTTGATTGTAAATTTCATGTATAAGTGTTTCTATTTCATTTCTTTTTGTCAAAAGTATTTCTTATTTGAAAATCTAATTTCTTCGGTAACCGAAATAGACCGAACGTTCGGGTTCGGTTTTTCAAAATTTTTCAAAACCGAAACCAACCGAAGGTTCGGGTTCGGTTTTTCAAAATTTTTCAAAACCGAAACCAACCGAAGGTTCGGGTTCGGTTTTCCAAAATTTTTCAAAACCGAAATCAACCGAATGCTTGGGTTCGGTTTTTCAAAATTTTTCAAAACCGAAACCAACCGAAGGTTCGGGTTCGGTTTTCCAAAATTTTTCAAAACCGAAACCAACCGAAGGTTCGGGTTCGGTTTTCCAAAATTTTTCAAAACCGAAATCAACCGAACGCTCGGGTTCGGTTTTTCAAAATTTTTCAAAACCGAAATCATCCGAACGCTCGGGTCCGGTTCCAAAGTTTTCCAAAGTTTTTTTTTATCTTTTTATTTTCTTTCTCAGTCTTATTTTTTATATCAAAAATTCCAAAAATATTTCTTTTCTACTAATATCAAAAACTCCAAAAATATTTTGTTATTTATTTGCTTTTTATCTTTAATTTTATTTTATGTGTGTGGGTGTTTATGGGGAAATTGTTGAAATAGTTAAGTGTCCCTAGAAGCATGTTGCTATATGTGCCCAAAGCCTCATCAGATTCTGAATAATAGCCTTAATGACTTGGTATACACAAAGCTTGTCTTCCCAATTAGGCTACCACACTTATTCTAATCGTGAGCTACCTAACTCTCTTCTCACATGAGATAAGAGTTTTCTGCTTGGTCCTACTTTTAGCAGCAGAGGTACTTTGATTTCTTAAACCATCTCTATTACTTTCTCCATTAAATTCGTTTCACAAACGTAACCCTTGAGACTCTCAGAAATTACCACTAAGGTTTATGGTTACTCAAAAACTGTGTTTATGATCTTAGTTTCGTGTCACTACGAGCTGAGTGAAACCCAAAATTCAATACCAAATCTGAATTGACGGTGAACAATTAATTTGCTCAAGTTTTCACTAATGAATTGACGGACGTATCCTCATGAAATCTCAAAATTTTATTTTATGTGATTCCTATGAAATTGTTAAACACCATAACATTTCTTCCCTTGGGATTCAATTTTTAATTTTTTGTTGAGATTTTATATTTTCCAAGCCTCTTTAACATTATTTCCTACCTACTTGTTCAACAGACTACACCGGTCTCACAAGTACTTTGTTCACTTTCTATCTTATTTCAAGATTAGGACTGATGAATCAAAGCTACAGCCACCCTAAGAAGCCTAATTAAAAGAAGCCTTTCAACACTTCTTAATAAGTGTTTGATCGTTATTCAACGGGAAACCACACTAACACTTTAAGGTCTCTCTTGACTTTGAAGGAAGAGATTCGTGCCCGGGATCATTTGTTTCATGTCATTATTGACATCACAATTATTCCTAAAAAGATTTGCTTTATTTCTTTTCTTTTTACACCCTTAGCACGAAAATCTTTGATTTTCCAAATTTCTGGCTCTAATAATTACAGGTTATTTCATTGGATTGGTGGTCGATTAAAAGCTGAGGTCAATTTTAATCCACGTGGGCGTATTATTCAAAAGATGCCGTTACACTTTAAAGGGATAAGATGAAGAGTTGATGACTTAGGCGGGAGTTTAATTGATTTGATTTCAAACGGCGGAACAGGGAAAGCGTGCGAATTTGAAGCGTCTAATCTCTAACTGACGTCGCAGACGCGTGTGCGAATTTGAAACGGTTCCTCTCTGGCACAAAAAGGCGCGTGTGAATTTGAAACGGTTTATCAGAAACAGCGCTTGATGGGAGGCGTGTTCTTCGGAATCTGACACTCTCTCTCATGCGTGATCATCGGTTCCACAACTGTCACGCATCAGTCACTCCGGAAAACTCTTGGTATTACGATAGAAGATTTGGGCAGATCTTTCTCTCTCCTTAAACCCAGTATAAAAGGCGACACCCTCTATCATTTACCTCTTTACTGCAATCAAAATTCCCAAGAGAGAAAGAATTCCCTGAACCCTAACTGTTCATCATCTTCTTCCCTCTCTTCAACAATGGCAGATTCATCCTCCGTTCATGCTACTTCTCACATCCTGCCCATTCGCCCTCAACAGTGTCTCATCATTGACTTAACCCCTCACGCATATGACTCCTACATGGTCCCAGTCATCGAATGTTTGAAGTATTCGCCAATTGCACCTGCACTTTCAAGGGTGGAATCAGTGCCAACGGAGTTCCTGTCGCAGATCTATGCGACTGCTCACTACGATAAAGTCGTCGACAGGATCTTCTTCGAAGTTTCTCATCACAAAGCCTCTATTTCCAAGCAACGATTTGGTTCACTGCTAGGGTTTGAAGCTGACCCTTCAAGGGTTAATCGAGAGA
Source organism: Lactuca sativa (assembly GCF_002870075.4). NCBI lineage: Eukaryota > Viridiplantae > Streptophyta > Magnoliopsida > Asterales > Asteraceae > Lactuca > Lactuca sativa. Next base: position 58,819,964 of record NC_056629.2, on the reverse strand, counting down.
CTATTCCCATGGGGCACCTCTTCAATATGTTCTACAATATGGGGTACACGGAGGCGCTCACCTCCGTCGATAAGTTCAAAAAGTCGTGTTTGCCGCCACAGTGGAACGGGATGTTCACTGTGCTATTCAAGGGTCTCTCTGAAAGGAGCTCAGGTTCAGATGGCTCAAGTCGACTATTCCTGTCCATCCTGTATCGTGTCTACAACGGTGTCAACGTCGACTATGGGTTGGTTCTCTGGCAACAACTCATCCAGAGTTTATCTTCTTCTTCACGGCATTCTGAGGTGTCGTATGTGAGGTTTTGGACCCTGATAATGAAGTGGGTTATGGACAAATACAACATTCCCACTGTCGCCGGCGCACTGATGTCTTCGATTGGTACCTTTCATACCACGAAGATCATCGTCTCAGATGCATCAAAATTCCCTTTCAATGGTTCCATTCCGGAAACCATGTACGCTGATGTTCTAGCTGACAGCAGGATCATCCGGCCCTACAAGGAGTTCAAGAAATCTGGTCCAAGGGATCTCACGCCAGAGATGTCAGATCAATTCACGATGCCGATAAGCCTGCTCCGAGAGGCAAAAAGGCAGACAAAGGCAAACAGGTGGCGAAAGGGGCTAAAGGCCCTTCTCCTAAAAAGAGGAAATCTACCAAAGCTGCTCATTCACCGCAGCAGAAGAGGCAAAAGACACAACCAAAGCGAAAGCTCATTATCGCTTCCTCTTCTAGTGAGTCGGAGGGTGAGAGTTCGGATTTGGACGACTCTCCAAGAGGCAACACACCTCCAAGAGGCAACACCCCACCCAGATCACCTACCCCTGATATGCAAATCCATACCTCTCCAATTCCCTCTCCTAATCAAACAATTCCTACTTCCATTCCCACCATAAACCCCTTTACCAACATTCCAAAAACCTCATTCCCTATGCCACCACCCATTTTTGCCGATGCAACAACAACATCTACTGCAAAGGTTACAACCCACGTATTTGATACGGGGGTTCATACCGATGCAACCGAACCTCCACCAGCAACCGAACCCATACACACAACCGAAACCCAAAAAGCACCCGAACCTACCCCTACTCACACACAACCTGATCCTACACCTACACCTACACCTAAAACCACCCAACCAGAACCCACCCATACAACCGAACCACCACCAGCTTCACCACCACCACCATCTCCCGGTCATGCCTCTGACGGAGATAACCCTTTCCTTGGCGTGGAAAACATGACATTTGATTCGGTCTATTACAGTCCGTTTCAAGTGCAAAGCGACGATGATGAGGACGCTCCGGTCACAAAGAAACATCTTAAGGAGCTTCATGACAAGGTTGACTTGCTCATTGCCTCTTCCTCTACTTCACAATCATCTCTCTCTGAAGCTACTCTTCAAAAGATTGTTGATGCCTTCTCTAGGGCTCAACAAGATTCGGTCGCTTCTGCCACCGCCGCCATTGATGCCTCGACGAAAGCCTGTGAGGCTGCGACCGCAAAAGTCGATAAACTATTCTCTGATGCCTCTACCCTTTTACAATCTTTACAGGAGAGTGTCACTACTACCAAGACAACGTTGGAACCAATTGTTCAACAGTTGGCCACGTTTGTCTCCACAGAGTTGACGTCCTTTGCCACACTTCGTCAATCTCTGACAGACGACAACTCTTCCTTCCGTGCATCTATTGACGAGCGCCTCTCTAAACTCCAAGAGGATCTGGCTGCTGAGAACTCATTGATGGATGTCTTGGCAAGGAAGACCACTGCCCTAAAGGTCAAGAGTGCTCAACTTTCCAATTCTCAACAACAAATTGACGCTCTTCGATCCGAACGGGAGGTCATCAAGACGTGTGTTTCGGATGTACACTCAACCATCTCTAACATCCTAGAAGCGCATGATCCGATCCTAAACCATTCTATGAGGCGTACCCTTGCAGAGAAGCTCGCTCCTGCCTTGGATCTGCTTAGTAAAATTGAAGGGCTACCCAGTTTCGTGTCCAATCCGAAACAAGGGGGAGAAAAGGAGTCTGGATCGCAACCACCTCATTCCTCAAAGGCAACTCACACAACCGAACCTCCTCCTGCAGGCCAAGCCTCTGGTTCGGGTGTGAAGGATAAAGGCAAGAAACTTGCTGAGGATGAAGAGGAAGATGATCAAGAAACCATTGCCGACTTGCTGAAACGCAAAAATCGTCGCAATGTTGAAGATGATAATGTTCGTGTGGCAAGAGAAGCTGAAGAAGCTGAACGCAAGCAGAAAGAAGCCCACGACCTTCTCGAGAGTAGGAAGACTCTTCTTCCTGCTTGGACTCTCGAGAGGATGATAAAGGAGGCAATCGATACTCCGAGCATCTTATGGCTTGAACCAGTAATCTCTTTTGACTGCTACAACTCCGTCGACTCTCAGTTCGACATGCCCTTAACCCGAAAGGCGTTCATCTTTCATGCCTTCGCCAACGTTGCTGAGTTCCCTCATCCTCATCCGGAGGTTGATCGGGAATTGATTGAGTTCTATCTGAAGGCTGCTCAACCCCAGTACCAAACCTGGAGCGCTCATAAGATCATCAACGTTTGGGTTCTGAAGCCATACACTGAAGGGAGATTTATCAACGTTCGGTTCAAAGTGCTCAAAGGGTCTGCAAAAACCGAACATGCCATCTCTTTAGCAGATCTACCGAACCTCAACCCCCATGACTGGATCGTTCTGCACAACATCCTCCTGACTAATGAAGCTGAATATGGTCTGATCATTGACCATCTCAAGAGGATGTTGGTGTGCTATATCATGGAGGTCGCCCTGATGGATCAGGAGATTGCAAATGTCTTCAAGAAGAAACCGAAGATATCTCCTGTTGGCTCGGCCAGTGATCTAAACCAAATGAAGATGGGAAAAATTGACTCGAGGTGAAACTCCGTCATGTTCACTAGGAGTGAAGGACAGAAATGTCTCTTTGCCTTAGCTGATAAACATATTTATACCACTGCTTGTCTTGAGCATGTGTTGGGGATCATCCACAGGTGCAAAGAAAATACAGCGGATGATATCAAGTATTTTGACGACATGATACAATGGTACATTCGGTTCAGACAGACAATCCTCACACTTATCTCTCGTCTGTTTAAGACTGTAAAGAAGAAGGTTCCTGCTACTGCTGGCCCAAGTAAGAAGACAAAGTGATCTCGCTCCAATTTGATGCAAAGGGGGAGATTGTTGGGTAGCGTAGCATTTTTGATGTATTGCGTCATTGGGCTCGGTTAATAGTCCAAGTTTTGAACTCCGGTTTGGGCCTGTCCAACCGTGAGCTGATAGGGTTTAGTATATATTAATGTGCTTGCATGCATATTAGGTTAACGATCGATAGCTATTTACGATAGATCACAGTTTATTTCTTCATCGTTCTTGTAAACCCTAAATCCTCTACAGTAGAAGTTCTTTATCGAGCTCTGCTGAGGATTGTTGATTAATCATTCGACACTTTTGATCCATTCTTGTGTTCGTATTATTTTCTGGTTTATTACTTTACATGTTTTAAAGATCTAATCGATCTTCAAGTTTGTTTTTGACTTATCACAGAGGTATCATCATGAAAGCAGCAATCAAGAACTGCACCTCCATGAAGGAACTCTCCTCTTAACAGTTTATGATCTTTATTCTTGAACGGACATCGCATTTACCTTGACGACCCCACCAAAGTGAAGAGACTCCTCCTACCAACTAAGCTTTCCTGTAGTACCAATGACGGCAAGAAAATTGCCAAAACCGATGATTTCACCTAATCAAACATATTGTGTGTTTCTTTTTCATCCCCTTTTCCATTTCCATGTGTCTTTGTTCCTAGTTAACCCTAGTCGGCTATTTCACCTAATCACACATCACTGATTGTTAGTTTCACCAAATATCGGAAGTTTGTTCCTTTGATTGTAAATTAAATAGAGAGAAATTAAGCCATAAAGAAAAAGAGATTTAGCAAGCTAGGGTTCTTATAGAAGAATTAAAACATTGAGAAGTTAGAATCAAGAAAAACATACCTTAATAAGACATAGGGCTTGTAAATTTGAGCAATAGAAGTAGTGACCCTAAGGTCACCGGACCTAATGTTGTTGGCAAGGGCAGTCGAGGTAAGATTGCATGAGAGGAGGGGCTCCATCGGCTAGGTGTCGCTGGAAAGTGTTGGACGGTGGGGCGGGGCTAGACGGAGGTCAGAGGTGGGAGGCGCCAACACCAAGAGAAACGTCGGAGGTGGGAGAAGCTGTCGACGTCAAGAACTGAGAAGAAGAGAAAGGGTTTGTCGAAGTGAGAAGGAGAGAAAGGGAAGTTGAAGAGAGAACGAGTCAGGAGGGCGATCAGGGAAAGTTCTTGTAAAAAAGCCCTAGCTACTAGGGAAACTAAAGTGGAGGGAGAAAAATAACGAAGGCGGGGATTTTAAGTTTTTGGGATTTCATTTTCCCCGGATGGAACGCACGCATTCTATTAAAATTTATAAAGCGACGATCTTAGACGACACGCAGGTGCCCTCCGTGTTTTTTTTTTTTTAGACACTAATTTTTGGGCACGCAAAAATGCGCATCTGAAATCTTTTAAATTTTGGAAGAGATAACATTATTTTTTGGGCACTCACATTTGCATATCATAAATCACTGCGTGTCATGGTCTGCGCGTCGTAAAAGACTATTTTTCTAGTAGTGGGTACTCCAGAGCATATTGGTTGTCCTTTTAGATGTTTTAAAGTGTCTTGATTCATAAAAATGGTTTCTTGATCGTTTTCTTTGGCCCAAGCATGAGTGAAATGACCTTGAGTGTTATGAAAGTTAGGGTTTTAAATATTACGCCCTCTTAAGCCATGCAAATGCTTAAAGTCAGAGACTTTATGGATTAAGTCAATCTTTAGAGGTCAAATATGGGGTTGGAATAAGTGTCATAAAGGAATATGACATTTTATTTAAGATCTTAGGGTTTGGATGTAAATGTTGGACTTACTCATGGCTTCACCCCGTGTAGCCAGGAATGACCCCGATCATGCTAGTTCGAGACTATTGAGTTTTGCTGACTTTTGACTTGTAGTCAAACGTTGAGGGTTTTGGGCCATAGAGGGGCAAAATGGTATTTTTTTTCCCTTACGGGGCATAGTTATGGGAGTTAGACTAGTGATTCAGGTTAATGACCTTAATTGATAAGGGTTACTTGTTGTGTTTATTAGGCGGAGTCTTGTTCCGGCAGTTCTAGAATGAGATTTATCGATCATCAGTTCAAGTGAGTCTCCTCACTTATTCTTACCTGTATGATAGAATAGTTGTATATATTTACATGTGATGTACAACTAGGTCTAAGTGCTATTATTTTGTATGTGTGGTTTATATGTGTTGAGACTTCGGGTTGTCTCTAGGATTGTTGATAACCCACAGGGCGTGTTGTTTGCCCACTGAGACTTTGGGTTGTCTCCAGGGTTGCTGATAACCCATATTTTTTTATTTGTGATGTATTGTGTGTGGTATTTTGGGGAACTCACTAAGCTTCGTGCTTACAATTGTTGACTATATGTGTTTCAGGTACTTCCGAGGATCACGGGAAAGCGAAGGTCTGATTGTACTCACTCCCTGGGATATTTTGTTACTGGGCATTATGTGGCACTTTGATATTTGTAGTGATGATTTGTACTTGATACTTGTGATTTTTTGATGGCTTAGTTTATGAACAATATTTCAGGTAAATTAAAAATGAAAATTTTGGTTTGAAATTTGAGGTGTTACAGCATAAAAAAAATGGTTGCATAAAAATACTAATTATAAAACTATGTGTTCCTAAAAAGGCTCTGATACCACTGATGAGTTTTGTGAATCTAAAAATGAGCTTTTTTATAAAACAATTTTAAGCGGAAATTGGAAGAATTTAACATAACTAGGTTATATTTAGACCACTTTGACATAACCACCAAGAGGGTCCAATTATATGAACTAGAAAGATTATGAAAACCAAATGATGCTTAGAATATAACCTTTAAAAACTTTGATCCCACTTGGTTTTGGGGAGTTATGAAGATGTCAAAAACCCATATTTTCTCTATAATGTATCCACCAACAAGTATATATCACCAAGAATGCTAGTTCTCAACATGTATGAAGTACTTATTAATCCTTTAAGTACATATCACAAATAAGCACTAAAGGCGAAACACTTTTAAGCACCTAATATTCACTAAGCTTCAAAAGACAAGAAGAGGAGAAGGGGGAGTGAATTTGGCCCTTACAAAGAAGAGAGCAAAAACTAGCACAAATACAACTCTTACACTCTCTTTTATAACCTCACATAAGATCCAGGACCCATACCATTACATAAGTCGAAGGTATGGCATCAAAGAGATATGATGTGTGTAAGAAGAAGACTTGCAAGCAACCTCTTGCTCTGCCTTCATACCTACAACTTTAACTTTATAAGTAGAGAGGTGGGATTTGATATATCCAACTCATCAAGCATTATCTCTTAAGTGTACAAGTTATATCTATTATATATGTATGAACTCCTAAAGGTTCAAATACAATATGAATAATCTCTAGTTATTCTTTATATAAATATTATTTTCATTAAATAATAATTATTCCGTAACTGATTACAATAATTGATTATTTATTAATAATAATATTAACAGTAAATATTCAATAAGTGACAACTTGTTAAAGGTAATAATAATATTAACAGTAAATATTCAATAAGTGACAACTTGTTAAAGGTATGACCATATATGATCATATATTATTGGCAAACAATATTCTAAAGTAATTCTTAAACATATAGATCCAACAATCATACCCTTTGACTTTAGATTATGGGTTATTAAACCATTTGACTTTGGGATATGAGTTATTAAACACCTATAATTTAGATTAATGGTTATTACACCTTGGAGTTCGGTTTGTGAGTTATTAAACCCTTTTGACATTGTATTTGGGTCCATATTACCCTAATTTTGAGATTATTGAACCTTTGGAAACTTATTTAACTTTAATTTGATTTTGGAGGTTTGATTCGAATGTATTTATTGTCATCACAACTTATTTAAAATGAGTTAATCTTGAGTATTCTTACTAGGCATTCTATTGCCAAACTATATTTTCACATGTGCTCGTATTAAAGACCATAAAGTTATATATCTAGAAGATAACATAGATATTTTGAAGGCTACAGGTTGTATGGTTCATTCAAAATGTGTTTTGGTTATTAGTTGACATTGTACTTTCAAAACATTAACCTTGTTTATTCTTTTTATAGTACCTATCTTCCACACACCAATTTTTTTGGAGTATTTGAACTTAAAATATTTGGGTATATTCAACTAATTTAAAAACCATTCATGTGAGGGTTGTTTCACTATACCTATAAGAATTCATCTCTCTTTTCGACTAGCTTTCTATCAACCCAAAAAAATATAGTAGTTCAATCATAATGGATTTAACCTCAATTCCTCATCATCTTCTTCACTTTCGATGTGCTAAAAAAATAACCCCAACAACAAGCGCTTATGGGAGATTTTCAAGGATGATGTAGTTAATTTGATGATCCAATTTTAAGAGTCGAGTCCCATTCCAAACATATGCAAGTCATCGTTTATAACTGTCCATACAGTTTAAGATCTGAAGTTCGTTGAAGATTACCCAAATAAAAGACTTAATGGTTTCCAAAATAAAAGTGTTGGCAAACTTTTGGCTAATCGATTATGTAATTTTATTTGAGAAGTCATTAACCCAAATCAATCAACGTTCACTAAAGGCCATCAAATTTTGGTCAAACCTTTGATGTTAAATGAATTTATCGAGTGGCATATATAAGGAGCATGAAAGAAACTTATGGTGTTGTAATATTTGCGAAGTCATATGATTATGCTAGAATTATTTGGATGACATGCTCTAAAAAATGGGATTTGTTGTTGAATCGTATTGTTGGATTTATCCATGCCTCAGTTCTTCTATATGGTTTCCGTTTTGTAAGTGGTTCTCCCACATCCAATTTCAAATTCATCAAAGTGATCTTATATTTTCTTACTTACTTATTATTGGTACGGAAAGATTTCATGTTGCCTTATAAGAGATAATTTCCCAAGCGGTGTTTCCTGAAGCCAAACTACCAAAGTGGGTAATGATGACTTGATTATATCCTACTTTTTCAACGTGGACAATGCATGATATTCCTCTAGGTGATCGGTCTCAAAAAAACTCTAAATGTATTATAGAATTCTTAGGTGATATTATCTCTCACTAGGATTTAAACATATTTATTATAAATGAAGTTTTTTTTTTTTTTTTTTTTTTTTTTTTTTTTTTTTCACTTATCACAGTCTCATTAGTTTTTGATATTTGTCATTTTGTGATATTTTTTCAATAAATAATATTTACATGTTAATTTATTGTTTTTTATCTCAATTTTTAAAATAAAAAAGTCATATAATACTTATATTTATATATGTAAAGTATCAAATGTAATAAATAAGGAAAATGACTTAGGAGGGTAACTACCTCTTATCCGTGTTCACATATTGGCAACTTCTTCTTTTTTGTACATAATAAAACAACTAACTTGTTTTAACTGTTTAAATTACATAAATATTATCGGCTAGTATCTATTTTAACCGGTAACTCAAAGGGAAAATGACTTAGGAGAGTAACTACCTCTTATTCGTGTTCACATATTGGCAACTTCTTATTTTTTGTACATAAGAAAGCAACTAACTTGTTTTAACTATGTAACATCCCAAAAATATCACCAAAAATTTTGTTTTTAATTTAGTACTAAAACCATTAATTTAATACTCCGGCATCGGGCCCTGCCTGACATCAGGCCTCGCCTGGCATCGAGCCCCGCTCGGTATACATATCTGTCTCTCTTAGGCCACACATAAAGAAACATACTCTACTATATCCTTGTCCTAAGAAACATACTCTACTAATAATGAGATACGGAACTTCGTCCGTACTCAGCTAGTTTCAGCCAGGGCTTCAACAATGCAAGGTGAGTCTCCTCACTGTGTGAATGTGTCTAAGGCCATAATGCCAACCCATGTAGTCTATGAGTAGGAAGACCCGGGGGTTAGCCCTAGGCATTGTATGCTTGTATGTTTATCCAGACCAAGGTCCGATGTCGGGCGGGTGCCCGAGGAATGTTTGCATGTTAGATTATACTTGTTGTCTGTGTGATATTTGTATGTGCCTGGTAGAGACTAGAGAGGTGAGTGTGGGCGAGGTCCCGTATCTCATCACTAGCTAAGTACGGACGATGTTCCGTATCTCATTATTAGCAGAGTATGTTTCTTAGGATAGAGATACAGTAGAGTATGTTTATTTATGTGTTAGCATGTTATATGATTATATGTGTTTAGTGAGTGGGGCCCGGAGACAGGAAGGGCCAAAGAGAGACAAATTTATATACCGAGCAGGGCTCGATGCCAGGTGGGGCCCTATGCCGGAGTATTAAATTAATTGTTTTAGTATTAAATTAAAAACGAAATTTTTGGTCATGATTTTTGGGATGTTACACAGTTAAAACAAGTTAGTTGCTTTCTTATGTACAAAAAATAAGTTGCCAATATGTGAACACGGATAAGAGGTAGTTACCCTCCTAAGTCATTTTCTCTTTGAGTTACCGGTTAAAACAGGTATTAGCCGGTAATATTGATGTAATTTAAACAGTTAAAACAAGTTAGTTGTTTTATTATGTACAAAAAAGAAGAAGTTGTCAATATATGAACACGGATAAGAGGTAGTTATCTTCCTAAGTCATTTTTCTTTATAAATATTATACTAAAAAGCCACATGTTACACTCTAATTGAATTTGACAAATTTCATTTTTTTTGGTTATTTTGATTTAATTTCTTTTCCATATGTCATTTTATGGTTTTTTATTTTAAAAAATTTCACATAATATTTTAATGTAATAATTATAATAAATGAATATACCTATTTCATTAATGGTTTACCTTCTTGTTTCAATTTTTTTTTAAATTAAAGCTCATAAATTTATTTTGTTTATTTATTTAAATTTAAAAGATAAAAGATAAATCAATTTTAATAATTTATTATTTTTCTTATTTTCTTATAAATCCAAAGTTTTTAGATATTTAAAATTTTAGATTTAATTTTTTAATTAATCCATATAATATAGTATAAGTTTACACCTACTTTACTTGTATCTACTTTATTTGTATAAAACTTAAGTTAACGGGTGATGAGGTCATTTCTAACGAGGTTGAAAAGGTTACATAGATTGACAAATATACGACTAAACTTTTAAAAGAGAAAGTAAAAGCTTTATTAGTAGGTGGTAGAATGACCCTCAAATAGATTTTGAAGAGCATTAGAATTTATTAGTATGTCCCATTTTACAGCTTGGCATTGATAATATAACACACGTTCAATCCAAAGAAAATCCAAAAGTATTATTAATAATATATTAACGAGTTGTTTTTCCAAATTTCTAAGATTTTAGTGATGTTCCAAACCTTGGTGGCTACATGCAAGTCGCCTTTTTCTCTTTCTCTCTCTGTCTTACTGTCTACCTCTCTCTCTCTCTCCATAAATATAGTATATATATACATGGACTCATACCAACAATTATGGGTGAATTAAGACTTCAACACTTGTAAACCCCTCTTCATTTCTCCCTCCTCACCTACACCTCACAATAATACCTTACTTCTCTTTGTCTCTCTGAACACTCCGAACCTTCATTCTTACTGGGATACGATCGGACTATCCATTTCAAGATTTCATTATCACCACCGCAATGGCTGAACTCTCTCGGAAAATGAGCAAACGAAACAGAGAATCTGATAACAAAAACAACAGTCAGCATCCGGTTTACCGAGGGGTTCGTATGCGGGCATGGGGCAAATGGGTATCTGAGATCCGAGAACCCAAAAAGAAGTCTCGGATCTGGCTTGGCACCTTTTCTGACCCAGAAATGGCGGCGCGTGCACACGACGTGGCTGCACTCTCTATAAAAGGCTCGTCGGCGATCCTTAACTTCCCGGAGCTCGCCGGAGTTTTACCACGACCGGACTCTTGCTCTCCTCGTGATGTCCAAGCGGCAGCCACCAAAGCCGCAGCTATGACCCATCTTAACCCAATCACCACCACAACAACAACCCCATCAACACCCTCCACGTCATCTTCCTCGTCGTACTCTGCTGTCTCCACATTAACTTCGGCTTCTGAGGAGGTGTCGACAATGCCGCCACCGGCGGAGGAACTAGACGCGATTGTTGAACTACCGTGTTTGAGTGAGAGTTATTGTTCGGGTGAGTCAAGGAACGATTACGTGTTTGTGGACTCAGGGTGGGACTACTACTCATTATCTACACCGTGGCCGGCGGAGTGCGATGGTGGATATTTCCCCGGGGAGCCGTTGTCTATATTACCTTCTACTTCCTCTGGCACATTTTTTTCCGACAACTATTCATGGCAGGATTACTAAAAAGGAAATTCAAAACTGAATTTGTGTGTATTTTTCTTTTTGTTTTAATTATAAGTTTAAAACACATGTGGCCTTTTTAAAATAATTGGGTAATTTTGGTTAGAATATTTACGGGAAGGGTTATGTATTACAAGTTTCTTTCTTTTTTATAATTATCAGAAACCGAGATTTTAGTTGAGAAACTATTAATAAAAATAGATAAAAGAGGATAACAGAGCAATAAAATGTCGTTTTTGTGATATTTATCTTAAAATGATATATATTTTAAGAGAAATTAAATATCAATTTTTTTTGTATTTATCTTTGTATCAATTTGAATTTGTGACAAGTGTGTATTCTCATAAAATTAATTATATTTTATGATATTTTTCATCATTCAAATGTGCAGCGAAACTTTTAAAATGAAAAATAAAAAGATATTTAATTTCTCATATTTTAATAATGTGATTGTCTCAATTCTAAATGATATGAGATTTATTGGATTAATTATTTATGAAAATTTACAAGTATTTTGTTATTTTAAGAATGATTTTTGGTTAGATTGTTTTTTTGGGGTATTATCCTAACTATCGGATCGACCAGTTCAATTAACGAGAGTTTCTGTTCAAACAATTTAAGTTAGACCACGAAGTGTCGTAAAGTGTTTACTGGCGGCATGCCTATAGACAACCATTGCCGGCGGTAAACAACGCCCCTCAGCCATTTGATTTACCTGCGGTGGTTATCATAGGTACACTATCACTACTCAAATGCAAAAGCTTTGCCGATGAAACATTTCTCAAATCAAGTTTTGGCTGCATTATTATTTATACTTTCATGCATAAAGAAAAATACTCAAGAGTTGTAGTAAATGGTTATGGGTTAGAAACAATTTTGTAAGTAAAAATATCACAACACCCTATCATAGGTATAAATTGGTAAGAAATATAAATGCATGTGGCATCTACATTACATATTTTTACGATTGGCATCTATACACCCTTTAGTTTTATAACCAGAGTTTAAAGAATATTATTGCTCAATTAAGAATTATTGGTATCGAAAGAAAACTATTTTAGAATTGACATAATACAAAGCCTAATAATTCAAACGTTTCTAAAGTGATGTATATTATTGATTTTTTAGACTAGATTACATTTTTGAGGCAAGGTCGAATTACATCTTTACATTTTCATATATTAAACTTATATATATATATATATATATATATATATATATATATATATATATATATATATATATATATATATATATATATATATATATATATAGGGTTATGTTATTTTGTTTTTACTATCTATTGTGTGCATGTATGATTGATTATGGACCAATCATTTTAGTTATTTTAAGAAAGTAATTAATGCATATTATATGTTGAAGATATAATGGATATTAATTACATCTTCAGCATTTAATATGCATTAATTACTTTCTTAAAATAACTAAAATGATTGGTCCAAAATCAATCATACATGCATACAATAGATAGTGAAAACATTTAAACCTATCTCTCTTTTTCTCTCTCTCTCTCTCTCTCTCTCTCTCTATATATATATATATATATATATATATATATATATATATATATATATACACAAAAAAAAAACATGATTCACAAAGGTAAGAAGTTCTTTTTTCATAGGAAGGTAAGAAGTTTTTCTCTACATATTTTTTTAGCGAAAAAAAGTAAATAAATCACTAGATGAATAAAAGATAACATGATTCACAAAAAAAAATCCTGAAAATACAACTTAATGATTAATTTTTAGGATTATTTTGTTGATATTCATTAAAATTGTCATAAAAATGGATTTATTCTTAATTTACTTAAAAATGAATAATGAAAGTGTTTTTTTGAGATTTTTTTTGCAAATCATCTTACTTTTAAATCATCTAATAATTCATTTTGTTTGTGTATATATATATATATATATATATATATATATATATATATATATATATATATATATATATATATATATATATGGAGAGAGGATAGAGAGGGGGAGAGAGGTTCTATTGAGATTATGAAAAAAAAATAGAGATCTTCATATTCTACCTCAACCACATATTTTCTCATTTTTCGCTTTAACGCTCGAGCGTACTAGCATGGAGGGATAGTGTCTAATCATAAATGATTATATGTGTAACATCCCGATTCCTAGGTATGAGAAATTTATATAAAATGGCAACTTTTCCTTAGAACTCGTCGAGTTGATGGCCTCAACTCGACGTGTTGAAAGTCTATGGGCCTCGGATCTTTTTGGACCAACTCGACGAGTTGGTGGCTGAATATGAAACCCTAATTTTTAGGGTTTTGCACCCTATTTAAAGGACTCAAGTCCCATTGTTGGTCTCCGTAATCACCCCTCTGTCCAGAAACCCTAGCCTCGTGTTTTCTCTCCCATTTTTTAGTGTGTGTGAGCTTAAAGAGTGTTTCCTTGTGTAACACCGTAAATTTCAAAACAATTTTTCATTTAAAAATTATCGTTAATTCTTAAAAACACTTTTCTCAAAATTCCAATCATAATCGAATTACAAAAACATAACTCCATTTTCACTTGCTTAATAAACCAGGATCCTCAAAACATGACTCTTTCTCTGGTGTGTACAATCGAGCCGGTGTCGTCCCGTGATCTTGAGAGAAACCTGAAACACATAACACAAAACACTATAAGCACGAAGCTTAGTGAGTTCCCCCAAATACCACACATAACACATATTAGCCACTCGAGGCTATAACTCTGTGGGTCCGTGGACCCTACTCTATGAACCCTCTGGTTCTAACTCTGTGAACCTTCCGGTTCTAACTCTATAAACATGCACAACATAAATCACATAGAAACAATGCAGTACAACACATAACATACATAGAATACAAATACTCCGTCACATAACTCTGGTTACCTACTCAAGGTAAAGTATAGTGAGAAGACTCACCTGGCAAGCAGAAAGCAGATATCCCCACACTTAAATCTCGAACTCGCCACCGCCTAACACATAAGGCAAATACTCTCATGAATATAACTCTCAAGACTAGAATCAACCCTCTCTTGGCACCCTCTTAAGGGTAAAAGACCATTTTACCCCTCTCTTGGCCCAAAGGCCACATCGCTAACTAAACCCTAAAAGTCAACAAAAGTCAACGGTCAACTTTGACCGGACTCGGCGAGTGCACTAGGGCGACTCGGCGAGTCTATACGTGTCCACTGACTCCCTTGGATCCTCTCTTGACACGTCGAGTATTTCTCTGACTCGACGAGTTTCACCTGGCATAAATCGCGGGGCCACCACGACTCAACTCGCCGAGTTTCAAGAATAACTTGGCGAGTTCCGGCTTGACTCAGTCCCCCCCTGACTCTCCCTGACTCACTGAGTCGACCCCTCAACTCGACAAGACCACTCGCCGAGTGGTTACGGGCAAACTTCATGCTACTCGCCGAGTCTGTTCTTCAGACTCGGCGAGTCCATGCCATGCATAACTCAAACTCACTTTTGAGGTCAGATCTGTTCCATATAATCATAGATCTGGCCTCCCCAGGCATGATAATCACGTAAAGTCCAAACCTTGGTGCTCAAACAACAACTATTTGCTCCTAGATGATGTTTTAGCCCCATATCTCATAACTCTAGGTCAAAACTCCCATGAATCCTCATAAAGCTTAAGGAATAAAGCTTCTCTGGACCTCTATGGATCTCATCCCAAGCCTCATCACAAATAGGGACGAAATGGACATCAAATCTAACCAAAAAAGGGGTCAAGAAACCCTAACCCCCATGTTTATCATGACAACAGAAAAGGAAGCCAAAATATACCTCCAAGATGATGCTCTGAGCTCCAAAATCGAAGGATGTCCACCTCCCTTGCCTCCTCTTAGCTAGAATCTCCTTTGCCTTGCCAAACAAAGCTTCAAAGGTCAACAATGGCCTCTTCTCTTTCCTAAAACGCTCAAAGTCTCTTTAGGGTTTCTCTCTGGGGTTGGTGGCCGCAAATGACGGCCATAAACCCCTTTAAATAGGTCTCAAACCCTGGAAATTAGGGTTTCATTAAACAATGTGGACACGCCGAGTCCACTTTTGGACTCGCTGAGTCCAGACGCGAACCCACGTACAAAACCGCGATCCTACTCGGCGAGTTTGGACTCCAACTCGCCGAGTCGCCTCACAATCACCCAAAAATAAAGAATAAAATAATACTTGGGAATCTGGGGTGTTACAACTCTCCCCCATTAGAATTAGACTTCGCCCTCGAAGTCTCGTTCTGCAAATAACTCCGGATGCTGCCCACGCATCTCACGCTCCGGCTCCCAAGTTAACTCTGACCCTTTCCGATGCTGCCAGTGGATCTGCACCAGTGACACCTCTTTATTCCTCAGAACCTTAATCTTTCGATCGCTGACCGCCACTGGCCTCTCAACATAATTTAGGCTCGCATCCACCTAAATATCCTCTAGTGGCACTACTACTGACTTGTCGGCTACGCACTTTCGCAACTGCGACACGTGGAAAGTGTCATGAATCTGACCCAACTTTGCTGGCAACTCCAAACGATAGGCTACCCTGCCTACCCTCGCGACCACCCTGAATGGACCAATATATCGGGGCCCCATCTTGCCCCTCTTCCTAAATCGAATCACTCCTTTCCAAGGAGAGACCTTCAGGAGCACAAGGTCGCCGATCTGAAATTCGAGCTCGGACCGATGTTTGTCCGCATAAATCTTCTGACGACTCTGAGCGGTCAATAACCTCCGCCTGACCTGCTGAATATGCACAGTCGTCTGCAGCCCAATCTCCGTACTACCCATAACACGCTGCCCGACCTCTCCCTAGCAAATGGGGGTCCGACACCTCCTCTCATACAACAACTCAAAGGGTGGCATACCAATGCTCGAATGATGGCTGTCGATATGGGAAAGCTCAACCAAGGGTAAATACGTGCCACAACTCCCTCCGAAATCTAATACGCATGCCCGAAGCATGTCTTCGAGCGTGTGAATCGTTCGCTTGCTCTGAAGTGTCCTCAGACATCCCCATGATAAGCTCTAGCTCATTTTTCATATCCCTCTTCGAGATTGAGTACCAGATCAGCTTTTGACTCCACAACTGAGCCTCCAAAGGTCACCCATATTATGATCCAAAAATCCCACTAACTTCATCCTCGTCACCACTATCCCGACCCAGTGACACGCAAGTCACGAAATTCTCTTTTCCTTATGAAAGAAAAAAAATACAATCCAACCGAGGTTCGTCTCAACTCTGATCTCTGGTGTATGCTGCGCATATCCCTTGCGCATTTCGTCGAATCTCCCGACAGAGAAGGTGACCCCCGTCTCGCCCCCGGTTCGACAACCAGGCTCCAAAAACTCAATACTAGGGCTACTCAAGCCCAAAACTCTTCCACATCATACACTGATCGGAGAACAATCCATCATCACATTCTCTTGCCATCTTGTGAGTACTATGGCTTCCCGCAACATCATAATGACCTCTCAATGACTAGCGAGTACTACGGCTCCCCGCAGTATCACAACACCCTCTGACTAGTGAGTACTACGGCTCCCCGCAGTATCACAACACCCTCTGACTAGTGAGTACTACGGCTCCCCGCAGTATCACAACACCCTCTGACTAGTGAGTACTACGGCTCCCCGCAGTATCACGACACCCTCTGACTAGTGAGTACTACGGCTCCCCGCAGTATCACAACACTCTGACTAGTGAGTACTACGGCTCCCCGCAGTATCACGACACCCTCTGACTAGTGAGTACTACGGCTCCCCGCAGTATCACAACACTCTCTACCTCCACTGACTCATGCTCCGCAGACTATCATTGGTAGCTACCCATACTCGACCCGAATATGCATCACAGACTCTGGAGGCAATCGACATAACAAAATGCCTACCCTTGCGGAGATCCACTCTCTTAAATAATCCCTCTAGATGCCAATACTCGAAGGGCTCCCACTAGAACCATAGATACTTGATATACCACAAGTCGTCTCAGCTCAAGATTCATGAATAACTCCGAAATCAAGATATCATACCCGGATACCTCAGAACACCCCAACAGAACATCACAAGATCCTACCACAACCACTGATCTCCTGCCCCAAGCATCATATAGATACAATAATACATTTCCTCTGAACCCCATAATTAGATCTTCATTTTTCCCAAAGTGCAACTTTGGTGTATCCAATTACTCAATTGGAATACGAGAAAATGCTAACGCTACGGAATACGCTGATAATTCTCCGAACCCTTTTTCCTACCGCTCAAAATCCAAGCAAGAATATGCATACCGACCTGGGAGCTGGCTGCCTAATCATTCTCTACCTACTTGCAACAACACGACCACTACCAGGTTCCTGACCATTAACCACCTGCTGTGGAGACATTCATCCTTCTCAAACAAGTACTTCATGCATTAACTCACTCTGACCCCTTTCCTCGATCACCAATATCTATGGTCTCTTGAATTCTTACCACAGATCTCTATACCCACTTATAACCGCTCTTGACAAATCTCTGCTTTCTTCCATAAGGTACCCGGTTCTCCCCCACTCAGGGTTCGAACCATCACCAATTGGCACACAACCATCCCACAAACTATTTTCACCAGCAAAATCGCACCTGCTCCTAAAAAGTGCTACACAACGCCCGATAATCCCCTTTAAGGAAATCAATCGACCTCATATACTCTGAACCTCAGATGAAATTCTCAAGAACTTCTCGTCACGACTGCCTCTAGTCGCTCCAAGTCTCGTACCAATCCAATACCAAACAACTCAACTGACCAATAACATCACTGGCTCATAGCTGAACCACAAAATCATCGTATTCCCCCACCTCAACTCATCAACCAATGTTCCAACACATGGATCATCCCAAGAACAGGGACCCACTCCCATATTCAATACCCAACGTAGATAGAAAACCCACTGCACTGCTAAACTCGACTGAACTCCCCACTAATCCCACTACAATACACCCTACTATACTCAAATAGGTGTAATGTGGTCCTCGACTATCTCAGTCCCAACTGACTATCCGTTCATGATAAATCACTGCCTCGCGGCACACATGCTACCTGATACTTTGGTGGAAAATCATCATCAATGACAACCTGCAGGGTTTAACCCCAAACCCAAAACTTAAACATCATGCTTCTCATGTTTTGCACATGAACATAATAAGTACCACCCAAATCATAGAAGGTGACATCTCCTCTATCGACTGATTGCTCAACTCAGACCGAAATTCTCCTCTCTCTCTGACTCCTTACTAAAATACTCTGAGAGGATCTCAATCTCCCTCTCAAGGGACGCCTCTTCGAACTCAATCATGACTGGATAACCGGGGAACCACGAACATCATTCACTACGAACCATGGTACTCATTCCAGGACATCTCTTCTCAATATGCTCCAGTGTATGGTACTCGAACCATAACATCACTCCTCAATCCGCTCCGATGTATGGTACTCGAACCATAACATTACTCCTCAATCCGCTCTGATGTATGGTACTCGAACCATAACATCACTCCTCAATCCGCTCCGATGTATGGTACCCGAACCATAACATCACTCCTCAATCCGCTCCGATGTATGGTACTCGAACCATAACATCACTCCTCAATCCGCTCCGATGTATGGTACTCGAACCGTAACATCACTCCTCAATCCGCTCTGATGTATGGTACTCGAACCATAACATCACTCCTCAATCCGCTCCGATGTATGGTACTCGATGTAAGTCCCTAATTTGCCCGTGTATCAGTCAGATCCGTTTGATGGTGCGGAATCCCAATCAAACGGATAATGTCATATCAAATAGAAGAGAAGGAGAAGAAGAATAATATGAATCTTGAATGTATTGATAATATGAATTAAGTTCCTTACACAAGATTCACCCACACAAACGTTCCTTTCTCTCTGGCCGTAAACTCTCTAGGGTTCATCAATCTTTACTCCTTACCCTAACACCTCTATTTATACTTGAATATGGGCCGGACACACATGGGCCGTAAATGAGTTTACAGCCGTAAGGTGTTTACGGCCGTAAACTCAGCCGTAAATTAGGCCATAAATTCATAAATATTTCAGAGAAATACAATTGCCCAGAAAAGCAAATTATAAACCATATTTTGACCCAACAATCTCCCCCTTGGTTTATAGCTTTCTTTTCTTAATTGACCCAACAAGCTCCCCCTAAAAAGTAGCTGGCTTTCTTGATAATCTTCATTGGGAACTTGGCTTCAACATTAATCTTCAAATTCTTCACAACTTCAAGATGAACTTGATGAATCTTCAATGAATGACTTCATCTTGAGCAGTTGGGCACTTCTTCAAAGTTTGGCTTTGAACGCACGTCGGGTGAGGAGGCTTGATGTACTGATTCTTGAAAGATAGTGCTTTCAGCTTGAGAATCTTCAGAGAGAACATCAAAGAGAACTAAACTTCTAGATCACTTCAGCAGGTACAAAGATAGCAACAGACTGATTGAGGAGGCTTCAATGCAATCCGTCACATAATCTTCAATTACAGCTTCACCTTGCTTCTGGGGTTGAAGGACTGTATGTTGAAAGAATAATCTTCATTTCTTGCTCCTTCGAATGAGAATTCTTCGATGCTCACGGACGAGGCTTTGACTCAGAAATCTTCAACACAAACTCCATGAGTCTTATCTATACCTGAAATCACTGTTCAAGACAAAACAAAACTA
Organism: Lactuca sativa; assembly: GCF_002870075.4. NCBI lineage: Eukaryota > Viridiplantae > Streptophyta > Magnoliopsida > Asterales > Asteraceae > Lactuca > Lactuca sativa. The sequence goes on along the minus strand of NC_056629.2, from coordinate 58,799,771 downwards.
AAAGAAAACTTAGCACACAAATTAAAAACATAAACAAAAATATTTTTGGATTTTTTGATTTTTCTAAACAAGAAATAAAACAGAAGTAACACTACTTTTGGATTTTTAATTTTTCTGATTTTTCTTTGATTTTTGAATTTTTCTGATTTTTTTATTGTTTTTAATTTTTAATTCTCCCCTAATATTTAAATTAGAATAAACTATGACAAATTTAATAAAAATAAAATGATATCAAACTTTAAGAGTGATTTGGGATCAAAGTTTTTAGACAACCTTTATCCACTTATCGGCACCTTCCACATTCACATCTTTGTCTGGTCGATCGTCGGTATTGTGGTCCACTTAAACACGAAAAATTTGTGACAGATTTAGGACATACTATTTGTTACAAGACAGGATGAACTTAAAATCCTAAAATTTACATCTGATCCTAATTTCTTAGATACTATATCTTAAGGTCCATTCATCTGACGACGACCAGGGATATTGTTTTCCACCTAAAGTGAGCAGCGAGATCTATAGACAATCTTTGAGTGTTCAGTTTTAATTGTACTGGAATGTGTTTCCTGCTTCCTGATATGCCCCAGCCATCAAGAACTTCCAGAGTACTCCTTACACCGGGTGAGCAAACAACCATTCAGAGAGAGAAGAGATTCAGAATTCTATTGCTAACTACTTCAGAGTGGTTGAGAAGAAGAAGGTTGCATATGCTGTGTACCAGGTCGGATTAGAAGTCGCACAAAGGAGATAGCATATGGCTAACAGATGAGAAGTATTTCACACACACACACACACACACACACACACATATATATATATATATATATATATATATATATATATATATATATATATCCTGTAGAGAAATAGAGTTGCATATGTTGTGTACCAGGTCGGATTGGAAGTCACGCAAAGGATACAACATATGACTAACAGACGGAAAGAAAGAAAATGATATTCTACAGACCTAATTTATCGGAATTTACCAGTCGCCCCATCCAACCGGAATTAAGGACAGAATCCGCACATCGAGGAAAAGTTAAACCACGGTTCCAAGTACAGGTTCAATTAATGTGACGAGTAGATTCCCATGTATATCTCCCTGCTCAACCTATCCGAGCATCGTATTGTCAGGCTGAACGTATCTAACTAGGTCAAGATTTGTCAAGTCTATAAATTTCCTAAGTTCAACTTTGCCTAGTCATGTCCATTTAAAATTTTTTCGTGCCTACCGACGCATCAAACCAGAGCATAGACCCTTCAACTTCGGGTACGTTACGTAGACTCAGGTTGCCTGTTATCACTTGAAAATATCACTTCCCAGAACATCTCCCTCAAGCACATTTCATAACCAATATTTTTTTTGATTTTTTGATTTTCTAATGTTTTTGGATTTTTGAAAATTTTCTAATTTTTGTTTTGTTTTTATTTCTCCCCCTAAATTTGTGCATAGGAGAGAAACGAAAGTAAATGCGCAAATTTAAACTATCCTAAAACAAAAATTAGTCTTTAAAGTTAATCAGGTTAAGAAAAACTCAGGAGTATAGAGAAGAAAACACAAACCGTAATTCACCGATTGAATTGGCATCCAGAAGGTCTGAGAACAGCACGCATAATCTCTAAACATATCCGAAAATTCTTCATGTCATTAAGCACTAACCCCGTGAGTGATCACTTCTTTTCTTCCCTTCATGCAAAGGACACATTCTCCCAAACAATGTTCTGAGTGTTTTACAGTTGAGAGATGTCTCCTATCAAGTGCCAGGAACAGACACTACCAAGAAACCGAAGTCTGACGATATGCCTCCATAGCTGCTCCAACACAGAGCGGGATCAGTTGGTCTTTGGAACCCAATCCATTTTGAAATTGGGTCGACCTTTGTCATCTTTGCACGGTACTCTCTCCCATGACATATCCTGTTTTATCACAAACAGAAGATATAGAAATATTAGAATCGTTAGAAGATTTGGGAGATTTAGCCTTCGGAACCCATTTGTAGTTGGGTTTAACCCATTTCTTTTTCGATCTGATGGGTGGCTCAGTACTTGATTTTAAACTTGATGTCGGCCGTTGAGATGACTTTGATTTTGGCTTCACGGGAGCATCACTTGGATTGGACTTCTTGGCCGACATTCCCTTATTGCCCTTGGGATTCTGATTCTTGTCCTTTGTGGTTTGATTCTTGACCTTGGGAGTTGAATTCTTGGCCTTGGGAGTTACATTCTTGGCCTTCTTGGCATTCCAGTCGTCAATGTCTGATCGTGATCTCGAGGGGTTTCTTTTGAAGTATCTCCCTCTTGGCGCGTTCTGCCAGCCTTGTGCGTAGTAAGGAACATATGCGCGATTTGGACAATTTCGGGCAATGTGACCAGGTGTTCCACAGTGAAAACAAGTCCTTTTCTTCACTGGGAAATTGTTTCTTCCTGCCCCTGGTGGCGTATCCTTGCCTTGTCTCTTGCTTTTCCCACACGTACAGCTGCAACAGGCACTTTATTTAGCTTGATATGGTGGCCTGTATTACCAACGGCAGGTTGATTAGAAGAAACAGATTCAGAGTTCAAGGGGTCTTTTGTTTGTTCAGAAGAACTCTCCTTGTTCTCATCCTCTGTTACTTTTCCTGCACAAGAAGTAGCAACATTAGTATCTTCAATATTAATAACTCCTCCTGACACAAATTCAGCTCGTTTTCCATATCGAAGATGTGGCTCCCTGTCAGTTTTGTCTTATGTCATAGGGATGGATGTGTAGTTATGATTATAAGGAGGAGGTACACTATCATACCCTAGACCCTTGTTTTGATTTTCTTTGAATCTTAATTGGGTTTCATATAAGGACTCGACTGTCTGACTTGACGCAGTATAATTTTTGAAACTGACATCAGTTTTTCCACACTTGATTTTTAAAGCGTCAAGTTCTTCAGTTACAACAAGTTGTCTCTTAACATAATCATAATTTTCACACTTGTTGCTATACTCTTCCTGAAGTTTCCTAAAGTCCTTGGTTTTTGCTTCTAACTCAGCCTTCAGGGGTTTCTGTCCTTTCCTGAGTTGATATCCTTTATATCTCAGGTCCTCAACTTCCCCTTTTAATAAATCAATTTGTTCCCGAAGAAATTTAATCGTATCTTCACATGATTGAGAACATGAAACTTCACATGAATGAGAACACGACACTTCATTGCCGGAAGGTTTACAGAACTCTTTAAAGCGTCAAGCTCTTCAATTACTTCAGCAATACTAAGACGATTGAGATCTTTTGTCTTCTTGATGACAGCTACATTCATATCACACGATTTTGGAAGTGAATTCGATAGCCTTTTGTTTATCTCAGATTTGGTCAAAAAGATCCCATCAATATTCATCTCATTAATGAGTGTGGTAAATCGTTGCAACTGAGCTTCTAGGGTTTCTCCAGGGATATAATCGAACATGTTGAAATTTTGTCTTAAGATATCCTGACGACTCTCTTTCATGTTTTCAACTCCCTCGTCGACCTTAAAATCAATTAAAAAAAAAGCACAACTAGAAGCTAAGATAAAAATTAAACGTCAAATTTAAAATGCCTTATTTATTTATTTATTTATTAAAGTCAACCTTAAAAGTCAAATTTAAAAAATTTTAAAAATTAAACTCAAAAGTCAAACCGAAAAGTTAAATTTGAAATTTTAAAAGTTAAACGAAAAAGTCAAAGTTTAAAATCAAAGGTCAAACCTGAAAGTCAAAATCAAAATTTAAGGTCAAAAGTTAAAAAATAAAAGACAAAAATCAAAATATAATTTATTTATTAATTTTTTTATTTTATTATAATGATTATTATTTTATATATATATATATATATATATATATATATATATATATATATATATATTATTTTGGATGAAAAGGAATTTAAAAAAAAAACTAAAAGAAATTGAATTTTGGGTTAAAAGTGTCAAATCTTCAAAGTTTAAACCGAGAATAACGAGTGTTTAAGAATTAAAAGCGGGAGCAAAAAAACATCCAGCAGCTTGGATCAGATGTAAAAGGCGCTGAATTGATGAGCAGGAGGTCGCGGGTTCGAAACTCTGCACCTTCAAATGCGCTTCTGATTTTTATATATGAGCGAAGCGAGGCTGCGCTTGCGAGGCCGAGTAAGCTGATGCGAGGACGCTGACCGCAAACCGAGGTGCGAGGCCGTAAACTACCGAGGCCGAGTCCGACTCCGTAAACTACGAGCCGTAAGCTCGGACCGTGAACCTCGGGCCGCAAGCTCGGACCGTGAACCTTCGGAACCCTAGCCGCCGGCCTCGCAAAAAACACCGATTTTTTTTTGACTTTTTTGCTCCAAAACTCGATCAAAAACCCCTTTTTTATGAAAAACACGAAGAACAAACCCCCTCTATTTTTGCGAGATCTATCCAAAAACGCAAAAATATTTTGAAAATAAGATCTAATAATGCCCCAAATCTGACAAAATTGACTGATACAACTTGGCTCTGATACCAATTGTAAGTCCCTAATTTGCCTGTGTATCAGTCAGATCCGTTTGATGGTGCGGAATCCCAATCAAACGGATGATGTCAGATCAAATAGAAGAGAAGGAGAAGAAGAATAATATGAATCTTGAATTTATTGATAATATGAATTAAGTTCCTTACACAAGATTCTGATTTTTTTATATGAGCGAAGCGAGGCTGCGGTGGCGAGGCCGAGTAAGCTGATGCAAGGACGCTGACCGCAAACCGAGGTGCGAGGCCGTAAACCACCGAGGCCGAGTCCGACGCTGTAAACTCCGATCCGTAAGCTCGGACCGTGAACCTCGGGCCGCAAGCTCGGACCGTGAACCTTCGGAACCCTAGCCGTCGGCCTCGCAAAAAACACCATTTTTTTTGACTTTTTTGCTCCAAAACTCGATCAAAAACCATTTTTTATGAAAAACACGAAGAACAAACCCCCTATATTTTTGCGAGATCTATCCAAAAACGCTAAAATATTTCGAAAATAGGATCTAATAATGCTCGAAATCTGACAAAATTGATTGATACAACTTGGCTCTGATACCAATTGTAAGTCTCTAATTTGCCCGTGTATCAGTCAGATCCGTTTGATGGTGTGGAATCCCAATCAAACGGATGATGCCAGATCAAATAGAAGAGAAGGAGAAGAAGAATAATATGAATCTTGAATGTATTGATAATATGAATTAAGTTCCTTACACAAGATTCACCCACACAAACGTTCCTTTCTCTCTGGCCGTAAACTCTCTAGGGTTCATCAATCTTTACTCGTTACCCTAACACCTCTATTTATACTTGAATATGGGTCGGACACACATGGGCCGTAAATGAGTTTACGGCCGTAAACTCAGTCGTAAACTAGGCCATAAATTCATAAATATTACAGAGAAATACAATTGCCCAGAAAGGCAAAGTATAAACCATATTTTGACCCAACACTCCAACCATAAAATCACTCCTTAATCCGCTCCTATGTATGGTACTCGAACCATAACATCACTCCTCAATCCACTCCGATGTATGGTACTCGAACCATAACATCACTCCTCAATCCGCTCCTTAGAACCTCCAGAATACTCCCTGTATCAAGTATGGGTCCTCTGCTTTCAGTAGTACGGGCCCATACTAGCTGCCACATCTACCCATACTTTCCACACGGACTATCCCGGAGCTCCTAAGTAGCTACTCGACCTGCTCTTTCACTAATCCCATCGCGCGTGCTCGCTCCTCAGTGAAATTCTCTACTCTGCCAGCGCACTCATCTGGCTAAGGTTACTCCCTAGGCTCTTCCTAGACTCCCACACTTCTCTGCCATCAGCTGCTGAAGAGCTCCTAATGATGCCGTCCATCTACCTCCTGAATATCGTCATATTCACTTAGTAGCTGACTCCCATCATCAAGAGTTCCACAAAGCACGAAGCAAGCAGCACTCGGGCATTGAAGCGTCCCCTTCGGTACGAAAACCTCCTTAGGTTATTATCCACTCACCTTCCTCATTCGTGACGGATATCACTGAACTCTAACAACTCCGCCCCACGTGGGCATCTGGCTACCCTCTCAGCAAGCTCCTCATATGCTCATATAGATACCTCTTCCATATTACTTCCCTGCTCAAATCCCCTAAAGATTTCCCGCTGGACACTCTCGCTCAGCACATACTCAAAAGCACATCACATATATCAGCAACCCTAGGCTAAGGCATCACAAATGAGGCCACTCTAGTCCTAAAATATGAATTGCCTAGCCTGCCTCTAGCATGCACACTATCTCATAAAATATATCACAAATATCTCATAACACAAAATAAGGGTGTTTTGGGAAATCACCGTTCGGGCTCTGGCTGATTGTACACACTGCTCTTTTTGCTTTCTCTTTTAAACACTTATTCTCTTTATAAAAACACATTTTTTGTAACAGCCCGGAATTTCAAATATTGATATAATTATGTTTTGGGGGTGTTTTAAGAGGGGACTCGGCGAGTTGGAGCCTAGACTCGCCGAGTAGGATCGCAGACTTGGTCGCGGGTTCGCGACTGGACTCGACGAGTCCAGATATGGACTCGGCGAGTCTACGCTGTTTAGCGAAAACCCTAACCGTTCAGGTTTGGGTCGTATATAACGCACTATATGCCGTCATTGTTCGTCTTTTAGTCGATTGAGAAGAACCCTAAGCGGCTGTGGGCATCTAGAGCAAGATTGAAGGCCATTGGTGACTTGAAGAAATTGTGGTGCAAGGAGAAGAAGAGTCTTGGCTAAAGGAACTGCAAGGGATTCGAATTCTGAGGTTTGGGGACACAGAGAGTGCGTTATTCAGGTAATATTCGGATCATTTCTGTTATATTGATGTGTGCATGGATCTAGGGTTTATGGAACCCATTTGGTGATTAGATGGATTATTACCTTGTTACCCAAACGAATATAACCCTGTATTAGGACCTTTAGAGGTCCAGAAGGTCCCATGCTTGTGTATTTCGGAACCATATTTATCTCAGGAAGTAGTTTGATCGACTGCATAGTATGGACTCGCCGAGTCCGAAGAACAGACTCGGCGAGTAGCTTGAAGATTTACTGGGACTCGTCGAGTTGTTCTTCAGACTCGGCGAGTAGAGTCGGGGTGGCCCCACGACTCTTCCAGGAGGAACTCGTCGAGTAAAAAGGGGATACTCGACGTGTAGAAAGGGAATTTTAAAGAATCGGTGAGTCAAGGGCGAGTGGACTCAGAGTCGTTGAACTCGGCGAGTCTTGGGGTGACTCGACGAGTTAGGTCGCGGGTTAAGCGAAGTTTTGAGTATGGGGACTCGGCGAGTCATAGGGTTGACTCAGCGAGTAGGGTCAGTCAGGGGTTGACTTTGACCTTGTCTTTGACCAAGGATTTACCAGTGGTTCCAGGGGTATTTTGGTAATTGTTGTTTATTGTTTGAGTTTAGTGTATTGGTGGCTGTCCAGAGGTGGAGATCGTATCAGTGATCGGAGCAGCTTGCGCTATCTGTTCAGTCGGCAGTTTCGAGGAGAGTTATCCTCACTATATCGTTAGGGTTTATGGCACCAAGGCCGACCCTTTTATCGGATGGAAATCCGGGTAGTTGTCAGTACATGTTATGGGCCGGAAGGCATTGCTATGTGGACCGGAAGGTCATGGCCTGGAAAGGCGTATTTATGCATTAAGTATGTTGACTGATTCATAGGGTAATGTTGTGCTAGTGACCGGCTAGACCGGTCTTGTTTAGAGTAATGCTATGGTATGTGATCTGTTGATCGATTGTTGTCTATGAACTGTTATATGATTATTTGTTACGTTATGTATGCATTGTATGCTTATGAGCCGGAAGGCAATATGTTATGGGCCGGAAGGCAATATATTATGGGCCGGAAGGCGATTATGTTGTGTTGAGGACCGGAAGGTCAGGGCCTGGAAGGGCGTATATGTGGTTGGTATTCTGGGGGTATCTCACTAAGCTTTCGGGCTTACAGTTGTGGTTTTATGTTTCAGGTTCTCAAGAGTCTGTGGCAAGGCAAAGGCGTGATCGTACCGTTCCTCGTATTGGTGATTTATGATATGATCCTGGGAAATTACTCTGTTAAATAATGTATTGAAAACCTTTTTGTAACAATGTTAATAAAATGGGTGATTTTGAAAAGTTTTAATTGTTTCGAAATTTTGGATGTTATAGTTGGTATCAGAGCCTTGGTTTGAGTGAATTGGGGAAACATTCGTGTGACTCCAGTCTCAAATCGAGGAGGATTTTAAAAAGAGAAATTAAAATAAATGGTTTTCAAATTTGTTAAAAGGAGGACACGGAGGTACGATCAGCCGGAGCCAGTAAGTAACCCCAAGATACCATACGTGATATTTGTTTTATTGAGCTTGATAGAACAGCATGCTAGAGTTAGGCTAGGGATCTTCAGGAATTCATGATAATGTTGCCTGATTTGTGATGCCTGTAGCCTAGGGTCCCTTATGGGATATTCTCAGTGTTCCTCTAGTGGTGAGGGTTGATAGTTGTTATGCATGTTCCCTAGGGTATTGTGGTAGTACTTCATACAAATATGGGTAGGTGTGGAAGGTAGTATGGGCCCGTACTACTGAAAGCACAGGACCCATACGCGTATCAGGGAAACCATGGTCTCTAGGGTAAGGTTGCGAGAGTTGGATCCCAGGATTTTGGGAAGTGTCTGAGATGGGTAGGGTGTCTTCATTATGGATATCTCGAGGCATGATGATAGTGGATCCGGATCAGGATCGGGAGCTGGAGAGCGAGTTCCGGGTGGATCGGTACCGTCTGAGGTCATCGATCGGACGAGCACGAACGAGTTAGACGCGAAGGTTCGCGAGATCCTGCGTGATGAGGTTGCTGCATTGCTACGGGCCGAGTTGCCGGAATTGTTTGGGTCGAGCAGGACCGCCATGGTTGAGTAGTTTGATGAGAGATATGCGGCTCTCGCAGAGACGGCTGCCGCGGTGGCTACAGCGGCTGTAGCAGCGGCAAAGGGAAGACCTAGTCGGGGTTTCAGTATCGGGACTACTATTATACGAAGCCTCCCACATTCGATGGAGTTCAGGACCCGATTGTTGCTATGAGATGGTTATCAGATTTGGAGGGGTGTTTCTCCACGAGTTTATGCCTTGCTGATCAGAGGGTGAGGTGTGCTCTGAACCCATTGAGGCTCGGGGCGAAGGATTAGTGGAGATTGACCACGGGGTCATATTTCGACGCACTGAGGGCTGCGGTTTCAGAGGATCAGTTCAGAGAGATGTTCAGTACTCGCTATGTTCCGCGAGATGAAAAGGAGAGATTGGCTCAGGAGTTCCTTGAGCTGAAGCAGGATTTGGAGTCGGTGACTGAGATCACCAGGATGTTTATTGGGAGGGCGATGTTTTGCCCTGAGTTCGCTTCGGAACAGGCTCAGATGCCCCGATATCTGAGTATGCTCAAGGGGGTATCAGACCGTTCGTGTCTGCACAGAGGTGTGAGACCTTGTTGGTGTTGCAGGAGGCCGCCATGCGGCGTGAGTTAGAGGTTGAGTTGCAGTTGCGTGAGCTGAGGCAGGCTCCGATGCAGTCGCAGCCAGCGCCGAAACGGTCCAGTACTGTTGATGTTAGAGTGGGGGATCGGAGCGGCCACACTTGTGGGAAGTGTAGGAGGGGTTACACCGGAGCTTGCTGGTCCGGTGGTGCATGCCGCAAGTGCGGAAAGGAGGGGCACTGTGCACGGGATTGTCGGCAGTCAGTGCCAATTCGGGATTTGAGGATTTGTTATCAGTGTCGGCAGGTTGGACATTTAAGGGTCAACTGTCCACAGCTTTCTGCAGGACCGGTGCAGGCTCTAGCACCGGCCACCTTGAGGAATTCAGGAGGAGGACAGGATGGAGCAGAGCCCCGAGGGCTCAGGGTCGTGCTTATCGGCTCCCGGCAGAGGGAGACGGAGCAGTGCCGGAGGAAGCTGCGGGTATGATGCTTTCTTGATGTCTTGATTGTCTTGCATTGATTTAGCGTATTGTTTGTGCTGGTATCTTATATGGATTTCGATGCGGTATTCGTTGTTTCATGGGTTTGGCATGGTTATGGATTGGTGCTCCAGGTTTTCGCTTTGGCATTCGTTGTTCCCTGATGGTTTGGTATGGTTATAGTCTGGTGTTTTAGTGCCGGTAGCCTTGTGCGGTTTTCGATGTGGTGTTCATCCTTTGGCAGGTTGTGGGTTTGGTTACGGGTTATTGTTGGGAATTCCGTTGGTTATCGTTCGTGGGGGTTGTTAGTGGAGATGCGGCACTGGGTGGAGTGTCGGGTAGCATCTGCAGTCGTGGAGTGGATAATTGAAAGACTGGATTCTTTTGAGCGGATTGACCAGGGAGGAGATGTGTTTGCTGAGGGTTGCTTATGCTTGTGGCAAGCAGTCAATGGGTAAATGTCTCTTTGTGCAAGATTGTTCTGAAGGGTCGTTAATGACGATCGGTGGCAGTTGGTCAGTGCTTTAGTGGGGGAGAATTGAAGAATTCTCCGGGAGATCGATGAGTATGTGAGGGTGCTTAGCTGTTGGGATCCAGCAGTGTTTGTCAGCTCAGAGTATAGGCCGACGAGAGCGAGTGTCGGGTATGCGGGGCGGGATACAGACCTAGCGCATTTGATTGTGGAGGCCTGGGAGCAGGCCGGGATCAAGTTTGAGTAAGTAACCGGGGTTATGCGATCAGAGTATTTGTATGTTTGAGGTACGTGATGGGTTGTACTGCATTAATCCCACGGGATTATGTTGTGCATGTTTCTAGAGCTAGAACCGGAAGGTTCCCAGAGTTAGAACCTGAGGGTTCGCAGAGTTTGGGTGTACGGACCCATAGAGATATAGCCTCGAATGGCTAGTATGTGTTATGAGAGTCGGTCCAGTCATGCTGGAGACTCTGTTGGTATTGCTGGATCAGTATGCGATTGCGGATCGTGTATGTTGCAGTGTGATTGCATTGGAAGGTCTGGCCCCGGGTTAGTGATCTTGTTTAGCTGAGGCAGTGACTTTGATGAGTGGAGAGAGTGCATGGGATTGAGAGCCCCTGCAATGGGAACCAGAGTATGTGAATAGCGGTTACGCAAAAAGGGTGGTGTCGCCTGGGGCGAGCACCGTGGCACCGGTTGGAGTGACATTATGGCCAAGAGGGTTCCTTGGAAAAAGGAAAAGAGGAAGGTGTGTAACTCCGAAGGGGGTGCAAGTTCACGAAAGTGAAAGCTACAGAGCAGAGTTATGGTTAGAGTATTTTGAGTATGGCTTCGAGTATCGTATTCGCGGCAGCGAAGTAGGAACCCATCCGGTTTGGGGATGTCTGTTGAGGCTCAGAAGGGATGCAGGGGGAGAGAGAATTTTAAATTCTCAGTGTGATTCTGATCAGAGTTTAGGGTGGATGTAGTGGTTCATCTTGGGAGATGTTCGAGGATATCAACAGTGTATCGGGTCTTCCAACCTGCGGGTGTTGGGAGCTAGTTCAGCAGATGTATGTGATTGCAAGAGGAGAACTTGTGAGAGTTGCTCTGAGAGTGAGAATGGATCTCTCAGTCGGTCCGAAATGGACAAGGTGGGCTTTGGATCGGGGATCCGGTGGTTTAGGGTTTCTTAACCCTTATGGGTCGAGTGATCGTTGAGATTTAGCACAAAGTTGCATCTCGAGTAATTTTCGGTTGCAGAGAATGATGTGCAGTACAGAGATCGTGCTTCAGTCGACAGAGCAGATTCAGCAGATTAGACAGAGGTCATTGACCGCCCAGAGCCGACAGGAAAGTTATGCAGTCAGACGCCAGTCCAAGCTTGAGTTTCAGGTTGGCGACTTCGTGCTCCTGAAGGCCTCTCCTTGGAGAGGGGTGATTCGATTCGGGAAGAGGGGCAAGTTGGGGCCCCGATATATTGGACCTTTTCATGTGATTGCGGGGGTAGGCCGGGTGGCCTATCGTTTGGAGTTGTCCACGGATTTGAGGCAAATCCACGATATTTTTCATGTGTCGCAATTGAGGAAGTATATAGCCGATGAGTCGGCAGTGGTTCCATTAGAAGACATTCAGGTGGATGCGAGCCTGAATTATGCCGAGAAGCCAGTGGTTATCAGAAAACGGAAGATCGAGGTTCTGAGGAATAAGGAGATACCTCTGGGCTACTTCGGTGGCAGCACCGGAGGGGATCGAAAATGAACTGTGATCTGGAACGTGATATGTGGGAGCAACATCCGGGGCTATTTTCAGAGTGAGAATTCGAGGGCGAAGTCTAGTTCTAGTGGGGGAGAGTTGTAACAGCCCGGAATTTCAAATATTGATATAATTATGTTTTGGGGGTGTTTTAAGAGGGGACTCGGCGAGTTGGAGCCTAGACTCGCCGAGTAGGATCGCAGACTTGGTCGCGGGTTCGCGACTGGACTCGACGAGTCCAGATATGGACTCGGCGAGTCTACGCTGTTTAGCAAAAACCCTAACCGTTCAGGTTTGGGTCGTATATAACGCACTATATGCCGTCATTGTTCGTCTTTTAGTCGATTGAGAAGAACCCTAAGCGGCTGTGGGCATCTAGAGCAAGATTGAAGGCCATTGGTGACTTGAAGAAATTGTGGTGCAAGGAGAAGAAGAGTCTTGGCTAAAGGAACTGCAAGGGATTCGAATTCTGAGGTTTTGGGGACACAGAGAGTACGTTATTCAGGTAATATTCGGATCATTTCTGTTATATTGATGTGTGCATGGATCTAGGGTTTATGGAACCCATTTGGTGATTAGATGGATTATTACCTTGTTACCCAAACGAATATAACCCTGTATTAGGACCTTTAGAGGTCCAGAAGGTCCCATGCTTGTGTATTTCGGAACCATATTTATCTCAGGAAGCAGTTTGATCGACTGCATAGTATGGACTCGCCGAGTCCGAAGAACAGACTCGGCGAGTAGCTTGAAGATTTACTGGGACTCGGCGAGTTGAGTCGGGGTGGCCCCACGATTCTTCCAGGAGGAACTCGTCGAGTAAAAAGGGGATACTCGACGTGTAGAAAGGGAATTTTAAAGAATCGGTGAGTCAAGGGCGAGTGGACTCAGAGTCGTTGAACTCGGCGAGTCTTGGGGTGACTCGACGAGTTAGGTCGCGGGTTAAGCGAAGTTCTGAGTATGGGGACTCGGCGAGTCATAGGGTTGACTCGGCGAGTAGGGTCAGTCAGGGGTTGACTTTGACCTTGTCTTTGACCAAGGATTTACCAGTGGTTCCAGGGGTATTTTGGTAATTGTTGTTTATTGTTTGAGTTCAGTGCATTGGTGGCTGTCCAGAGGTGGAGATCGTATCAGTGATCGGAGCAGCTTGCATTATCTGTTCAGTCGGCAGTTTCGAGGTGAGTTATCCTCACTATATCCTTAGGATTTATGGCACCAAGGCCGACCCTTTTATCGGATGGAAATCCGGGTAGTTGTCATTACATGTTATGGGCCGGAAGGCATTGCTATGTGGACCGGAAGGTCATGGCCTGGAAAGGCGTATTTATGCATTAAGTATGTTGACTGATTCATAGGGTAATGTTGTGCTAGTGACCGGCTAGACCGGTATCTTGTTTAGAGTAATGCTATGGTATGTGATCTGTTGATCGATTGTTGTCTATGAACTGCTATATGATTATTTGTTACGTTATGTATGCATTGTATGCTTATGAGCCGGAAGGCAATATGTTATGGGCCGGAAGGCAATATATTACGGGCCGGAAGGCGATTATGTTGTGTTGAGGACCGGAAGGTCAGGGCCTGGAAGGGCGTATATATGGTTGGTATTCTGGGGGTATCTCACTAAGCTTTCGGGCTTACAGTTGTGGTTTTATGTTTCAGGTTCTCAAGAGTCTGTGGCAAGGCAAAGGCGTGATCGTACCGTTCCTCGTATTGGTGATTTATGATATGATCCTGGGAAATTACTCTGTTAAATAATGTATTGAAAACCTTTTTGTAACAATGTTAATAAAATGGGTGATTTTGAAAAGTTTTAATTGTTTCGAAATTTTGGATGTTACATTTTTTTTTGAAATTTTTTCTTAAATCCTCAGTTTGAGTCCAGATTTACCCGCAGGTGCATCCGAATCCCTCAAACCAAGGCTCTGATACCAACTTGTAACACCGTAAATTTCAAAACAATTTTTCATTTAAAAATTATCGTTAATTCTTAAAAACACTTTTCTCAAAATTCCAGTCATAATCAAATTACAAAAACATAACTCCATTTTCACTTGCTTAATAAACCAGGATCCTCAAAACATGACTCTTTCTCTGGTGTGTATAATCGAGCCGGTGCCGTCCCGTGATCCTGAGAGAAACCTGAAACACATAACACAAAACACTATAAGCACGAAGCTTAGTGAGTTCCCCAAAATATCACACATAACACATATTAGCCACTCGAGGCTATAACTCTGTGGGTCCGTGGACCCTACTCTATGAACTCTCTGGTTCTAACTCTGTGAACCTTCCGGTTCTAACTCTGTGAACCTTCCGGTTCTAACTCTATAAACATGCACAACATAAATCACATAGAAACAATGCAGTACAACACATAACATACATAGCATACAAATACTCTGTCACATAACTCTGGTTACCTACTCAAGGTAAAGTATAGTGAGAAGACTCACCTGGCAAGCAGAAAGCAGATATCCCCACACTTAAATCTCGAACTCGCCACCGCCTAACACATAAGGCAAATACTCTCATGAATATAACTCTCGAGACTAGAATCAACCCTCTCTTGGCACCCTCTTAAGGGTAAAAGACCATTTTACCCCTCTCTTGGCCCAAAGGCCACATCGCTGACCAAACCCTAAAAGTCAACAAAAGTCAACGGTCAACTTTGACCGGACTCGGCGAGTGCACTAGGGCGACTCGGCGAGTCTATACGTGTCCACTGACTCCCTTGGATCCTCTCTTGACACGTCGAGTATTTCTCTGACTTGACGAGTTTCACCTGGCATAAATCGCGGGGCCACCACGACTCAACTCGCCGAGTTTCAAGAATAACTCGGCGAGTTCCGGCTTGACTCAGTCCCCCCCTGACTCTCCCTGACTCACTGAGTCGACCCCTCAACTCGACAAGACCACTCGCTGAGTGGTTACGGGCAAACTTCATGCTACTCGTCGAGTTTGTTCTTCAGACTCGGCGAGTCCATGCCATGCATAACTCAAACTCACTTCTGAGGTCAGATGAGTTCCATACAATCATAGATCTGGCCTCCCCAGGCATGATAATCACGTAAAGTCCAAACCTTGGTGCTCAAACAACAACTATTTGCTCTTAGATGATGTTTTAGCCCCATATCTCATAACTCTAGGTCAAAACTCCCATGAATCCTCATAAAGCTTAAGGAATAAAGCTTCTCTGGACCTCTATGGATCTCATCCCAAGCCTCATCACAAATAGGGACGAAATGGACATCAAATCTAACCAACAAAGGGGTCAAGAAACCCTAACCCCCATGTTTATCATGACAACAGAAAAGGAAGCCAAAATATACCTCCAAGATGATGCTCTTAGCTCCAAAATCGAAGGATGTCCACCTCCCTTGCCTCCTCTTAGCTAGAATCTCCTTTGCCTTGCTAAACAAAGCTTCAAAGGTCAACAATGGCCTCTTCTCTCTCCCAAAACGCTCAAAATCTCTTTAGGGTTTCTCTCTGGGGTTGGTGGCCGCAAATGACGGCCATAAGCCCCTTTAAATAGGTCTCAAACCCTGGAAATTAGGGTTTCATTAAACAGCGTGGACTCGGCGAGTCCAGACGCGAACCCGCATACAAAACGGCGATCCTACTCGGCGAGTTTGGACTCCAACTCGTCGAGTCTCTTCACAATCACCAAAAAATAAAGAATAAAATAATACTTGGGAATCCGGGGTGTTACACCTTGGTGTTCTCTTGAAGAAGATTGAAGCTGGTGGTGCATAGCTTGAAACGGGAAGCTTTAGATCTAGGATCTTCTTGAGTTTAGCTACACTTTTTAGGTAAAAATTCGAAAACTTGCTCATCTGTTGCTTAGATATCTTCCTTGGAGGTTTATTGTCATTTTGGCTCATTTTTGGGTTTGTTCTTGGTTTGAGCATGTCTTGAAGTTATAACTTCAGATCTGGACATTTTGTGGCCTCCTTGGGCTTAAAGTTTCAAGCTTTATCGAGATTTAGCTCCCTTAATGTTCCAAGTCCCCTAATAAGCCTTCTTTGAGTGTTTTAGCCTCTAGGTGTTATGCATGGATGTAATGTTAGCAATTTTACGTGGTTTTGCAACTTTTAGGTTCCATATCTACATTCTTGAGCGTTAGAAAAGATGAAAAAGGACTGAATGAGTTAAGCGCGGAAAAGTCAAGGAGTTGTCCTAACAACTTGGCGAGTTGGATTGGGTTTTCCCGCTTTTCTGGAAACTGTAGGAACTCGACGAGTTGTCCTGATCACTCGGCAAGTTGGCTCGGGTTTTCCCCGTTTCTCTATGTACTAAAGAAACTTGACGAGTTGGTATGTGCACTCGACAAGTTGGGTCAACATAGACTGTTGACTTTGAATTTGACCATTGCCGACCAAGTTTGAGTTTTGAGGGCATTTGGGGTATTTTGAGGCTTTGATGGGTTGGCCATGATGGTTGTAGGCTTTGGGTAGCTGGGGAGAAAGCCAAACATAAATTATGGCCTGTGATGCAATTCAGACTTATGTTGTGGGCTTAGGGTTAATCCAGTTTGTAAAGTTGTAGACCCATTGCATGTTGTTATACTATTGTGTTATTTGTTATGTATTGGTATTTTGGGGGAAAATCACTATGCTTTGGGCTTATAGTTGTTGGATTATGTTTTAGGTACTTCTAAGGATCGTGGAAAGGTGAAGGCATGATCGTGCACCTCCTCATGTTTTTATTTCATGATTTTGGGATATCTCTGATATGAACCTATTTTTTGAAACAGTTTGTAAACAATGATGATTTTGAATGTTTTAAAGAGTTTAAATTTTTCATGAATTTTAAGGGTATTACAATATGGCGGAAAGTTATAATCATATATGATTATATATATTTTTACATATATGCCTAATCATAAAAAATTACATATATATATATATATATATATATATATATATATATATATATATATATATATATATATTGTGTGTGTGTATAGTAATAGATGTGACGGAGGTGGATGTAGGTCACTTTGGCCAAACCTTGTTAAATTTTGTATTAATTTGATTTACATGTCTCATAAGTTTTTTTTGCAAGTTCACCGAAGTTTATTGGATATATGTCTGAAGTGCTTAACTTATTTTTTATCACCCAACATACTAGTATCAGATCTATAGATGAAGAAGGGAGAGTTAATATCAACAAGTTAAATGGAAAATATTTCATTTTCTAGAAAATGAAAATTGAAGACTACCTCTACAAGAAGAATTTAGATAACCTTTGTCAGAACATAAGTGGTTCTTTATGAAGCAAAAGGATTAGGAGTTCTTAACTCAACACGAACTTGGTGTGGTGTGTTTATCATTTGCAAAGAACGTTTCTTACAACATTATTAATGAGAAGTCATCTTATGGGTTGATCAAAGCACTATCAAACATATACGACAAACCTTCAGCAACGAATAAGGTTCCCTTGATTCGACAACTGGTAAATCTGAAGATGAAGGAATGTGATTCAGTAGGTGATCATGTCAATGAATTTAATTCAATATCATCAAGGTTGACATTGGTTAAGATTAAATTTGAATATGAAGTCCATGATTACTATTATTATCATCATTTCTTGAAAGTTGGTCAGAAACAGTAACAACAGTAGCAACTCAGCTGCAGGGGCAGAGATGACATTCAAAGGCATACACAATTTACCTCTTGGTTAGGATCTGCGCAAACAAAGTGCTGGAGATTCATCTAACATTCTTACTAATACTATGGATAGAGGAAGGTAGTCCAACAAAGGGAGTGGGGGTAGGAAGATCAAATTCAAGGAAGAAGGGTGTATCAAAGAATAGGAAGAACATCACCTATTGAAACTGCAAAGAAAAGGGTAACTTCAAGAATCGATGTCTGAAGCCTCTTGTTGACAAATGAAAGAATGATATTGTAACGTCCGTGTTTCTGGCTAAGCATTAGTATAATTATGTAATAGTTAGGGTCAACAATTGTAACCTATTTTGAAGTATTGAAAAAGAATTATTTGAGTTTATATAATTTATGTGCAACGTATGTGCTTATAACGATATAATAAAATAATAATAATAATAAATACGAGTCAAAAATAGAATGAAAATCAGGCACAATATCTTTGATGAAAGTTGAAGTGATTGTGACAAGGATTCCGGAGATATAAAGAATGTTGAAATCCGACTTATAACGAAGAAGTTATGACCCGTCGAAGTTCCACGACTAAACCGGGATGGCGCCGTGTATCGTAGAAAGTGAATTTTTGATAAACTACTTTTTAACCTTAGCGATCTAAATGAAAGTCATAGTATACGTTAAATCGATAACGTACATAAAAAGAACATCCAAATATGATTTCGTTAGACGACGTTTTGATTTTTCTAAGATTTAGTGTAGCGGTACACACCCGGGGAAATCGAATTTAGACCGATCAAATTTTTAGCCAACACAATCTAAACGAGAATTGAAGATAAAATACTTTGTAACGACCCTAAAACACGTTAAAAATTTTCATTTTTAAAACAAGTACTATAGGTATAAAAATTGTTCCAAAACCATCATAATGTATAAAAACCACATCATTAGAGTACAATATCAAAGTGCGGAAATAACGGGAGAGAATGTTGTGCCATAAAGTTGGGCCCTTCCCCTTAGTAGCAGAAGTACCCGAAATCATAAACACAATATGTAGCAAACGCTTAGTAAAACCCTTGTCTAACAGCTCCTGCAGCTACCTAGACAACTCCTGCATCTTAGGCACTGTTAGGCGATATGGCGCCTTGGCTATCAGAGCCGAACTAGGCATCATGTCAATCCAAAACTCAACTTGCCTCTTGGGAGTCACTCCTAGGAACTCTTCAGGAAAAACATTGGGAAATTCCCGCACAATAGGTACCCCACTCAACTCTGACATGGTCTCAACCCAAGTATATAAAACATAACCAAAAACCCATAACAACCCTGCTACAGAAACCTCCTAGCTCTCCAAGCTAAACAGAGAGTTAGTCCATACGAAGCTCTCTCACCCGGAATGACATGTTCTCCCCCACTTGGGAATCGGTACCAAATCAATAGGAAACCTCTCACTAAACATGTTAAGAAAACAACCTCGGAAAACCCTCGTAGCACTTACAGTAAGATCATCTGCGATCTCCACCTCCAGAGGGGAGTCCAAAGTCCCCGAAGCAGCACGAAACTTCTTGATGAGTGCAAGAGATATGAAGGATAAGGTAGCACCCGAATAAAAAAAACATGAGAAGACAACCCATTGACCAAAAAGGTCCCTATACACGATCATAGTAAATATAAGCATAACATGAAAGCAATAAAAGATAGATTTAAGCGACATACCAGCAACTACATCCAGTGTTGCACGAGCCTCATAAGTGTTCAACTGAAAAGTCTTTCTCTTCATCGTAGGAGCCTCCGCCTTGCCCTGGCAGGCATCGGTAATCCTCAAAGTGGAGAGCGCAGATGTCACTACCACTCCTTTAGTCAGTCTGGGACATTCGGCTTTTTTATGGCTGGTTTGGTTATAGTGGAAAAAAATCAAAGCCCTCTCGGGGAAGTCCCTGCTCACGTGACCTATCTGGCCACAACCGAAACATCCGGAGCCTGCAGATCGACATGATCCACTGTGAAACTTGTCGTACATGGGACATCAACCCTAGCCCTATTGGCCTTTGCTGTGAGTATCAATGATCTTGGGCTTCTTATCCTGGCCCACTACTGTCTGTACCTACTCCGACTTCCTCTTCTTTTGGAGCTCTAACTCAATTTCCTGCTCACATGCCTTCTCAATCATATCATTCAAGGTTTTTCACCCCGGAAAGCTCACAAACTCCTTGATATCATCCTTCAACATAGCATGATATCTCTTCTTCCTCATCTTCTCATCTGCAACATACCGTGGAACCAATAATGCCTTCTCCATGAATTTGGTGGCGATCTCCGCCATAGTCTCTCTATTCTGGTGATGGTCCTAGAAATCCCTCACCAGCTGTTGCGCATCAATGGCTGGTGCAAACTCCTGATAAACCCTTTGCACAAAATACACCAAAGTCATCACTGTAACAGCCGCCGTCCCAACTGATCTGGTGACCTCCTCCCACTAGTCTCGCATTCTGTCCCTCAACAAACTGGACGTGAATCCCAACTTTATCACCTTGGGAAAAAAGCTCGTGCGCTGAGTATTCTATTCTCCATGTCAGCAATCCGTCAATGGCTAGCGATGGGGTCCTTAGACCTAATTTGTCCCACGACAATCTTGGCTCGAAATGACCTAAGCTGCTTCTTCATGATCTCCATAATCCCCTTCTTGATGGTACCGAAAATCACCAGGGTAGTATCAAGGATGCCATGAGTAACCTCAGATGCGATAAGCTTACACAACCTCTCGTTAATCAGCTCAACACCTGAACCTGAACCCGAACCGCATCCTAATCCAGAACCTGAACCTCCTTGAGTAGTCATCACCACCCTCAAACCGAAAATACAACATAGAAACAATCGATAAAGAAGTTCGAGGGGATTCCTCATCACCGGACTCCTTAGAGTTTCCAGGTCTGCTCTCGTATCGGGTAGAGGTCCTGTTCTTCTAGTAGTACAGACCCAATACTACCTTCCACACCTACCTGTACCTTCCTCAAGGTCATAACAAGTTCCTCTAATTTACCAAACTATACTCAGAAACATAACTTATACAACACAACACGCACATATCCTAGACTCTTCTAGGATTTCTCAATCTTCACAGAACTAGAAACCTCAATCAACACTGCAGGTTGCCTTATGCATGCAAGTTATACAGAAATAAAATCACATAGACTGTTAAATAAAGTTTCAACCCTAAGTCCACAACCAAACAAGGAATAGGAAATGAGACATAATTCAACGTTCTAGGGCTATGCAATCCTAATCGTATATAACATTGAAAGCATACACTTAGCAAATATCATAGTATACATCGATTCCAAGTAATACATGGCAACCAATTTTTCCTAGGTTATAAGGCATCACACAAGTCAGAAAATTCTATCACATAGTTTCTGATGGTATCCTTAGCCCTACTCTAGCATGAAATTGCACATATCGAGCATACTAATCATAATACATAAGCATGGGTAATTGGGGAACACTTACTTGATCTCGGCCCATCGCACTCATTGCTCTCTCCTTTTTTTCTTAAGAAAACCTTTTTCAGAAAAATTCAATTCTTTTTCTTTGAAAAGATTATCATTTCCTCAATTATAGTTCTGACACACCAGAGAGTGTGCCCGAATCCCTCAAACCAAGGCTCTAGTACCAATTTGTAATGACCCCAAAGCATGATAAAATTTATCAATTTTTAAACAAGTACTATAGGTATAAAAATTGTTTGAAAACCATCATAATTTATAAAAATCACATCAACAAAGTACAATATCTAAATGCAGAAATAATGGGAGAGAATGCTATGCCATCACGCCGGGCCCTTCCCCTTAGTACCAGAAGTACCTGAAACCATAAACACAACCTGTAAGCAAATGCTTAGTAAGTTTTCCACAAAGTACCACAAACCAACATACAAATTAATGTGATGGGGCAAACCATAGTCTTACGTATAATTCTTGCCAAGGGCGAAATCCCGGTCTTCCATACAATTGCCAGCGGCCAGATCCTGGTCTTTCACGCAACTGCCAGGGGCCAGATCGGAATCTTTCATACAGGTGCTAGGGGCCAAACCCTGGTCTTTCATACATATAACACACAAGTAATTCGTATCCTATAAAACCAATAATGGCCCACCCACTCTAAACAGATCAAGTACCAAAATCAAATAGGGCCTAATAACCGAAAATTCCAACAAACGACCAAAAGCACATTGGGTCGTACGCGTAGCGTAATTAACTGTACGCTCTCTATATGTGAGAGCCATGTAGTACGTGCTATGTACATCCTAGTACACTCAACGTACTACACTTTTCATTACCTTAAGCTATTTGGTGCTTAATCCATGCAACCACTTACTCCAATCTCCAGATCTCGGTTATTAGAGAGGTCCTAGGGTATAAAGTTGGTAACTTTATGCCTTAACATCTCTTATCGGAGTCCAACATCCATAATTGTTCATCAAAACTTTCATTAATGACCTAGATTCATGCATGGCTTCATAGCATTCTCCAAGATAGTATTTTTGTGACTCTGTCTCATCATAGGGACTGAGATCTAGCCTTTCTATCTTTTGGATTTGCCTAAACTCACAAAAGAGAATCCATGGACCCAAAAGAGCTCATTAACAAACCCTAACTCTAACTATCAAAAGGATCAACAAGGTATGAACTTTTTACCTCCAAAAGCTTCGTAAGTTGTTGTAGATTCAGGATCTTGAAGCTCAACTACGTCCAAAGTTTGCTCACTAACTACTTCTTGAAAACACACCAAAAATGCCACTAAAGTCACTTTCAAGCTCGAAGATCACTCTCAATGGCAACTAGGATTTTAGGGATGTTGAAAAGCAGTAGAGGCTAATAAGGGTGAGATTCTAAGAATCATAAATGTGTTTAAATAGGTCTCATGCCGTAAGATTAGGGTTTTAGCTTTGGCCCGTATTCCCTAGGTACATGGATCAGACTTGCGATTTGCCAAGCCCATGTATGCTAAGCGTACATAGATGTAGGCCCAACATACGAAGGGACCTCTTTCGCAAAAAAATAAATTTATTTCCAGGACTTAAAAGGAAAATACATGGATTCAAGTGTTACACTGATTAAGCGAACCTTCAACTGGTATCAGATCAGGTTTACTAATACATTCAAGTAACAATGTCATCTTCATCCAGTACATCCCAAAATCCTCTCTTTCAAAAATGATTCTTATGTTCGATGAAAGCAACTTTGCCTCATGGAAGACTCAAGCTATGATTTTTCTCGAGATCATGGATCCTGACATGCTTGACATCGTCAATGGATTGAAGTTGAAGCCAAAGATCGGTTAAAGTAAAGATGACAGAAGACTCATAACATTAGATATGAAGGCAAGGATTGCCATAGGAAACTCTCTTCCTGATCATATTTATCACATGGTCCAAAACTGTGAGTCTTCCAAAGAGATGATGGAAAAGTTAATTGTTGTGTACAATAAAGAAAAATCTTCTGATGATGAGAAGCCAAAAGGAAAATGTCTAATGGCTTGCTTCGATGACCTTTACACTAATGATTCTGATATGTTTGATTATTTTCATCTTGATCTTTTTCAATCTAATCAAGAAAAATTCACTCTCAAATCTGAGATGAAATCTTTAAAAAAAAAGCTCATTGCCAATAAAAATCCTTTCTCTCGTTTAAATAAAGAAAATGATAGTCTCTTATTATCAAATAAAATTTTCGTCACTTAAAAGAAGAACTCTGATGTACATGCCAAAAACATTCAACTTATTATCAGTAATTAGGCACATTCTCATCTTAAAGTAACTAAAATAGTTAATGATCAAATTCCGGATTCGTGTGAGAAAATACTCGGTGATAATATCGATGAAGTAATCTTTATTTTCAAACATCTTGAATTGGAACAAACCTTTTATAATGTTGGTGATCCTGAGAAGGACTTTGAAACTAGATTTTTTTAGTAACTGTTTTATAAATCAAACCTAGATTGACAAATTTTGGATAACTGATTCTAATGGTCACACCAAATGTAAATTTCACCTTTATGCTTTTAGTGCCTCTCAACAACCTCCTAATCATCATTATGTGTTGCCTAAGGCTGAGGTTTTCCTGAAATTTCCCATTTTTAGTGGTGAAATTCACTCAGTGAATGAAATTCTTTGTGAATTTCCTCATTGCATTGTCAGTGATCTTGAAGCTGATTGTCGCTCACTATCCTCTAACGTTGATGTCTTCTCTCATTGCACAATCAATTGCATACGTAGTTCCAGAACAAAAGAAAGAGCTTTTAAATTATATAAACAGGATTGCACTCATCTGAAGTCAAATAAAACAAATCAGAATTCTAATTATAAAGAAGAAAACTTTGGAATTAGGTATGTTATAGATGCGGAGACTCCTCTAACAAAGTCAGTGAGAGCACTTTTAAAGAGAACACCAAACGTGCTGATAATAACCTTCATGAAATACAAAATGGATCAAATAGGAAAACTCCTTAAATTTCCATCCTGATGAATGCTATAATCTATTGTGTCTTAAGAGACCAATTGCAAAATGGATCAGCGAGTGCTAATTGTTTTACTGAGCACTATAGGGTCAGGAGCATATCTGGTGCTTAGATGTGACATCCCCAAAATCTCGGCCAGAAAAGACTGATTTTCATTTATGCTTTTAAAATAATTTCAGAGTAAATCCTTTTGATTTGAAAGAGTTGCGGAATTTGTTCCCAAAAACAAAACATGATAAAACAATGTTTACCAAAGCATTTCATAAAAGAAATGTATTTTCATTATATAATCAAAACTCGGGGTGTCATGTTCCGATACAGACCAATAAGCATAAACGATAACATTACAAGTCATTCAACAAATATATACATATACAGACTTGTAAACAAAACAACTTGATGGTTCGTCTATCTTATGCCCTCGCGCCACTTCCTGTAATACAAATAAAACTAAGTGGGTCAGGCTTGGGAGCCTGGTGAGCATATAGGGTTTTCAACCCACAATAAATAATTATATTTAATTTCCACCAACCAACAATAACCCAATTACCCATTCCCGTTATTCTCACTTTATGTCCCTAAAACAACTAACATAAGGGACCTAGTCTAAGAATATTTCATCGGGGTGACAACACATGCTTCGGGGGTTCCTCAGCAATATAAGTCAAATAAGGCAACCATGAGGGGGATGGAGTACAGCGAATGAACACCCTAGTTCATTAACACCTACAGGTGGCGAACCTGCTAATGTTTCCACAAGACTATCTAGAAAAGTCCGTGGTCGTCATCTAAACTCCGCTAGATGACTAAATCAAACAACAACGAGGCCTCTCATCTGTTTATTACACACCAACTATCTACCCATGTTCTACCCAACATATTAGTAGATAAAATATACAGTTTTATACATAGTTTTGAAAACCTGTATAACATGCTTTAATCAATACATATTCCACATAACAGATGAGGCACACACACACATAACACGTATTTCATAGAGAATAAATCATATCTATGAGATAGAAGAGAGTGAATATACATTCACACATATAACACAAAATATACACATAACAAGTATTTCGTATAAAATACTTTATAATTATGCGTTAGAAGAAAGTGACCACACACTCACACCTATAAACAACAATATACTTAATACACTCACACCATACTTGTATTATTATCTTGTTTATGAAAGGTAGTATACACTCACTTGATCAGAAGATGATCAGACAGCACTACGACTTGCAGAAGTAGTAATCCTCACCAGATCTGGAAGATCTTCACAAAAATCGAACTTCTTGTGGGCAGAGCTTCGGCTCTAGAATCGCACTTCTCGGGATCTTCGGGATCTTGGGACTTGCTTCGGGGCTCGAGAATAATACGGGGCTTCGGGGTATTTCTGGCACGCAAATCGATGCAAAACGGGAGAGAGAAGAGAGAAAAGAGCAAAAGAACTCGGCTGCCCTCGCATCCTATTTATAGGAGGCTGGAGCCTCGGAGTACGTGGGGCGTACTGCTTCGAAACGTCATTGCTTACGTATCCGAAGTGCTCGAGTGCAAGTGTCGACATTCCTCGGTGTACGCGGGGCGTACTTCGGATGAGTCCGATGACTCCTCTTCGGATAATGCCGGATTTTCCAATTAAATTTAAATACAAATTATTTAATAAACTTCGGAAATTCATATCTTCTTCATACGAACTCTGTTTTCGACGTTCTTTATATCCACGTGAAGGTGAGACTACACTCTACAACTTTCGTTTAGACTCCGTCGGCTAATTTTAACTTTATTTTTATTATTTATTTTTAATAGGCCGGGACAAAAAAACTTCGTTATAAATTCATAACTTCTTCGTTTGATGTCCGTTCTCGCCTAACTTTTTATCGCTTCAATACCAACAACGAGATCTTTGAATCTCGTTTAGATTGCTTCGGCTAAACACCGCTTGGTCTCAAATCGAGTATTTCGGGCTGCATACCGCTAAGCCAAAACTTCGATAAATCATAACTTCCTCATACGAAGTCAGATTTGGGCGTTCTATATATATATTCAGAAACCTCGTTTCAACTACTACAACATTAACCAAAGATATCAAGTTTATTTTACACTTTCATTTTAACGCTTATTTTTATTCTTAATTAATCAAACCCCATAATTAAGCAATTAAGCACAAAACACATAATACTCAAATAATACACTCTTATTATTTCAAAACGGGTTACAAAGGTTAGCCTAGACTATTACATTGCTAAAAATGGCAAGCCCGGAAACACAGGCGTTACAATTCTCTCCACCTTAGAATGATTCTGTCCCCGGAATCACACATCAACAAACAAATGCTGATAGCGACTCAACATGTCACTCTCCGTCACCCAGGTGAGATTCGGCCCATTCGTGTGTTTCCATCGGACAAGCACTAACCCAACCATTTTGCGTCGCAACTTCTTAGTCTTTCGGTCAACAATTGCCTCTGGTTCTTCAATCAACCTTTTGTTTTCATGAATTCTTAATTCAGAAATTGGATTTATATCAGGAACTTCTCCCCTGAACTTCCTCAAATAACACACATGAAAAGTGTTGTGAATTCCATTTAGTTCTTCTGGTAGTTGGAGCTTGTAAGCTTGGTTCCCAACCCTCTGAAGAACTTTAAACGGTCCAATAA
This sequence comes from Lactuca sativa, assembly GCF_002870075.4. Lineage (NCBI taxonomy): Eukaryota > Viridiplantae > Streptophyta > Magnoliopsida > Asterales > Asteraceae > Lactuca > Lactuca sativa. The sequence goes on along the minus strand of NC_056629.2, from coordinate 58,772,817 downwards.
ACCTTGGACTCAACTTTCCCCTTTTACCAAATCTTATAAGTCCCTTCCACGATGAGACTTTAAGCAAAACCGAATCTCCAACTTCGAAGGTCATTGGCCTTCACTTCTTGTCAGCATAGCTCTTTTGACGATCTTGAGCTGCTAACATTCTTTCTCTAATTATTTTCAACTTTTCAGCGGTTTGATGGACCATCTCGGGACCAATAAACTGCTTTTCTCCAGCGTCAAGCCAACAAGACGGTGTACGACACTTCTGTCCGTACAAAGCTTGATAAGGTACCATCTTTATGCTCGAGTGGAAACTATTATTGTAGGAAAATTCTACCGAAGGTAAATGTTCATCCCAGTTACCCAGGAATTCCAGGGTACATGCTCTCAGCATATCTTCAAGTGTTTGTATCGTTCTTTCACTCTGACCATCAGTCTACGGATGGTAAGCTGTACTTAAACACAACTTGGTACACAATTCCTCTTGTAGACTTTTCCAAAACCTCGAGGTGAAACGGCTATCACGATCCGACACAATCGTTATCAGAACACCGTGAAGCCTCACAATTTCCCTCACGTAAGAATTCGCAAGCTTCTCCATAGACCATTTCTCCTTGGCTGCTATGAAATGCGCACTCTTAGTGAATCGATCAACGACCACCCAAATCATGTCGTGACCATTCTTTGTTCTGGGCAATTTAGTGACAAAATTCATTGCAATGTCTTCCCACTTACCCATAGGCACAGGCAATGGTTCTAAACTCCCGTACGGTTTCTGATGTTGTGTCTTGACTCTTGCACAAGTCACACACTCAGCCACATACCTTGCAACATCAAGCTTCATCGTCGGCCACCAGTAGTAGGGCTTCAGGTCCCTATACATTTTAGTGCTACCGGGATGAATCGAGTACATGGTTCTGTGAGCTTCTTCCATCAGAAGATCTCTGACTCCTCCTGTCTTAGGTATCCAAATCTGATCTTGGAACACCTTCAATCCATGACTGTTTACACCGAACACCAACGTTTTGCCCAAACGTTCCTCCTTTCGGTCATTCTTCTCAGAAGCTTCGCTTTGAGCTTTCTTTATACTTTCCAAAATAGTCGAGACAACTTCAATTCTCAACGCTCTTGGCCTTTTCCTTTCAAGATTGACCTTCCGACTGAGAGCATCAGCAACAACATTAGCTTTACCGGGATGGTAAAGTATCTCACAGTCGTAGTCCTTGAGTAATTCTACCCAGCGTCGTTGCCTCATATTCAATTCCTTCTGATTAAAGAGATATTGGAGACTCTTATGATCAGTAAAAAGTTTTCACTTCGTGCCATAGACGTAATGCCTCCATATTTTCAGAGCGAAAACTACTGCTGCCAACTCCAAATCATGAGTCGGGTAATTCTTTTCATGCTCCTTCAGCTGTCGAGACGCATATGCTATCACCTTTTCTCTTTGGGTCAAAACACAACCCAATCCAACCCCAGACGCATCGCTATAAACAGCGAAGTCTTCAACTCCATCGGGTAGAGAAAGTATCGGTGCCTCGCATAGCTTCTTCTTTAGCTTCTCGAATGCTTCTTTATGCTTATCACTCCAAGCATAAGTAGCTCCTTTGTGGGTCAAAGCTGTTAATGGAGTAGCAATCGAAGAAAAGCCTTGGATAAACCTTCGGTAGTATCCGGCTAATCCTAAAAAGCTTCGAATCTCCGTAGGACTTTTTGGTTGTTCCCACTTCATTACAGCTTCAATCTTCGCTGGATCAACCATTATCCCTTCTTGGTTGACCACGTGACCCAAGAATTGGACTTCACGAATCCAAAAATCACATTTGGAGAACTTTACATACAGCTTCTCCTTCTTCAAGATTTCGAACACTTCTCGCAAGTGTCTGCCATGCTCCTCCTGGCTTTTCGAGTAAATCAGAATGTCGTCTATGAACACTATCACAGATTTATCAAGGAACAGATTACAAACCCTATTCATTAAATCCATGAATGCTGCCGGAGCATTGGTTAGTCCAAACGACATAACCAAGAACTCGTAGTGTCCATATCTAGTTCTGAATGCAGTCTTCTCGATATCTTGCTCTCTTACTTTTAGCTGATGATATCCTGACCTAAGATCGATCTTCGAGAAATAGCTCGAACCTTGCAATTGATCAAACAGGTCATCAATCCTTGGCAACAGATATCTATTCTTTATTGTTGCCTTATTCCGCTCCCTATAATCAATGCACATTCTCATACTTCCATCTTTCTTCTTCACAAATAACACCGGAGCTCCCCAGGGCGATGAACTAGGTCTAATGAAACCTTTGTCCAATAACTCCTGAAGTTGCATCATCAGCTCCTTCATCTCCGTTGGTGCTAATCTATAAGGTGCTTTTACTATTGGCGTGGTCCCCGGTAACAAGTCAATTCTGAACTCCACTTGTCTATCAGGTGGTAATCCAGGAAGATCTTCGGGAAATACTTCCGGATAATCACACACCACTGGAATACTCTGCATCACCTTCTTTTCTTTCTTAGCATCAATCACGAATGCTAAATATGATGTACATCCCTTGGTCAACCACTTTCTGGCTTTCATTAGGGAAATGATTCCAGAATTCACTCGCTGTTTGTCCCCATACACCATAAACGAATCTTTCCCAGGCGGGTTTACTTTAACACATAACACATAACGCAGTAAGCACAAAGCTTAGTGACTTCCCCAAAATACCACATACAACACATAGCCACTCGAGGTTATAACTCGGTATGACCCTCTGGTCAATGTGTGTCAGCGGGACACTCCAGTCCCATAGCTCGTTGGACCCTCCGGTCCGGTCTAAATCATTGGACCTTCCGGTCCGGTCTACTCGAGGACCCTCTGGCCTAGTAAGTCGTTGGACTCTCCGGTCCGGTCTATATAACACATAGCATACATATATCACAATGCACATAAACTCAAACATACACATAACACATAAGACCCTCCGGTCTACATACAGTTACCACTCTAGGTAATGTATAGTTAGAAGACTCACCTCGGCTAGCAGGTGAGCAAATAACCTCACGCTCGGATCTCGAACTTGCCTCCTCCTAATACAAAGGATGAATATCTCTTATTAATACTCTTTTCATGACTCAGATAATCGAAGGTGGTTCTTTCTCTTTCTAATTCTTTAAAGTGGGTAAAAGATCATTTTACCCCTCCAAGGTCTCTATCACATATGTTGAACAAAACCCCAAACTCAATAGAAGTGAAACTCGAGTCAACAGTCCAAGTTTGACCCGACTCGTCGAGTACACTCCTATGACTCGTCGAGTCCCCTCGTATCCTTAGAAGTCTCAAAAGTCAAGCTTAACTCATCGAGTTGACCCCCCCCCCCCCCAACTCGTCGAGTTATCGCACAATCAGTCCATTAGGACAAACCTTTGCTGACTCGTCGAGTCAGGACATGGACTCGGCGAGTCCCTCTGATCTGATTTCTCATTCAGACAATTTCAACCAGATCTATCACTCTAAACTATAGATCTACCATCTCAAGGCTCAATAATTACGTAAAGCTTCGATATTTACGTTCATACATGATGCTATTGCTTCAAAATGCCAATACATGCTCTTCATGAAGGTTTTTGCTCATCAACCCTCATTTGAACCACTAAAGCTGAGACATCTAGACTCTAAGGACCTTAGGAGGTCCAAATCTTAGGTTTCCGACCACAACCAGGTCTCATTCGACTTATATATTCAAAAGAATGGAAGCAAAACCCTAAAACTACCAAATGAGATCTAGTACAAGGAATGAACAAGATGAGGACTTTGTACCATTTCTTAGCAGCTGAAGAACTCAATACCATAGATCCACTGCCTTCCTTTGTTCCCCATCATGAAGCTCTTCAACCTTCTTCACAGAAATGCACCAAGCACCACAATATGAGATTGTCTCTCACTCTCTAGCTCCAATAGAAATTAGGGTTTGCATTCATAGGAAGGTAGCTGCAAATGAGGCTATAAATGCCTTTAAATAAGTGCCAAACCCAGGAAATTAGGGTTTCTCTGCCCAGCACCTACTCGGCGAGTCCCTCCTTTGACTCGTCGAGTCCATTCATTGAATCCACACAAGAAAATCGACTCGACTCGGCGGGTTAGTCCCTCAACTCGTCGAGTCCCTCCTTAAATCTCAAGATTAACATACATAATAATGCCCATGAAAATCCGGATGTTACAATTCTCCCCCACTTAAATTAGATTTCGCCCTCGAAATCACTCTTTTACAATATGTAGATTTAATCAAATAACCCAAAAACACCATCGAAAGGGTCTCCTACCACACAACTATCTTCCTTTTTGGACACCTGAATCCAAACATGAACTCCTCCCTAGAAAAGGACAGACCCATCTGCCACTATGCTACCCCTTCTAGCTTTCAAAAATCTGGAACTCTAGTAGCCTAACATACAGCCAGACCGCCATATCTGGATGTCACTATGTTATTCGCTCCTCAGATAACAAACCCCGATAGCTCACTGTCCCTCTGATTCTCTAGTGGGGACCAATAAAACAAGTCCATGCCCAAAACTGGCTACCGATCAGTCATCCCAGACATGATAAACAATCCAGATCATATACCATGGAATGGAAGGATCACATCACATGAGGGACTCATCAACTGAATTGCAATCAAACCCCAGCTCCCTTCTCCAAGTCCCTTTGAACACTGAGCACCAGGTCATCTTCCGACCTAGCATTTGAACCTCCAAAGGTTACCCATTGCGTGTACCAAAATGCCTCACTGAATTCCTTATCAATGCAACTATCTTGGCCTTGTGTGATACACAAGTCACGAAGTTCGCATCACCTTAAGCGAATACGGAATTCGACTCACTCTCAACCTCTGCCATCTATTGCTCATTAGTTCCACGCGTTTCGTGGTTTTCTCATACCAACGAATTGACCCACTGAGGTCTAAGATGCCAGATGGAACCCATACCCCCTTCAGAACGAAATTCATTTCTGAATTCGGAATCTCATTCTGCCTACTCAATACACCACTAGAATCAAACTCAACTCAAGCGTCTGGTCCGGCATAGAGTTGGAACCACTCGTCCCAACGAACCACTCAACTTATAATTCATGACCCGCAACCCATGCGTTCCTCACTTATTCACTTCCCTTTAGTTGCTACAACCACTACTCAATTAGAAATATAACGACTCCGACAAATATGGAGACCCCAGTCTTGCCCCTGGTTTGACCACCAAGATCCCACAAAATCAAATATTAGGGCTACCCAAGACTAAAAATCTTATGCGTCAAGCTCTGATCATAGAGCACTTCACCACAACATTCTCTCGCTGATTAGTGGGTACTACGGCTCCCCGCAGTATCACCACACCGTCCACTGAATAGTGAGTACTACGGCTCCCCGTAGCATCACCACAACCTCTTATTGAAGAGTGAGTACTACGGCTCCTCGTAGCATCACCACAACCTCTCACTGAATAGTGAGTACTACGGCTCCCCGTAGCATCACCACAACCTCTCATTGAATAGTGAGTACTACGACTCCCCGTAGCATCACCACAACCTCTCACTGAGTAGTGAGTACTACGGCTCCTCGTAGCATCACCATAACCTCTCACTGAATAGTGAGTACTACGGCTCCCCGTATTCTTACCGCCCTTGCTCTTACCACTTCAAAATCTCATCCTCAAGCCGACACCTAACTGCGATCATTAACTCATGCTCTGCGGCCCAGCATAGATAGGTACACACACACACCCATCCGGGCTAAGCATCACTACTTCGGACGACCACCGTCATGACGAAACCTCTTTTCTCACTGCAATTCACATTCTCAAATAAATTCATTTGATGTCAACTAGCTGAAAGACCCCCACCGGAACCATAGACACTTGCTACTCCCCTCGTCATCTTAACTCAAAACTCAAAATATTCTGAGATTTAGGACATTAAACTCAGATACCCCGAAATACCATCACAACGCCTCGCAATGTCTTGACTCTACCATTGATCTCATACTCATGGCATCATACTCAGATACCGCATTGCTTCCTCGGAATCTCGCAACCGATCTTTCTCTCGTGCCACTTGTAACCCCGAAATACTCCATCTCCCAAATTAAACATGGAGAAATTACCAATGACCTAGAACACGAAGATGACAATCCGAAACTTCCTCCTTTATTGCTCAAAACTCATGCAAGAATACTCATAATGACGCTGAAGTTGGTTGCCCAATCAACTTCTTCCCTTCCCATACTGCATATAATAGCCCATACTCTGAACCATAAATTCTCAACCGCCAAACTAACCTCACAAGCCAACCACCTCGAATTCACCATTTTAACCTTGAAGGATTCCTAACCACCACAAGGTCTCCGACCAACGGCCATTTGCTGTGGAGACACTCATCCTTTCTGAAACACGTACCACATGCACTATCTCACTCTGCACCTCTCCTTAACCACCAATAACCCTGGTCTCAGGAATCTACACCGCAAGTCTGTATTTCCAGTTCTCTAACTGCTCTTGAACAAATATCTAATCTCCTCAAAAGCACCCGGTTCTCCCCCACTCATGGTTCGAACCATCACCAATTGGTTCGCCAACAATCTAAGCCACAGACTGTTTTTACCAATAACATCGCACCTACTCTTGGAAGTCTCCCCAATGGAGGTCAGGCAACTCCAAATACCCCGAATCTCCGATGAAATCCTCATAAACTTCTCTTCATGACTACCTCTTAGTCATTCAGAATCTCGTACTATCCCACTACCAGACATCTCAACTGTCCAGTCATAACTCTGACTCTCAGTCTGAAAATAACAAACTAACATATTCCTCATCCTCGAATCTTCAACCAATGCTCCATCACATGGGTTGTAATAAGAGTAGAATCCTCATTACCACACTCGATACTCATCATAGACAAAAAGAGCCACCACCCCAATATCCTCTTCTTGATCGTCTCTCGATGTAGCTAATATATGCCTTACTATGCTCAAATAGGGTGTATCCTTGTCCTTAACCATCTAAGTCCCTGCTGACAACCTGCTCATGCTCTAACATTACCTCTCGGCAGACATACTGCCCAAATACTCTGATGAAAGATCGTAACCAAAGCTACCCCATAGGGCTCACCCCCAACCTTAGAAACCGAAAATCTCAATACCTCTCCTGTTTCCCACAGGAACAGAAATATCATCGCTCAGGTCATAGAAAATGACATCTCTACCATCGGCCAGTCGCTCAGCCCATATCGTATTCTCCCATAACACACCATCCCTACTTATCCCTGAGTCTTGCGACTCCAACTGGCATCTCATCAACAATCCCTTGGAGCTAACTCGATTTCCCTTTTGAAGGGATGCTCCATTACAACTCGTTCATCATGGCCCTCTGGCCCCATATTCTTTCACCTTTGATCTCAGTTTAGACAATCACCACGAAATAACTAGTAGAACCAGTAACACTAACCGCCACGGGTCATGGTACTCGAACCATGTGGCCACCTCTAGATCTGCTATGAATCATGGTACCGGAACCATGTTATCTCTTCTCAATCTGCTACGAATCATGATACTCGAACCATGACATCACCTCTCGATCTGCTACAAATTATGGTACTCGAAACACGAAATCACCTCTCGATCTGCTACTTAAAAACTCCGGAATGTTCCCTATATCGAGTATGGGTCCTCTGCTTTCAGTATTACGGGCCCATACTACCTGCCACTTCTACCCATACTTTCCACACGGACCATCCCCGAGTTCCTAAGTAGCTGCTCGACCTCGTCAATCACCAAGCCCGCCATGGGTGTTCGCTCCTCTGCGAAATATCCTACTCTGTCAGCATACTCATATGACTAGGGTCACCCTTTCCTAGGCTCTTCCTAGGTTCTCGCACTTCTCCGCCATCAGCTGCTGAAGAACTCCTTATGATGCCAGCCATCTACCTCCTGAATATCGTCATATTCACTTAGTAGCTGACTCTCGTCATCAAGAGTTGCACAAAGCACGAAGCAAGCAGCATTCGGGCATCAAATATTCTCTACCACATGTAAAACCACTCTAGGTTATTACCCACTTTCTATCCCCATACTCAAACGATACCACCGAACTCAAGCAACTTTACCCCACGCGGGCATCTGACCACTCTCTCCGAAGACTCATCAAATGCTCATCTAGGTATCTCTCCTAGATTTCTCCTCTACTCAAATCCCTCCCTAGAGGATCCCTGCTGGATACTCATACTCAACACATACTTGAAGGCTCATCGCATATAGCAGCAACTCCTAGGCTAAGGCATCACAGATCAGGCCACTCTAGTCCTAAATATGAAATACCTAGCCTATCTCTAGCATGCATAGCATATCAGTTAATATATCATAGCACATAATGTAAGGGTATTTTGGGAAATCACCGTTCGGGCTCTGGCTAATTGTACATGCTGCTCCAATTTGTTTTCTCTTAGAAACTGTTGTTCGCTTTAGAAAAATCATTTCTTTGAAAACTTTTCTCAGATCCTCAGTTTGAGTCCATATTTACCCGAAGGCGCATCTGAATCCCTCAAACCAAGGCTCTGATACCAACTTGTAACACTGTAATTTTTCAAACAGATTTTTCATTTTAAAATCGCATACTTTTCATAACATATTGTATAGAAATCTTGTTTATTCAATTTACAAAGCACAACTCCCCTAATAATCCAGGATCCTCAAAACATAACTCTTTCTCTGGTGTGTACAATCAAGCCGGTGCCGTCCAGCAATCCTGAGAAAACCTGAAACACATAACACATAACGCGGTAAGCACAAAGCTTAGTGACTTCCCCAAAATACCACATACAACACATAGCCACTCGAGGTTATAACTCGGTATGACCCTCTGGTCAATGTGTGTCAGCGGGACACTCCAGTCCCATAGCTCGTTGGACCCTCCAGTCTGGTCTAGCTCGTTGGACCCTCCGGTCCGGTCTAAATCATCGGACCTTCCGGTCCGGTCTACTCGAGGACCCTCTGGCCTAGTAAGTCGTTGGACTCTCCGGTCCGGTCTATATAACACATAGCATACATATATCACAATGTACATAAACTCAAACATACACATAACACATAAGACCCTCCGGTCTGCATACAGTTACCACTCTAGGTAATGTATAGTTAGAAGACTCACCTCGGCTAGCAGATGAGCAAATAACCTCACGCTCGGATCTCGAACTTGCCTCCTCCTACTACAAAGGATGAATATCTCTTATTAATACTCTTTTCATGACTCAGATAATCGAAGGCAGTTCTTTCTCTTTCTAATTCTTTAAAGTGGGTAAAAGATCATTTTACCCCTCCAAGGTCTCTATCACATATGTTGACCAAAACCCCAAACTCAATAGAAGTGAAACTCGAGTCAATAGTCCAAGTTTGACCCGACTCGTCGAGTACACTCCTGTGACTCGTCGAGTCCCCTCGTATCCTTAGAAGTCTCAAAAGTCAAGCTCAACTCATCGAGTTGACCCCCCCAACTCGTCGAGTTATCGCACAATCAGTCCACTAGGACAAACCTTTGCCGGCTCGTCGAGTCAAGACATGGACTCGGCGAGTCCATCTGATCTGATTTCTCATTCAGACAATTTCAACCAGATCTATCACTCTAAACTATAGATCTACCATCTCAAGGCTCAATAATTACGTAAAGCTTCGATATTTACGTTCATACATGATGATATTGCTTCAAAATGCCAATACATGCTCTTCATGAAGGTTTTTGCTCATCAACCCTCATTTGAACCACTAAAGCTGAGACATCTAGACTCTAAGGATCTTAGGAGGTCCAGATCTTAAGTTTCCGACCACAACCAGGTCTCATTCGACTTATAGATTCAAAAGAATGGAAGCAAAGCCCTAAAACTCCTAAAATGAGATCTAGTTCAAGGAATGAACAAGGTGACGACTTTGTACCTTTTCTTAGCAGCTGAAACACTCAATACCACAGATCCACTGCCTTCCTTTGTTCCCCATCATGAAGCTCTTCAACCTTCTTCATAGAAATGCACCAAGAACCACAATATGAGCTTCTCTCTCACTCTCTAGCTCTAATAGAAATTAGGGTTTGCATTCAGGGGAAGGTAGCCGCAAATGAGGCTATAAATGCCTTTAAATAGCTCCCAAACCCGGGAAATTAGGGTTTGTCTGCCCAGCACCTACTCGGCGAGTCCCTCCTTTGACTCGTCGAGTCCATTCATTGAATCCACACAAGAAAATCGACTCGACTCGGCGGGTTAGTCCCTCAACTCGTCGAGTCCCTCCTTAAATCTCAAGATTAACATACACAATAATGCCCATGAAAATCCGGATGTTACAATTCTCCCCCACTTAAATTAGATTTCGCCCTCGAAATCACTCTTTTACAATATGTAGATTTAATCAAATAACCCAAAAACACCATCGAAAGGGTCTCCTACCACACAACTATCTTCCTTTTTGGACACCTGAATCCAAACATGAACTCCTCCCTAGAAAAGGACAGACCCATCTGCCACTATGCTACCCCTTCTAGCTTTCAAAAATCTGGAACTCTAGTAGCCTAACATACAGCCAGACCGCCATATCCGGATGTCACTATGTTATTCGCTCCTCAGATAACAAACCCCGATAGCTCACTGTCCCTCTGATTCTCTAGTGGGGACCAATAAAACAAGTCCATGCCCAAAACTGGCTACCGATCAGTCATCCCAGACATGATAAACAATCCAGATCATATACCATGGAATGGAAGGATCACATCACATGAGGGACTCATCAACTGAATTGCAATCAAACCCTAGCTCCCTTCTCCAAGTCCCTTTGAACACTGAGCACCAGGTCATCTTCCGACCTAGCATTTGAACCTCCAAAGGTTACCCATTGCGTGTACCAAAACGCCTCACTGAATTCCTTATCAATGCAACTATCTTGGCCTTGTGTGATACACAAGTCACGAAGTTCGCATCACCTTAAGCGAATACGGAATTCGACTCACTCTCAACCTCTGCCATCTACTGCTCATTAGTTCCACGCGTTTCGTGGTTTTCTCATACCAACGAATTGACCCACTGAGGTCTAAGATGCCAGATGGAACCCATACCCCCTTCAGAACGAAATTCATTTCTGAATTCGAAATCTCATTCTGCCTACTCAATACACCACTAGAATCAAACTCAACTCAAGCGTCTGGTCCGGCATAGAGTTGGAACCACTCGTCCCAACGAACCACTCAACTCATAATTCATGACCCGCAACCCATGCGTTCCTCACTTATTCACTTCCCTTTAGTTGCTACAACCACTACTCAATTCAGAATATAACGACTCCGACAAATATGGAGACCCCAGTCTTGCCCCTGGTTCGACCACCAAGATCCCACAAAATCAAATATTAGGGCTACCCAAGACTAAAACTCTTATGCGTCAAGCTCTGATCAGAGAGCACTTCACCACAACATTCTCTCGCTGATTAGTGGGTACTACGGCTCCCCGCAGTATCACCACACCCTCCACTGAATAGTGAGTACTACGGCTCCCCGTAGCATCACCACAACCTCTTATTGAAGAGTGAGTACTACGGCTCCTCGTAGCATCACCACAACCTCTCACTGAATAGTGAGTACTACGGCTCCCCGTAGCATCACCACAACCTCTCATTGAATAGTGAGTACTACGACTCCCCGTAGCATCACCACAACCTCTCACTGAGTAGTGAGTACTACGGCTCCTCGTAGCATCACCATAACCTCTCACTGAATAGTGAGTACTACGGCTCCCCGTATTCTTACCGCCCTTGCTCTTACCACTTCAAAATCTCATCCTCAAGCCGACACCTAACTGCGATCATTAACTCATGCTCTGCGGCCCAGCATAGATAGGTACACACACACACCCATCCGGGCTAAGCATCACTACTTCGGACGACCACCGTCATGACAAAACCTCTTTTCTCACTGCAATTCACATTCTCAAATAAATTCATTTGATGTCAACTAGCTGAAAGACCCCCACCGGAACCATAGACACTTGCTACTCCCCTCGTCATCTTAACTCAAAACTCAAAATATTCTGAGATTTAGGACATTAAACTCAGATACCCCGAAATACCATCACAACGCCTCGCAATGTCTTGACTCTACCATTGATCTCATACTCATGGCATCATACTCAGATACCGCATTGCTTCCTCGGAATCTCGCAACCGATCTTTCTCTCGTGCCACTTGTAACCCCGAAATACTCCATCTCCCAAATTAAACATGGAGAAATTACCAATGACCTAGAACACGAAGATGACAATCCGAAACTTCCTCCTTTATTGCTCAAAACTCATGCAAGAATACTCATAATGACGCTGAAGTTGGTTGCCCAATCAACTTCTTCCCTTCCCATACTGCATATAATAGCCCATACTCTGAACCATAAATTCTCAACCGCCAAACTAACCTCACAAGCCAACCACCTCGAATTCACCATTTTAACCTTGAAGGATTCCTAACCACCACAAGGTCTCCGACCAACGGCCATTTGCTGTGGAGACACTCATCCTTTCTGAAACACGTACCACATGCACTATCTCACTCTGCACCTCTCCTTAACCACCAATAACCCTGGTCTCAGGAATCTACACCGCAAGTCTCTATTTCCAGTTCTCTAACTGCTCTTGAACAAATATCTAATCTCCTCAAAAGCACCCGGTTCTCCCCCACTCATGGTTCGAACCATCACCAATTGGTTCGCCAACAATCTAAGCCACAGACTGTTTTTACCAATAACATCGCACCTACTATTGGAAGTCTCCCCAATGGAGGTCAGGCAACTCCAAATACCCCGAATCTCCGATGAAATCCTCATAAACTTCTCTTCATGACTACCTCTTAGTCATTCAGAATCTCGTACTATCCCACTACTAGACATCTCAACTGTCCAGTCATAACTCTGACTCTCAGTCTGAAAATAACAAACTAACATATTCCTCATCCTCGAATCTTCAACCAATGCTCCATCACATGGGTTGTAATAAGAGTAGAATCCTCATTACCACACTCGATACTCATCATAGACAAAAAGAGCCACCACCCCAATATCCTCTTCTTGATCGTCTCCCGCTGTAGCTAATATATGCCTTACTATGCTCAAATAGGGTGTATCCTTGTCCTTAACCATCTAAGTCCCTGCTGACAACCTGCTCATGCTCTAACATTACCTCTCGGCAGACATACTGCCCAAATACTCTGATGAAAGATCGTAACCAAAGCTACCCCATAGGGCTCACCCCCAACCTTAGAAACCGAAAATCTCAATACCTCTCCTGTTTCCCACAGGAACAGAAATAGCATCGCTCAGGTCATAGAAAATGACATCTCTACCATCGGCCAGTCGCTCAGCCCATATCGTATTCTCCCATAACACACCATCCCTACTTATCCCTGAGTCTTGCGACTCCAACTGGCATCTCATCAACAATCCCTTGGAGCTAACTCGATTTCCCTTTTGAAGGGATGCTCCATTACAACTCGTTCATCATGGCCCTCTGGCCCCATATTCTTTCACCTTTGATCTCAGTTTAGACAATCACCACGAAATAACTAGTAGAACCAGTAACACTAACCGCCACGGGTCATGGTACTCGAACCATGTGGCCACCTCTAGATCTGCTATGAATCATGGTACCGGAACCATGTTATCTCTTCTCAATCTGCTACGAATCATGATACTCGAACCATGACATCACCTCTCGATCTGCTACAAATTATGGTACTCGAAACACGAAATCACCTCTCGATCTGCTACTTAAAAACTCCGGAATGTTCCCTATATCGAGTATGGGTCCTCTGCTTTCAGTATTACGGGCCCATACTACCTGCCACTTCTACCCATACTTTCCACACGGACCATCCCCGAGTTCCTAAGTAGCTGCTCGACCTCGTCAATCACCAAGCCCGCCATGGGTGTTCGCTCCTCTGCGAAATATCCTACTCTGTCAGCATACTCATATGACTAGGGTCACCCTTTCCTAGGCTCTTCCTAGGTTCTCGCACTTCTCCGCCATCAGCTGCTGAAGAACTCCTTATGATGCCAGCCATCTACCTCCTGAATATCGTCATATTCACTTAGTAGCTGACTCTCGTCATCAAGAGTTGCACAAAGCACGAAGCAAGCAGCATTCGGGCATCAAATATTCTCTACCACATGTAAAACCACTCTAGGTTATTACCCACTTTCTATCCCCATACTCAAACGATACCACCGAACTCAAGCAACTTTACCCCACGCGGGCATCTGACCACTCTCTCCGAAGACTCATCAAATGCTCATCTAGGTATCTCTCCTAGATTTCTCCTCTACTCAAATCCCTCCCTAGAGGATCCCTGCTGGATACTCATACTCAACACATACTTGAAGGCTCATCGCATATAGCAGCAACTCCTAGGCTAAGGCATCACAGATCAGGACACTCTAGTCCTAAATATGAAATACCTAGCCTATCTCTAGCATGCATAGCATATCAGTTAATATATCATAGCACATAATGTAAGGGTATTTTGGGAAATCACCGTTCGGGATCTGGCAGATTGTACACGCTGCTCCAATTTGTTTTCTCTTAGAAACTGTTGTTCGCTTTAGAAAAATCATTTCTTTGAAAACTTTTCTCAGATCCTCAGTTTGAGTCCATATTTACCCGAAGGCGCATCTGAATCCCTCAAACCAAGGCTCTAATACCAACTTGTAACACTGTAATTTTTCAAACAAATTTTTCATTTTAAAATCGTATACTTTTCATAACATATTGTATATAAATCTTGTTTATTCAAATTACAAAGCACAACTCCATTAATAATCCAGGATCCTCAAAACATAACTCTTTCTCCGGTGTGTACAATCAAGCCGGTGCCGTCCCGCAATCCTGAGAAAACCTGAAACACATAACACATAACGCGGTAAGCACAAAGCTTAGTGACTTCCCCAAAATACCACATACAACACATAGCCACTCGAGGTTATAACTCGGTATGACCCTCTGGTCAATGTGTGTCAGCGGGACACTCCAGTCCCATAGCTCGTTGGACCCTCCAGTCTGGTCTAGCTCGTTGGACCCTCCGGTCCGGTCTAAATCATTAGACCCTCCGGTCCGGTCTACTCGAGGACCCTCTGGCCTAGTAAGTCGTTGGACTCTCCGGTCCGGTCTATATAACACATAGCATACATATATCACAATGCACATAAACTCAAACATACACATAACACATAAGACCCTCCGGTCTGCATACAGTTACCACTCTAGGTAATGTATAGTTAGAAGACTCACCTCGACTAGCAGACGAGCAAATAACCTCACGCTCGGATCTCGAACTTGCCTCCTCCTAATACAAAAGATGAATATCTCTTATTAATACTCTTTTCATGACTCAGATAACCGAAGGCGGTTCTTTCTCTTTCTAATTCTTTAAAGTGGGTAAAAAATCATTTTACCCCTCCAATGTCTCTATCACATATGTTGACCAAAACCCCAAACTCAATAGAAGTGAAACTCGAGTCAACAGTCCAAGTTTGACCCGACTCGTCGAGTATACTCCTGTGACTCGTCGAGTCCCCTCGTATCCTTAGAAGTCTCAAAAGTCAAGCTCAACTCATCGAGTTGACCCCCCCCAACTCGTCGAGTTATCGCACAATCAGTCCATTAGGACAAACCTTTGCCGGCTCGTCGAGTCAGGACATGGACTCTGCGAGTCCCTGTGATCTGATTTCTCATTCAGACAATTTCAACCAGATCTATCACTCTAAACTATAGATCTACCATCTCAAGGCTCAATAATTACGTAAAGCTTCGATATTTACGTTCATACATGATGATATTGCTTCAAAATGCCAATACATGCTCTTCATGAAGGTTTTTGCTCATCAACCCTCATTTGAACCACTAAAGCTGAGACATCTAGACTCTAAGGACCTTAGGAGGTCCAAATCTTAAGTTTCCGACCACAACCAGGTCTCATTCGACTTATAGATTCAAAAGAATGGAAGCAAAGCCCTAAAACTCCTAAAATGAGATCTAGTTCAAGGAATGAACAAGGTGAGGACTTTGTACCTTTCCTTAGCAGCTGAAACACTCAATACCACAGATCCACTGCCTTCCTTTGTTCCCCATCATGAAGCTCTTCAACCTTCTTCATAGAAATGCACCAAGAACCACAATATGAGCTTCTCTCTCACTCTCTAGCTCCAATAGAAATTAGGGTTTGCATTCAGGGGAAGGTAGCCGCAAATGAGGCTATAAATGCCTTTCAATAGCTCCCAAACCCGGGAAATTAGGGTTTCTCTGCCCAGCACCTACTCGGCGAGTCCCTCCTCTGACTCGTTGAGTCCATTCATTAAATCAACGCGAGCAACTCGATTCGACTCGGTGAGTTGGTCCCTCAACTCGTCGAGTCCCTCCTTAAATTTCAAGATTAACGTACACAATAATGCCCCTGAAAATCCGGATGTTACACAACCTTTCAAAGCATTGCATCTAGAATTGTAGCAACACTTGGAAAGAACTTGGAGAAACAGAGAGTATAATAGAACAAATATTTTGAGAATAATTTATGAGCGTAAAGTTGGAATGAATCCTCAAATCCCCTTTTATATGTAACCACAATTTGAATTCTAAATGTTTAGCATTAATAACCTTGCTATGTGTCCCTTGAAAGTTGTACCCATAGCCGTAAAGCACGCAATGTCAGGAAAAAGTGATGAGCACTTTACCCTAGAAAAGCACACAATAACCACACCGTCACATCAAACGTCATTTTGAAAGTACCTAGTGGATAATTATCAAAAACCTTCGGCATGGAGGTTAGGCTCTTTCACTTTTGGGTTTAAAAGCGAAGTCATATGCCAGACTTGCGAAATCATCAGCCTGAGTTGGTATTACTTAGAACCTCAAGGATTTCGTGAGTTCAATGTGTGCGAATGAAAAAGATGAGAAACCAATTAAAAAAGTTTGAGTTATGTGATGTCGAAAATAAAATTTCGACACAAAGGCAGTTAGATCCTAGGCAAAGATCGCTTCGCTAATTATCAAAAGAGATAATCAACAACTTGTGCAGTTTCCCATGAATTATAGTCGAATACTTATAGCGAAGTATCGAAGGGTATCTTTTTATTTGGCTTCATGGGTTGGTTTGAAATTTCGTTACATATCACATCTAAACATAAGAGTGATACATTTTAAACGAAATTACTTGTGTGTCCAGTGTAGTCAGGGACAAGTATGGGTTGGAAAAATTATTTGAAGTTACTGACAGATAGATACTTCCATAGAAATCGTATACCTTAAAACAAAAATATGGTTGGATCTTGATTGGTTAAAAAAATTTGTGGGCTTCGAACATTTTAGCAAGACCACGCAAAAAGAAAGTATATGATTTGAAGTATCGAAAATCTGTATTGAAACAAAAGTTTCGTCAATATCTGGAACAAAGTTCCCCGTTGATTCCTTATGGTTCGGAAGTTTGGGTTTCACTTCCATCACGGTATCATGATGTTAGATCATAAACATAGAGTTTCGATATGTATATATCCTGATTGGTTTGTACCATAAATCTCTTGGACACATGTCATTGTGTGTGATCGTGAAAGAACTTAATTTAGGATGAAAAAGGTTGGTTTAAGGAGTCGAAAGTACCACTGCTATTAATTGACCAAGCAGAAAACTATAAACTCCGTTGAGTAGAGTATGGTAGCTCAATGACTAATGGAAATATAGCCTAGTTAGGAAGAATCCTTGGAATGAGAGACTCATTAAGGATTCAAAACCGATTGAGTCGTAGAGGCTTGGGTCAAAATGTTGCAACATGCTTCTAGGGACATCCTAACTAGGACATAGTTTCAAAAATATACCTTTCCCTTAAGCAGCAAGCATAAACCACCAAAAATCTTCGCTAATACCTACTCAAGAAAAGATTAACAAAAAAAATATATTTTTGGATTTTTGATTTTTTGAATGAAAATAACAAAAATAACGAAAAATCTTTTTGGTATTTTTGATATTTGAAAAAGAAAGACAAGAACGAAAATCTTCTTGTTGTTTTTTTATTTTTGAAAAAGAAATACAAAAATGAAAATCTTTTTGTTGTATTTGATTTTTGATAACGAAAATAATAGACAACAAAATAATTGTACCTGACTAACGAAAATTTGAAACATAGCATAAGTAACGAAGATTTTTGTCAAACCAATGAGCATGATGTCGAAAGCGAAGCAGGTCGAAGCGTTGACTATGAATAGTAACCGCTGAATCAACATCCTTTCGACACTTTGGCTTATCATTCTAACGAAAGCTGACTAGGAACAAAATTCGCATCTATCATTCCTAAGCCATTTAGAATTCTTACAAATGAGTTTTCATCCAAGGGTTTCGTAAAGATATCAGCAACTTGATCATTGGTCTTTACAAAATGAACTTCTATGTTTCCATCTTCAACGTGATCTTTATAAAATGGTAACGAAGAGCAATGTGTTTGGTTTTCGAATGTTGCACAGGGTTATGGCAGATGCGAATGGCACTTTTTGAATCACAATACAATGGAATTTTCTACATGTTGATTGCATAATCATGCAATTGACTTTGTATACATATGATTTATGAAGTGCAAGCTGCAATATCAACATATTCTGCCTCTGCTATGGAAATCGATACACATGTTTGATTTTTCGATTTCTAGCTTACTAACTTCCCATCCAATAGTTGACACCCACCACTTGTGCTTTTTTGATCAAGATTACACCCTCCTAAATCAGCATCTTCTAATGTCTGTATGAAAAAGTCTGTCTTCGAAGGATACTACAATCCTAATGAAGTTGTTCTTTTGGGATAACGAAATATGTTCTTTACTGTAGTCATATGAGGTCCCCTGTGATTCGATTGGTACCTTGCACAATTGCACACAGAAAACATAATATTAGGTCGACATGCCGTAAGGTAAAGTAACAAACCTATCATGCTTCGATACAATGTGAGATCAACAGCTGGTTTATCCAACGAAGGATTAAGTCTTGTTCCAACTGCCATTGGTACTCTCAGCTTTATGTTATTCGTTGTTCCAAACTTTTCCAACAGATTTCTTGTGTACTTCTGTTGATTGATAAATATTCTTTCTCTGCTCTGACGAATATTTAATCCCAGAAAATTGTTTATCTTCCCCATAATACTCATCTCAAACTGACTTTTCATCAAAATTTCGAATTCTCTTGACAAACCAGGGTCAGTAGAGCCAAAAATAATATCATCGACATAAATTTGAACAAGCATAAGATAATCCCCAACTTTCTTTCGAAAGAGAGTGGGTTCAAATGATCCTTGTTTAAATTTTGATTGCTTTAAGAAATTGGTAAAAGTTGCATAGCAGGCTCTTGGTGCTTGTTTTAACCCATAAACAGCTTTGTCTAAGATATAACAACGATCAGGGTATTTTTTGTTAACAAAACCTAGAGGTTGTTCAACATACACCGTCTCTTCGAGTTCACCATTTAGAAACGCACACTTGACATCCATCTGATAGACATCAAAATCCTTGTGTGCTGCATAGGTCAAAAATATTTGAACTTCCTCGAGTCTTGCGATAGGGGCGATGGTTTTCTCATAGTCTATACCTTCTTGTTACGAATAAACTTTAACTACAAGCCTATCTTTGTTTCGAACCATGTTATCTTCTTTATCGGTTTTATTTATCATTGACACATCTTTTCGTTTAGGAAATAGACGCCAAACTTTATTTCTTTCAAATTCAGCCAACTCAGATTGCATTGAAACAATCCAATCAGGATCATCCATTGCAATATTAACTGGTTTTGGTTTAATTTTTGAAATAAAAACATTGAACACGCAAAATTCATGGTGAGTATTAAGTACCTTATTCTTTGCACGAATTTGAGCTCTCGTTAATACTCCAACTTGTGGATCACCAAGAATTTGTTCATGTGGATGATGTCAAGTCCATCTGTCCATCGGATGATATGTTGGATCAAAGTCCAACGGTGCATCTTTGAATGTTCATCATTCTTTGAACCTGCAACTGACACATTATCAGTCGAATCATGAAAAATTTCGTGTCGATTATGTAAAATATTTGTTTGATTATCATTTGCCTTCCCCTCAACAAAATTATCTTCTTGATGCTCCAACTCGACATCAAAATTCATTCTCCCATTCCCCCCCTCAAAAGAATGCTCCCCCTCAACATGAGTAGTCAAATTCAAGTGCTCCCCCTCCACTTGATCAGTTTGTAAAACTGGCAGACTTTCGTTATAAACCAAAGAATTTGTTGTTGTGTGGAAATCAACAATTTGTTGTATTACTGTCGAATCTTTAGAATATTTCGATGCTTCAAGAATTCAAGTATCCTCAACATGGATTTCAACATTAATAGCCCTATTAGGAGTACCAAAAATTAAATCATAATCAAAATCTAATGAATTAACACTTTTAAATTCAAAATTTGATTCATTAATGATTGGCTCTTATTCAAAATGTTTTTCAACACTTTTGACATAGTGATAATCAAATGTAAGATTAAAGTTTTCTTCGATCTTCCTTGTTCGCTTGCTGAGCACCCTGTTTGCCACTAAATTATGAGAATGTCTTAAGAATATTCCTTCATTAGCCTTAGACTGAAATTTCAAAAGATTATCCTTAAGATTCACAATGAAGCACCTACAACCAAAAACATGGAAAAAAATTACATTTCGTTTCCTATTGTTAATGATTTCATAAGGGGTGATATAGAATCTTCTATGAATAAAATACCAATTTTTAGTAAAGCAAGCAGTTGAAACAGCTTCAGCCCATAGATATTATGGAAGATTCGCGTAAGTCAACATCATTCTTGCTGCTTTGTAGAGTGAACGATTTCTCCTTTCGACAACACCATTATGTTGAGGTGTGTAAGGAGAAGAGAAGTTGTGTGAAATTCCTCTATCAGCCAAAAACGAATCGAGAACCTTGTTCTTGAACTCAGATCCATTATCACTTTTGAGTTTGCAAACCTTTTTCTTCAAACTTAATTCGATATGATTGATAAAATCGATCATCACTTGGGCTATTTCTGATTTCAAACGAAGAAAATATACCCAAGTAAACCTGCAAAAATCATCAACAATAACCAAAATGTACCTCTTCTTGTTGAGTGTTTCCATTGTCTAAGGACCACAAAGGTCAATATGAATAAGTTCCAAAGGTTTAACGATCTTGGAATCAATCACAATCGGATGACGTTTCCTATGTTGTTTTCCTTGTTCGCAGGCTGCACAAAGAGAAACATTATCAAATTTTTACACAGGCAAACCTCGAACAAGATCTTTTACCACCAATTTGTTCAGATATTTAAAATTCAAATGTGAAAAGCTTCGATGCCACAGCCAGCTTATATCAGAGGAATCCTTTAAAAGTAGACAAACAGAAGGAACACCAACAATAGTTTGATGTCAAGTGTAAACATATCTCCTTTGTGTTTTGATTTAAGAGCAACTTCTTTTATTTCGACATTAGAGATGATACTTCCTTCTTCATTAAAAACAACTTGATTGCTAGTGCCCACAACAAGTTGCGAAACAGTGATCAAATTGTGTTAAAGACCTTCGACATAAGCAACTCTGTTGACTGTAAACTTCCCATTGGTCACCTTCCCATAACGTTTGACTTGACACTTGTTATTATTTCCAAATTTCACAACTCCAACATTTTCCAGACTTCGAAAATCTCGCAAGTTTTCCTTCTTCCCAATCATGTGACGAGAGCAACCACTGTCGATATACGATTTGTCATCATATTGCTCCTCACACAAAACCTGCAATCATTTAAATAATTTAGGTCCCCAAGGCTATTCGGGTTATGGATTATTAGAATAAAAAGCTTGATGTATCGAAGATCCAATTATCCAGTTTCGAACTTTTTTTTGACACTATCAATTAAGTCCGCATCATTATATAAAGGTATCAAAATGTAATCATTCGAAGATTTAATTTCAACATCAACAAACACCTCAGTGTTTTTAGGTTCTTTCTTACTGACTTTTTTCTGTCGAAATTTCTCTCCATTTTTTAACAAAAGGATTTGATTCTTTTGAAGAAGAACTTCCATTTGATGATTCATTCATATACTTCTCATATGCATCCTTAATATGTTCTTGAGAGAATTTACCAGATTGAAAACACTTTCCCTTTCCTTCCAACCAATGATTGATATTTTGTACATCTGTTTTTCCTTTCACAAATGAAGCTTTTGAGGTTTATTTCGAAGGTGGGTTTTGAAAATGAGGTTGATCAGGCTTGAAAGATTCATTTCTCCTCCCTTAAAATTTGAATTTCTCAAAGTGTCTTGTTGGCTTTCTTGTCAAAACATGAGGCTTATCACGATTCTGAAATCGGTTTTAATATCCAACTTTCTTCTCTGGAGAAATTGTTTGTGAATTTGAAAACTGATTTTGATAAGGAACACGATGATAACTCTTTTGTTCGTTTCATTGCAAATCACTTCTCTGAAAATTAGTTTGTTGAAATCTTTGATTCTTAGAATTCTTAACAAAACCTTTTTGTTGACTTTTCACATAATTCTCATGATAAGAAGTTTGAACATTAGATTTTTGGTTTAGTTTCGAAACATGTTCCTTGTCTTTAGAAAAATCTTTTTGTGATTTTGAACGTTTTGACATTGATTTCTTTTCACCAAAAAATGGATTTTGTGATTTTGTCTTAACAGATTCAAAATTTTTCTTTTTAGTCTCTTTGGAAGAAAATTTATGTTGTTTCTTTTTAGACACATAATTATTCCAATAACCTTATTTCGTGCCTTAATCATTGAAATCCTATTTTCTTTTGAAATCTTTTGAATATTTTCTTTTTAACTCTGAACTTTTTCAATTGGTTTTTCAGAAACTTTAACGTTTGTTTGTTTTTCAACCTTTGACGTTTCAGTTTTAACCACCCAAGTTCGACTTTGCTTTTGTTTTTGAAAAGTGTATGAGTTTTTGGTAAGATTGTTCTCAATGGTGCTTTGATTTGAAAAAAATCATTCCTTCGAAGCTTTCATATTGTCTTCTTCAACCGATTTGTTTATGTCTAGACTGTAACATCCTGTTTAATTAATAAATAGATAGATAAAATTGATAAACAAATAGTTTCCCTAAAATTATAATTATATAGCAAGGTATTGGTTTTGGGAAGCCAAACAACATAAGTTGGATTATTCGAGGGTCAAAGTATTAATTCGAGATTTATTTTGTAAATATTTTAGAATATAGGGGGATGTTTGGCAAGTATTAGACCTAATATGAAAGGATTTATGAAAACAGGGTCTAAAGAGTTAATTGTGGACCTTATTTGAAAATAATTGTAGAGGAGGGGCTGCACGCTAATTATGAGGACATAAGTTGAAAGGTTTTTGGTTGGCTGGTTAAAAAGGTAAAATCCGGACGTCGTTTGTAAAGGATTCAGGACACAGGGTTCAATTGGTAAATTTTGGATCATAGTTCGAAAGAATTTTATAGGTAGGGACTGGTTATGCCATTATGGAAACAAGTTAGATTTGGTGATCGGGTATACAACCCACCGTGTAACCCTAACCCTAGCTGTGTTTACAGTCACCACCCTCTCAACCCTCCTTCTCCTCCGGCCGCCAACCTTGTATCTCCCATCACCGGCTGTCGCCTAGTCGATTCCAAGCACTGGCACTACAAAATCGCTGCCGAAAAAGTAGTGAATAGACGATGAAGAATCGTTGCACGAAGAGGGTGAGTTGTGAACAACCAATGCAAGTCCTAGAACGATTGGGGGCTATTGTCGCTGCACCGCCACTGTGAAGAAGACCGAGCCACCACCCGACGCCACAACTTCCATTCCCCGTGGCGGCGGTTGCTCCTATGTTGCCGTTAAGATCGAGCGGATTCCCTCCTCTATAGCTGTTGTCACGACCGTTCTCATCATCCCTTCTCCTCCATTTCGGCGTTACACCTCAGCCAAGACCCGCCGTCCGCCGCTGATGTCGATCGTAGCTTTTGTTGTCGGCGACGAAGGGGACTCGCAAGCAAGCGGGCGTCATTTGTTGCTGCTGTTTTCGTGTTTGCGTGTGTGTTGCTATTCCTCCGTGGCGTGTAAAAGGTTGCTCGTTGGACGGAAAAGCTCAATGAAAACCACCATGGCCGCCAGCCATGGTGGTTGTCACCGCTCTTTCATCTCCTCCGCCAACAGCCACCATGGGTGGGTGGTTGTATGCGAGTATTAGGGCGCCATTATTCTGAGCTGTGAAGTTGTTAAGTTGTAATCTTAGCCGGAAATTGAAGAAGACCGCCACCACATGCTGCCGTCGGCCACCAGGTTGTTGTGTATAGGTGTTTTGTGTTAGTGTGTGTGTGTGCATGATTATTGGGGTTTAGCAATGTAAATGTAACAAAAAATGGAATAATGAAAAGAAAGTCATAACCACCACCGTGAGGTGGTGGCCGCCGCCTCTTGCCACCAACGGCCGTCGTGTCGAGTGGCGGTGTGCTTGCCTCGTTGAGTTTGATTTGTTTGGGGTGCTTGAAACCCTAATGGGCCTTGGAAGCCCTAACGGGCCCAATAAAGCCTAATGGGCTTAGTAAAAACCCTATTGGGTGTAATGGACCCTAATTGACCTAAGGAAAACCCTAATGGGCTTAAGGACCTAGCCATTGGGCCTATTGGGCTAATATGAGTTGGAAACCCTAATGCAATGGAACCCTAATTTGGGGAATTTATCGGGGCACGTGGGAATTATTTGATAACTTGAAATATTAAATAATAATCATTGGCAAAAATAAATCTAAGCAATATTGGACTTAATGGATTAAGTCCTTAGTGGATTAAGTCCCTATGGGTTAAGTAGGAAAACATAACCTTAATCATCATTTTATGTGAAACCCTATTTTCACTTGGGCTTTATGTTGGGCCTTCCTATTGGGCTTGGTAATTGGATTATAAATAGGCCATCCAAGAATAGTCATATGGACCAGAATATGTTGTTGGGCTTTAGGGTAAGGCCCATATGAGGGGTTGGGCCTAATTTGAAAAATTGGGCCATAGATGGACTATATGTTGGGCCTTGATTCCTAGTTTGACTTTGGGCCTATGGATTGGGCCTTGGGCTGGAATAAAGCCAAGCTTGGGGTACTGTAGTAATTATCCAAAGTATGTATTTATAGTTATGTAGTGGAACCCAATTATTAATTGGGTGATGTTTTGATGTTGACAGTTCGGGGACCTGTCAACCAGCACTGGAGTTTTATCTGCGGGACTTTAGCAATGCCAGGTGAGTCTTCTCACCATACCCATGGGTCTAAGGCACCAAGGTCGGCCCATTATGTGATTATGATATATGTGTTAGCCATTCTGTGTTTTGATATGTTATGTGATTGTGTGTTTTGCATGAAGACCTCGGGGGAGCCCGTGGCATTGGATGTAGACCATGTCGGGTAGCCCATGGCATTGGATGTAAGACCACGTGGGGGAGCCCATGGCAGTCCTAGGTAAAGACCATGTGGGGTAGCCCATGGCACTATTACAATTTTATGTATGCATGGCTTATGTGATATGTCTGTAGCTTTTATAGCTAATAGGATATGTGATATGTGTGTAGCTTTTATAGCTAACAGGATATGTGATATGTGTGTAGCTTTTATAGCTAACCGGATATGTGATATGTATGTAGCTTTTATAGCTAACAGGATATGTGATATGTGTGTAGCTTTTATAGCTAACAGGATATGTCATATGTGTGTAGCATTTATAGCTAACAAGATATGTGATATGTGTGTAGCTTTTATAGTTAACAAGATATATGATATGTGTGTAGCTTTTATAGCTAACAGGATATGTGATATGTGGATTGTGTGTGTGGTATGCTCTAGGAAACTCACTAAGCTTCGTGCTTACGGTTTTCAGTTTTGGTTTCAGGTACTTCATTTTCAAAGGAAAGGAGTCGGCTCGATCGCAGCGCATCACACTATGTTTTGCACACAGGAGGTCATTGGGATTATACTCTGATATTATTTTATGATGACATGCATGATAATTGACACACTGGTTTTGAATTGAGATATTATTATGAATGTTTTATACTGCTGGTTTTATGTAATAACTTAAATAAAACGAAAATTTTGGAATGTATTTTTGGGATGTTACATGGATTCACATTTTCTCCATTACCCTTTGTGACAAAAACTTGGTTTGGAGAGACAACATTATCAGTGCACTTGAAGTTTGGATAAACCATAGAATTAAGTTCAAGATAATGAAAACCATTTTCTTTCATGATTTTGTCAAATTTCTTTGTCTCTTCATACACATGATCTTCAACAATTCGAGGAATTTTTGTTTCTTTCGAAACATTTGGATCAATTGTTTCCTTCGAAACTTTGTCATCATCATCACTGTCAATCTGACTATCTTCGACAGTTACATGGTCAGGGTCAAAAGCATTTGAAGTAGAGGGTTGGTCTTTGTCAATTTTAATATTCGAATCATGACATTTTTATTTACCCTTAGCTAATGATTTGACATTAATGATAGATAACTGAGAACAGTCAACAACTTCCTCTGCTGCAATTTCACTAATATTGTCATCTTGGATATCAGCAAAGTTGTTTTTAGAGTCAGAATTCGAATTCTCAGTCTTTTTCAAAATCTTGATTTGTTCATTTACAGTCAAAGTCTTATTAACAATATAAACAAGATCATTAGCATCTAGATTTTCATCAATTTTCACTATTCCATAGGGATATCTATTATCGGGAACTTTATCAAAGTCAGATATAGTCATCTCACAATCATATGAAGTTGCATCTACGTTTTCTCTTTCGAAAGATAAGAATGGTAGAAGCTTCCTATGTTTTTCTTTACTTATGTCACTAGAGTGATGCAATTCAGTCAATTTACAGTAGAGTCTTTTAGCAGAATTACAGTAAATATTCTTTGTTTTAACAAAATCCTATTATCTGTATTCAAACTATCTCTATCAATCATGATGTTCGTTATTTGAAACTCTAGACGATCTATCTTAGCCTTCTTCGCCTCCAACATCCTTTGGGTTTCTAGTAACAGAGTACTAGATTTTTTAGCCGCATTGCTAGTAGAGATCACTAGATTATTAACATAAGTAACAACAACATCAAACTAAGTTAACACAGAATTATAAGCACTTAAAGGAATATTAAAGGATTGAAGTAGAGAACGTACCTTTGAAGTCATTGGTGCGTTGTCTCCTGATATTGAAATAAAGCAACAACTAGTGACTTTCTCATCTTCATCCTCCTCATACCTTGCAAACATGGCTCCATGCATTGAATTCCTCATTTCTTCATCATCCGAGCCTGAAGACCATATTTGGTGTTTGCCCTCATCCTCATCTTCTCCTCTCGCTACCAGTGACCACCCCTTCGACTTAGCCCTCACTTCTTCCAACTTTTCAGAATAGTATGCCTCATCCTTAACCCTATTCTTCTTTTCTTCTTTCTTCAACATGCAATCATTGGCCATGTGATTTGCTCCACGACAGTAATGACAATCAATTCCCGAATCACCCTTTAGCTTTTTTCTGTTGTTTTGAATATTCATCCTTAACCTCTTTCTTCTCAAACTTCTTCTCATCACTAACTTAGCCAGAGTTACTTCCCTTCATTTCATCAACTTTTGACATTGCATTGAATGGCTTCTTATAAAACCTCTTTACTCTGTTGTTGGAGTAAAAACCCACTGCTTCGTCATCAGAGTTGACAATAAGACCTTCATCTTCAGAACTTTCCTTCTCAGTAGCTTCCATCTCACTTACTCTTCCTGATATCTTCGAAACCAATGCTAAGGGACCTCCTGTTGGAATAGTGTCTAAGGCTGCAACTATATTAGGCAAGTATTTGACCCGATTGTGCATGGTCCTTTTGGGTTGCCTTCACCATAGCAACTTGATAGGATGATTTATTATGAGAGAATAAATATTATTAATATATTATGAGAATAATATAAGGAATTATAATATTTTTATTTGATTAATATAAGTCATAAATTAATGAGTATTAATTTGGTGACTTAAAGAGATTAATTGAATAAGAGAGTATAAACTATCAATTGTTTGATAGTTACACTTTAGACTGTAAATCCTTAAGGGATAAGGAATAGACGGATTCTAGGGCTTAGGATAACTCAAAATCGTCCAAGGCTTATCTAAGGTAAGGATTTGGATTGCTTGAAGGAAAGATTATCCAGCTAGGGTTTAAGGGTGTAACCCTAGGAGTCTACAAGTATAAATAGACCTTTAGAGCATTAGAAATCGGAATCTCATCTAAAGTAGAGAACCCCTGGCCGATTTCCTCCTAACCTCTCTCTCAAATCATCCTCCTTGCTAGTTGGTGTTTGTAAGCCATTAGAGGAGTGACAATTGTGACTCTAGAGCTCCAAGACAACAAGATCAACAAAGAGATTCAAAGGTAAACTTCTAGATATGATTTTGTATTGTTCTTATACCTAATTAGTCATTAGAAGTTGTGGATTCAAAGCATGTTTAATTAGAAAGCCTAGATCCAAGCATTAGGGTTTTGCATGCGCACATAGGAAAGTTCTTATGGCTAAAATCCATCAGTGGTATCAGAGCCTAGATTGGTTTCTATTAAATTGTTGCTTGTTTGTTTGAAACTTGTTTGCAAAATTCGATTTTTGTGTTTCTGAGTCATGGACTCGGCGAGTCCCATAGTGGACTCGGCAAGTCCCTTGGTGCACTCGACGAGTCCAAGCGTCAGGAAAGGCCAGATTCGGTATTTTTTGATGATTATCTTATGGAAACTTACCTTAATCATATTAGATCAACCCTAATCCGTTTTTTTGATATATATGACTATAATATTGATCTAATTAAAGATATTTATCAACTAATAAAATATTTAATTTCCTTATATGATAATTAATTAATTATTTTGCTTAAATTGGTAATTATCTTGCAAGAAATCTTGAATAAATCAAATATGGATAATTAGGGAATTAATTGTTAATTAAAATTATTTGTTATTTGATCCTCCATGTTTTAAATGTTTAAAACTTGTCCTCAAGTTTTGAAATTTATATTTTGTGATTAAAAGTTTTAATTTAGACAATTTAAATTTCAAACCCTAGATTTTTTAATGTTTAAAATACAACCCTATACTAATATAATAATACAAGATTAATATATATATATATATATATATATATATATATATATATATATATATATATATATATATATAACTAAAATGCTAGTCTTACCGTTAGTAGGCCTCATTCACGAAGCCGATCTATAAGGTGGGTATAAGGTTGCGGCCTATAAAATGGCGCTTAGTGGGTGTACACTCACACCCACGACTTGCTTGATCGGTGGAGGGTCGTTAGCCGAACGGGTAGGATAGGGCAACCTCATCCTCTCATTAAACGTATAATATGAAATACAAAGTAACTACATGTTTTAAAATTTCCCAATCTTAGTTACTTTAGGAAAAGTGAATTGATGCAATCCCATGAAATTACACTTTGCACCCTTGCTAAGAAGTTAATGGAGCATGTGTGGTTTACCGGCACAGTAATTGGTTCTAAGCAAAGGTGGCAAAGGGTGATTCATTGTTTATCATAGTTCGATGGAGCGTGTGTGGTTTACTGGCACATCGAATAGGTGATCGTTACAATGAAGGCACCATGTGAATTTGCATGGTAATTCACACCCGCTTTGTGATCCTCGGTACCCCAGTCACAAACAAAAGGGGCATATCGAGATTTAAACATGCCATTGAATAGTTTCAATGAATCTCACTCGAACCTAGGAATTCTCAATACATTTAGGACTTAATGTTATGTTTTTATGGTGGAGAATTAGTGAATCGCCATTCACTTACCTTCTTATTATTTGCATGTTGGATTACGGCATCCCTTTTCTAATATGTAAATATTGTTGTTGGATCCTAGCCCTAATTTTTCTTATTGGGTGATAATTAGGGATTCATATTCTAATCTATCTTTGTCCTTTCTATTTGTAGATGTCGAACGCAAACAACGCTGCTGCTAGCTCTTTCACATTGATGAGCCTTTGTCAAAAGGTCACTTTCGATGGGACGAACTATAGCGAATGGATAAGATACATCCGCACCTCGATGAGAAGCTCGAGAAAATTAACCCTGAAATCGCTACTCCGGCTGAAATGACCACTTTTGAAACTCATGAGCGAGATGCAAAGAAGGTACATTGCATCATGATAGCCACTATGAACTCCGAATTCCAAAAGTCCTATGAGGACATGTACCCATACGAGATGCATCAAGACTTACTGGAAAGATACCACCAAAACGCGAGACAAGAGCGTTATGAGATTTTCACTAACATGATTTCCGCTAAGATGGGTCATGGAGAGTCTCTTACCGTGCACCTGCAAAAGATGCAAAGGTATGTCGACCGCCTTCGCAAGTTGAATGTTGACTTTGGGGAAGACTTGGCGATCGACATGGTGCTTCACTCTTTGCCTCCGAGCTACAATCAATTTAGGATGACCTACCACATGAACAAATAGGAGGTCACCCTAAGCAAACTCCAAGGTCTCTTGAGGGTCGCTGAGAGCAACTTCAAGGACAAGTTTGTTGCACCAACTCCCAATCCACCCACTGCTCCTGTCTTGGATATTGGACAAGGAAAGGGAAAGAAGAGGAAGGCTTCATCTAAGAACTATCGTAAGGTTAAAGCCCGAGATGGTGCCTCTTCTAGTGGGACCAAAGTTGATCTTGCTAAACCCTGCCCTAACCCAAAGGAGGCAGAGTGCCACCACTACCACAAGATAGGACATTGGAAGAGAAGCTGCCCAGAGTACCTGCAAGCCATCAAGGAAGGAAAGATCATGCCGTCTTTTGGAGGTATATACACAATTAAATCTAACGATTCATCTCATGCTATTTCTTGGGTTCTTGATACCGGTTGTGGTTACCACATTTGTTCTAATGTGCAGGGACTAAGAAGAAATAGGGATGTGGAGGCTGGAAGAATAAATATAATCATGGGGAACAGAAGATCGTCGCCTGTGACCAAGATTGGAGTGTATTCTTTAGTGCTTAGGAATGGTTTAAGTTTAGATTTGAACAATTGTTGCTATTCGCCAGAAATGGCTAGAAACATCATTTCATTTCATGGTTTGTTTAGACAAGGTTTTAGATTTTCTTTTAATAATGAGAATGGTTCTATTTTGGCTTATCTAAATGGTGTCTTTTATTTTGAAGCTATACCATGTAATGGAATATATGAAACTGTTATGATTGTTGATAACTTAGGAAATGATGTTTTAAACATAGATTCTTCCAATATTATGGATATAGCATCCTTGTGGCATTGTCGTCTTGGACATGTCAACAAGAAACGCATAGCCCAACTCCAAAAGGATGGAGTGTTGGAATCATTCGACCTTAGGGAAGATGACACATGTGAGTCTTGTTTACTTGGAAAGATGACTAAGTCACCCTTCACGAGTACGTGCGAAAGGGGTGAGGGTCTATTGGACCTAATACATACCGATGTATGTGGACCGTTTAGATCAACTACGAAGGGTGGCAACCGCTTCTACGTGACTTTTACCGATGACTATAGTAGATATGGGTATATCTATTTAATCAAGAAAAAGTCAGAAACTTTTGAAAAATTCAAAGAGTTCAAGAATGAAGTGGAGAATCAATTGGGCAGGAAAATCAAGATGTTTCGATCCGATCGAGGAGGAGAGTACCTAAGTCTTGAATTCCACGATTATCTCAAGGAGTGTGGAATAGTTTCACAATTGATGCCTCCTAGGACACCGCAGTTGAATGGTGTGGCAAAAAGGCGTAATCGAACCTTATTGGATATGGTTTGCTCTATGATGAGTCGTGCTTCGCTACCTATCTCTTTTTGGGGGTATGCCTTAGAGACTGTCGATCATATCCTTAACCGAGTCCCTACTAAGATGGTTGCCAAAACACCTCATGAGATATGGACAGGGAAAGCTCCCTCATTAGCACATATCAAGGTTTAGGATTGCGAGGCTTTTGTAAGACGAGATACTCACGACAAGCTCGAACCTCGTAGTGAGCGATGTATTTTCATCGGCTACCCGCATAAATCCTTTGGATATCTCTTCTATAGACCGAAGGACAATGTTGTCTTCGTAGCAAGGAGAGGAGTTTTCCGAGAGCGAGAACTCATAAGCCAAGGAGACAGTGGGAGGCAAATCGAGCTTGAAGAGATTCAAGAGTCGATAGATGAAGGAACCTCTACCGCTGGAACTCAACCCGAGGGGGAAACTCCGGTTGGACCGATTGACGAGTCCTTACCTCTTAGACGTTCCGAAAGAGTTAGATTTCAATCCCAGTTTTATGGTTTTCATATTACTACCGAAGGGGACACGTGTATTAGTGATGGTACACTAATAAATCTTGATGAACCTAATAGCTATAAGGAAGCAATGGCTGGCCCGGAGTCTGCGAAATGGAAAGAGGCAATGGATAGCGAGATCCAATCCATGTATGATAACCAAGTTTGGAATTTGGTTGATAATGTGCCCGGACGTAAGACCGTTGGGTGCAAATGGAGCTTCAAGAAGAAGACCGACGTGGATGGAAACGTACACATATATAAAGCGCGATTGGTCGCAAAGGGCTTTAGTCAAACTCCCGGAGTTGACTATGATGAGACCTTCTCACCAGTTGCGAAGATAAAATCTATTAGAGTGATGCTAGCGATTGCTGCATTTCATGATTATGAGATTTGGCAAATGGATGTCAAGACCGCTTTCCTTAATGGGAAGTTGGCTGAGGATGTTTACATGGCTCAGCCAGAGGGGTTTGTGGATCCAAAGCATCCGAATAGAGTGTGTAAGCTTGAGAAGTCCATTTATGGACTTAAGCAAGCATCTCGCAGATGGAATCTTTGCTTCGATGAGAAAGTCAAAGAGTTTGGATTTGTACGAAGCGAAGATGAATCGTGTGTATATGTCAAAGCCAGTGGGAGTATAGTAAGCTTCCTCGTTTTATATGTCGATGACATATTACTCATAGGAAACGACATCCCGACTCTGCAGGAAGTTAAGTCCTGGCTCGGGAAGTGCTTCGCTATGAAGGACCTCGGAGAGGCTTCTTACATTTTGGGAATAAGGATAGTGAGAGAAAGAAGTAAGAGACTAATAGGACTTAGTCAGAACACTTACTTAGAGAAGGTACTAAAACGTTTTAGTATGGAAAACTCGAAGAAGGGAGAATTACCGATACAAACTAATGCCAAGTTGAGTAAGACTCAAAGTCGGAGTACCGAAGCTGAAATAGCAGAAATGAGCTGAGTACCATATGCTTCCGCAGTTGGCTCAATCATGTACGCTATGACTTGTACTCGCCCTGGTGTAGCCTTTGCTTTGAGCATGGTTAGCAGATATCAAGGGAATCCTGGCAGAGCCCATTGGATTGCGGTGAAGAATATATCCTTAAGTACCTTCGGAGGACGAAGGAATGGTTCTTAGTCCTCGAAGGGAGTGATGAATTGAAGGTGCGAGGGTATAGTGACGCCAGCTTTCAGACCGACAGGGACAACTACCGTTCGCAGTCGGGCTGAGTCTTTACCTTGAATGGAGGAGCAATGACATGGAAAAGTTCCAAGCAGGAAACCATAGCTGATTCAACGTGTGAATCATGGTACATTGTAGCGAGCGAAGCGTCGAAGGAGGCGATATGGCTGAAGAACTTCATCGGTGATCTTGGAGTTGTACCTGCCATAAAGGAGCCCATGGAGATTTTCTGTGATAATGAAGGAGCGGTTGCCTAGACTAAGGAACCGAGAGATCATGGTAAATCACGACATATCGACAGAAAATATCACTTTAATAGACATCGTGTAGAAGAAGGACAACTCGTAGTGAAGAGGATATCATCGGGAGATAACCCAGCAGATCCACCTACGAAGGGACTGAGTAGGGTTAAGCACTTGCAGCATGCTAGGAGTATTGGGCTGAAGAATGATATTAGCATAGATTAGATAGTATTAGAAACGTGTAATAGATAAATGTAGTTAACATTTGATGATTAAATAAAGGAGTTTTATTTATAAGTAATGTTACTGTCTTATGTTAATTGTTTAACTATTGTTTCACTTTGCATGTTTTGACTTCCAGAATAATTGAATTTATTAAGAATAATCGAATTATTCAAATTGTCCACAATCGTTCATATATTGGAAGTAGATATGAATGAAGATTGTCGTGAATTGGTGTGTAGATTTTCTAAATGGTATTAGACATAGCAAAGGGTTGCTGCAACGTTCATGAGTGCTTATGAACCTGTTTTGAGCATTGGAACAAACCCACGCTTGCTGGAATCACCTTATGGAATATGATATAAAAGGGTGATCGCTAGACGATAATATCATATAGTCTTAAAACCTAGATATATGGTTTGTCATTTGTTGATTGATTATACATTGATAATGCAAAAACACATCAGCAACCCGGTGTTATAAAACGTATTGTTGTGTATAGTTGATTAATGAATAAGTAAATGCATATAAGTCGAAGTTTATCTGTAACTTTTATCCGAAGAGGATAAAAGCGATATCTCGGCCGCTCGATGATTTGATTTGACTTATGTGCCAGGCCCGGTCAAAACTGAATTGATGTGTTCGATTAAGTTATATGTCAAATAAATCAGAGATCGAGAAACCTAAATGCTTGACTGATCATTCCATAGAATTGTCAGCATGATATCTAACAGAGGACTGTATGATCCCTTATCTAAAGGACAAGATTGATTAGATCAGATTTTGACAGCGTCTTTGAGAGCTATGATTGCAAATCGGATTGTACTTGTGTATATAGTTACTAGACTTATCCAAGTGGGAGACTGTTGGAATAGTGTCTAAGGCTGCAACTATATTAGGCAAGTATTTGACCCGATTACGCATGGTCCTTTTGGGTTGCCTTCACCATAGCAACTTGATAGGATGATTTATTATGAGAGAATAAATATTATTAATATATTATGATAATAATATAAGGAATAATAATATTGTTATTTGATTGATATAACTCATAAATTAATTAGTATTAATTTGGTGACTTAAAGAGATTAATTAAATAAGAGGGTATAAACTGTCAATTTTTTGATAGTTACACATTAGACTGTAAATCCTTAAGTGATAAGGAATGGACGGATTCTAGGGCTTAGGATAGCTCAAAATCGTCCAAGGCTTATCTAAAGTAAGGATTTGGATTGCCTTAAGGAAAGATTATCCAGCTAGGGTTTAAGGTTGTAACCCTAGGAGTCTACAAGTATAAATAGACCCTTAGAGCATTAGAAATCGCAATCTCATCTAAAGTAGAGAACCCCTGGCCGATTTCCTCCTAACCTCTCTCTCAAATCATCCTCCTTGCTAGTTGGTGTTTGTAAGCCATTAGAGTAATGACAATTGTGACTCTAGAGCTCCAAGACAACAAGATCAACCAAGAGATTCAAAGGTAAACTTCTAGATCTGATTTTGTATTGTTCTTAAACCTAATTAGTCATTAGAAGTCTTGGATTCAAAGCATGTTTAATTAGAAAGCCTAGATCCAAGCATTAGGGTTTTGCATGCGCACATAGGAAAGTTCTTATTGCTAAAACCCATCAACTCCCAGATTGATCTTTGACTCTTCAGCTATTTCATTAACTTCAGCTTCGTGAGCTTTCAGCAACATGTAAAGATCATTAAGAGTCAAAAAATCTAAGGTTTGCTGTGTCTTCATCATTAAGCTTACATTCCTCCACCTCTTGCGAAGCCCCATTATGAAAGTAAGGTTGTATTCCATAGCAGACATGTTAATTCCATACCTATTACACTTGTAGATTAGCTCGTTCAGATGATCATAGTACAATTCGATCGATTGTCCATCTTTTTGCTTAAACTCCTTTAATTTAATCAGACATTGCTTGACTGAATTGATTTTGGTCTTCTCAGTACCCTATTACTTTTCCTTCAGTGTATTCTAGATTTCTTTAGACGTTTTGCAGGTTCAAACACAATTATTCTCAACAAGAGGAAGAGTACCACGAAGCTCTCTTATGCATCTTTTCTCATTCTTCTGTAGCCTTTAAGTTTGTTCGGGAACACTTTGATTTGATGCAGAAGTACTAATATTTTGAATAGATGGAGGTGGATGAACATCATCAATAATGCACTTCCATAGCTCTTCATCGAGTCCCTCCAAGTAATCCTCCATCCGATCCGTCCATTGATCGTAATATTCTAGAATAAGCATAGGAATCTTAGTTGAAGATCCTAGCAAATGAGAGAAAGAAGTCATGGTATTCGTGTTGATGTTATCCATTGATACACAGACGATTTCAGTGAAAAGCTTGAGAAATTTGAGATTAACAAGACGAATCAAATAGCAAATGAACACTGAACACTCGATTTGTCAATCGAAATACAGAATCAAATCAGAACTGAAGATCTACAAAGATTTTTAGTGTCAAAAGTGTGGAAACTTTTAAATCTAGAATGAGATTCAAAAAGATTTTGAAACAGATGAAAATCAGATCAACACAGTTTGATTCCTGCTTTGATACCAAATGTAGTTCCGATTGAATCGAGTAATCAAACAAAATCAGAGTATGAAATGATTTAGAACACAAGATCTAAATATAATTTGTTTGACACGTTTTATCGCTTGATCAATTGAATACAAGAGGAAAAGAGAAAATGATTAAAATCAGGGAAATGTTCTTCACCTCTAAAAGTATCCTTCCAATATATAGGGAAAACTGAAAGCACAAAAAGTATAAGGGCATTCGACATATAAGCTTCGTTACAAACATAGCCCTTAAAATAAAATACACTACAATAATCGATATTACAAATGACAAAGACAATTTCGACATCTCACAACCTTCGAACCCCAACAATTTGCAATACTTCAATGAATAAGGGCATTCTTCTCTTCTTGTGTTGTGATACGTTTGACATGCTTGATCTTCTATTTTTTTTCTTTTATAGACAAATAAGGACGGTCAGATATCTCAGAAGAAATAATATCATTAATGACCCTTCGATTATATAGATTTACTAAATCTGGATCTTTATGATTCTTCTGAAAAAGTTGCATATTTCCTTTTTGACTTATTCTTCTTTGACTATTTCATTTTCACTTATCTGTTTTCCTAATCTGACCAGTATCATGTTAATAGAATTTATTATAAATCCCTGATTCTAGACTGCAAGTTAACTCTATGATATGAAAGTTAAACCACTTCTTGGTGATGAGCTGACACTATTTATGACTCATGCCGATTTCACATCAGCATGATTGCAACATTCCATTTATCTCCCATAAGTCTTCTACATATAACTCAACGATTCACTATGAAATACCACACACTGATGAAAGTTTGAAAAATGTATGCCAATGGTTAGATTATGACCAATAGTTTATCATACGCACCAACCCACTCTTACCATCCTTCTTCTTTAAAGCTTTATGATGCAACGTATGAAAACAGATGCTAACGAGAACTTCAAAACACTATGCTGATGGTTAGGCTATGTACCGTAGCTTATCACAAGGAACAATCCATTCTAATTTTATCTTCTTTAAAGTTTTATGTTTACCATATGCTGATGGGAACTTGAAAAATTTGTGCCGAAGGGTATATCATGTACCGTGATGTATCACACGCACCTATCCATTCTCACCCTAAATATCTTCTAATAAAAGGGTTAATGATTCACTGTATTTTCCATACACTGATAAAACTTTCACATTCTACGTCGATGGGTAGACTGAAACACCAAAATGTATTACACGTAGGTCTCTTCTATTGTCCTTGTTCATTTAATAAAAGGAGTTTATGATTCAGCGTAACAAACCAGACGCTGATGAAACTTTGGAATACTATGTTAATGATTCATAGCAAAATCACATGCTATAAGGAGACATCACAATCTAAACTCTTATTTCGTCGTAATTCCTAATATGTTGATTCTTCCCAATTGAATTCTTGTCTTCCTGACATTATGACACACCAATGTTAATGGTAACTTTTGAACGGTTACTATCATAAATTCAACTTTTATTGTAGGATTCGTGGATTATATGACATTCTCTCTTTTTGTTACCATTACGTGGAAAGTGGGATGATTTTCAATAAAAAAAACTTATGTCCTGATCATCTGCTTCATTATTTCAAGTGCTGCAAATTTGTTGAAATTACTTCGACAATCATCAATGTCTCCAACTCTTCTATTTGTCTTCATTCTTGCTATAAATGTAGTGAAATACCCAAACACCCCTGAAACACCAACTGTTGGTCAT
Source organism: Lactuca sativa (assembly GCF_002870075.4). Lineage (NCBI taxonomy): Eukaryota > Viridiplantae > Streptophyta > Magnoliopsida > Asterales > Asteraceae > Lactuca > Lactuca sativa. Next base: position 58,734,461 of record NC_056629.2, on the reverse strand, counting down.
GTAAAGAATGTCGCCTTCTCCGACACTATTCCTCCTCAATATTTTGAAATTCTTCTTTGTGGTTGACACTTTCCAACGTTACGGATTTTGCTAATTTCAAATTTATTCAATCCTACACACTACCTTTTGAATGATGGCAATCTTGAATCATATGTCGGCATATTACAAGGAAGCAACCCTGTAGTTTTCAAATTACAAGAATCAAGTTGATAAAATTTAACCCATGACTACTGATTTGATTTCGCCACTACTACCCCATGGGATTCTATTCCTTTTTCCTCCCTTTTTAATGTTTTACTATTAGTATTATCTTTTGCAAACGATAAGGGAACTGTATGAAAAAATTATGTGGTACGGAGTTGAAAATTTTTCAAGCATAAAAGTTGACAAATAATATAAATTTAAAATTTTATTGGCTTGCAAGAATAGCCTAAAAAATCTAATAGATTTTTTTTATATTATTACATTAGGCTATTTTGCTAGTGTTATGTGGGATGATTTGATGTGGACTCTGAGATTTAGTTGAGCCAATATGTTATAGTGTATTTGTGGCTTCCCAATCTTAGTGAAATCATGAGACAAAAATGCATCCTTGAGTAGTTTGAGGAACATAAAAACTTTAGCATCATGTATGCACTTTAGACTAACTCCTTTAACCAATAAGGGTTGAGGTTTAGTTCCCTTGCTTAAGCATATGTTATTATTTTTGGTGTTTAGTTAAAAATAGTTGCAAAAGTTTGTTGAGTAACTAAGCGCATACAAAATATCAAAATCAAGAATTATGTAAAGAAGCTCAAAGTTTCAAATATTGAAGATTCGAGTTGAAGAAAGTGAAGAAATAAGGCAAAAAATTTCAAAATTCGAAAGCATGTTATTCAAAATTGTAATTTTTCTTTCTAGTTTATTTTACCATATGTATGCTTGGGAACTTAACAAAAATATCTTGATGTTAAGATAGTCTTTTGAGGATATATTCAGAGGGATGCACAAAATGAATGTTGTTCAAAATAAGTGGGGAACATTTATGAGGACTGTGAGTATTTAGGACTTGGGAAATAGTTAGGATTTAGATACAAATACTTGCATTAAGGTGATGCGTAATTAAAAACTTCAATTTGGATTGTTTTCTGTGATGTTGGTAGTCAATGTTCTATGTGATATATTAAAATTAGCCTTCCTTGAGGGCAAGCAAAAGGCAAGTGTAGGGTATTTTGATATTGTCATATTTATACATATATTTACGAGTTATTTGACTATATATTAGTCGTATTTTGGCCTGAACACGAGGACTTTTGGTACTTATTTGCATAAATTTCATATTTCAGCCGGAGCAAGACATTTTTGAAGAAAATGGACAAAAATGGAAAAAAAAAATAGAAGATGGGGGGTGAAGCTTGCGAATAAAGAAAAAAGAAGCTTCAACAGCATGTCTCAAGACAGTAACCACGTCGTGGTAAACTCTAGCCGACGCTGTAGGGTCTAAAAGATTCTTGGTTATAGTAGATTCCTTGTCGGTTACAATAAGGAAACTGTTTCCACGACGTGGCAATCAATTGGCCACGACTTGATGGCTAATTTATGGGAATTTTTCCTTCTATATAAAGGATGAATTAGAAGGTCATAGAGATGGAATTTTGGATAGAACAATTCTAGAGAAACGCTAGAAGACCTGTTTTTAACCAGGAGGAAGAGAGGAGAAGAGTAATTACCAAGAAACCGACTCAAGCATTTAGTTTGCATGATGTTTAATTTAATTAACTATATGTTTAGTTTTTTTTCTTTAGAAATCATGGGCTAATACCCTTAACTTTCGTTTAGTGTAGATGAACCTTTATTTACAATATTTAGTATTAGATCTATGGATTATTAACGTTGGTTCTTACTTGTGTTTGCTAGATTAATCCTTACATGTTAATATTTCTATCTCTATTACCTTTCCCTCAAATTTTGCGTAGTTAACTGGCCATTTATTGCATGAATTTGAATTTCAAGTTGTTTATGACCATTAATTCTCTAGAACTAGAGAGTGACAATTTCCTAGTACGGGTAATAAAGATAGTTGCTTAATTGTGTTAGAGAGCATTATTTGACTATAATAATTGCTTGTTTGTCCAAATTTACCATAAGAAGACAAACCTAGATCTAGTCATTCATATTCCAAATATTCAATAAGTCAATTAGGTGTCCTTAGTCTACATGACCACTATGATTAAGTGCCCTTAGTTACCATGCGAGTTAGTAATTATAAAATTGGCAACCAACAGAAGTAATCCAAAGTAAAAATTACTCATAGGAAAAGAAAGGGGTTCATTGTTAAACGAAAGTGTCTTAATTCTTTTGATTGAAATTTGTTTTTAATTGTTTTCTAGTTAATAGTTAATTATGTTTTTCTGAACTTGCAAAATCAGATAATAAACTCCTTTCATCAGTTTTTAGTTTAATAATTAGATTAAATTTTAGCAATTTTAACTTCTAAATCAACTCCATTCCCTGTGTTCGATCATGTACCTAGTTTATTACATTACTACGCAACTAGGTACACTTGCCTAATTTTGTAGTGATTTCGGTTAAAATAAGTAGAACTTTTAATATAATTTGATATAAGAAATTAGAACATCAACTTTATTGGTATCTTTGCGTGGGAGTGGGTTTTAATTAAAGTTTTCATTGCTATCAATTAATTCATCCTTTTTTGTGGGGTAAAATCTGTAAAATGTTAATTTTCTATTTAAATTCAGTTTTCTGTGAAGGCAGTGACTGCGGCGTGGTGATTCCCTTTCTACGGAGCGGTAACTGGAAGTGCAGTTTTTAATTTATTTAGTTTTTATTTGTTTTACACGTTTGTTTTAGTTTTATTTCAGTAGTATAGGACTATGGTATATACTTTTTCAATTGTGCCACGACTTGACGATCCAAAATCTGCAATTCACAAGAAAATGGATAAAAAAAGTCGAAGAATCAAGTAGCAGCTTCAAATACGATAAATATTCAACTTTCAAGAAGACTTCGAAAAAGAGGGAAGAAGGATACGAAATAGGAACGAAATATGATTCAGAAGAAGACAATCCCAACGAGGGAAGACAACTCGGCAACATAATGGGAAACATAACAACAATGACGATAGAGGAGTATAAGAGGCATATACGAGATGACATTGGTCCAAGCATTGTGATACCCGAAGTTCCAACCATAATGACATTTCCTTAACATACTAAAGGATATCTTGTTCTTTGGAAAGATGCATACAAGCGCATTAAGGAGGTTCTAGAAATAGAAATTATTTCAATGTGCCAAACGTTTCTAAAGATGCAATTATGTTGAGAATGCTTCCAATCATAATAAAAGATACAGAAAAGGATTGGTTGGAGTCATTAGCACCATGAGACATCACTACATGGGATAGGATGAAAGAAGAGTTTATTCGGCAATTTAGCCTTCCTTCAAAGGTCGATAGATTGAAAAAAAATACCACATACTTCCAATAAATTTTGGTGAATAATTATATGAAGCATGGGAAAAATATAAAGGAATGTGAAAAAATTGCCCTTAACATCATCTCAATGTGTAGCAAGAGATTTCAAATTTCTATCATTGGATAATTGTGAGCACGAGACAACTTCTAGACTCTTAAGGACCAATGACAAAGAAGGATCTAACTACTAATAAAGCCATTATCAAATAATTCACTAAACACTTACAAGATTATCACAACCCAAGAGAAGATGTTACTAGAATCAAGGTGAGTATGGATGATGGAAAATAAAATCTAGCTTAAATTCTTGCAAAACTAGAGACTATGGATAGGAGAATCACAAAAATAGGGTAATCAATTCATGTGATAATAGTCAGATGTTATAATTATGGTTGACCATATCTTTTTAAGGATTTTGATTTGGATGAAAATGGGAACAGGAAAGCTCAATTTTTCTACTCAAGCGGTGATATGTTTGATGAACATTGGAGGAGACCAAAGAAAGAATGGAAGCCATATGAAGAATACCAAAGAGAAAAAAAAGACATATACCGACAACAAGGTGGTGGCTTCTATCAAAAAGAGAAATTTCTAATTGAGAAGAAACCTAAGCTCGATTCATTTTTTAATAGATTTATGGCAGCAAGTGAAAAGAGGCATGAAAATACAGATGTTACCCTAAGAAATCAACAAGCACTTATTGTTAACTTAGAGACACAAGTGGGTGAGCTAAACAAACACTTTCAGGAAGGTTTTCCAGTTATTAATAATAGTGGGTCAATTTCAAAAGCACAAGTGTTGGCGACCACAACTAAATATGAGGAACATAAAGTACCCTTAGTATTTTTAGGTACTATCAAAATGTAGTCTGCTTAAACCAAAGAGGAATTCATAGACAAAAATTCAAACTATGTGCAGTTCGCACGGCGTGGTAGCATCTTTACCATGGCGCGACAACTTGAAACAATTCCAAAAGATTTCCCAGTTGATATATATCATCCATTACTAGAGTACCCAATTTTGACCCAGAATAATCTTCTAGAGCAAGAACATAAGAAATTCATTGTAACACCTCATTCTTGGTATGCATTTAATTGTAATTTGTTTATTTTTCTAGAGCTACTCGACGAGTTGGAAGCCCCAGACTGGTCGAGTAGAAGCGAGATTGGATGCGGGTTTTAAGCCATCTACTCGACGAGTTGAGAGCCCTCAACTCAACGAGTAGGACTGTGAGAATGAAACCCTAATTTCGGGGTTTTGCACCTTATTTAAGCAACTTAATCCCCACCTTACGGCCTTATTTCTATCCTCCATGTCCCAAACCCTAATCCACGAAAATCTAGAACATTGTGTGAGTGTGTGAACCCTTTTGAGTGTTTTTGTGTGTTTTGAAGCTTGTAGAAGAAGAAGAAGCTTGATCCAGAAACAATGTCTCATTCCATTCCTTTTCTGGTAATCAAGTCTATAACTTGATCATTTATTCATTAGATCTACTTATTTCCACTTTTTGAGGGTTTTGGTTAAAAAGCTTGACCCTTGGGGTTTGGATGTCCCAAGCAAGGATCCTTTCAGATCTGGGATCATTAAGGGTTGTTAAGGCATAAAGGTTTAACTTTATGCCAATGAAGCCCCCATGCAAGCTCTAAGGTGTTGTTAATGCCATTTGTGCCCCAAAAAGGCCATGCATGGAAGGAAAGTCTAAGGCTTTACGTGTTCTTTTGGTATCTAGGACCTAGATCTGGGTTTTTATGCATTAGGTTGGAGTGATAAGGCTATTGAACAAACATCTATATCCTAAAACAACTAGGGTTCTAGCTAAACCCATTCAGAGGGATATTAACGGGTAAAGTTGGAAACTTTACCCTTAAAAAGGGCATTTCCAGTATGTAGATGCAGTATGGACGTTGGATTTTGAGAGTAGAGGCTTAATCTGTTAAGATGGAAAATCAGACAGAGGAACTCGTCGAGTGCATAGAGGGACTCCACGAGTTTGATTATGTTGTCATGTTTTAGCCTAAGGCAGAACTCGATGAGTCGGTGAAGGGACTCGATGAGTTGATTCGATGAATCGCGACCAGGAGTAGCCAGGAAACTCGGCGGGTCAGGAGGCGACTTGACGAGTTAGATCGCGATTTTAGGATTCTAGGACTCGATGAGTTAATGGAGCAACTTGGCGAGTTGGGTCAACCAGAAGGTTGACTTTGACCAAAGCATTGACTTTGACCAGGGGTAAAATGGTCATTTCACCTTGAGGAGGATTATTAGGTTTGACGAAGTTTTATTGTTATATTAATAGTTGGGGAGTCGTTGGAGCATCCATCAGAGATTCCTCACTCGATATTTCAGCAGTCAGCTTTGCGAGGTGAGTTTCCTTCAGTAGGAACGGGTCTAACGCACCAAGGCCGACCCGTTTATGTGATATGTTATGTAGCACATGGTTTTTTGTACGCTCTTCTTTTATTTTTATCTTTTTATTTTGCATTTTTTGCCTTAGACTCAGCGAGTTGAAGGACCAACTCGCCGAGTAGAAGCAGGATGGGACATGGATTTTAAGCCGTGGACTCGACAAGTCGGGTCCCGGACTCAACGAGTAAGTGTTGTCTGAACAAAAACCCTAATCCAAGGGTTTTCACCCTATTTAAACAATGTTATGTCGTCCAAAATGTCCCTTATGCTCCCAAAACACCTCTCATTGAAACCCTAGCCGTTATTGAAGCAATCTAAGCCTTGTTGGTGGATGTTGGTGCTTGTGGTCTTAAGAAGGAAGGAGAAAAACCTGAGGAAGCAAGTAAAAACCAAGGGAACCCAAGTTTGTGCACCTCCTAAACTCATTGAAGGTAAAAAGCTGTAACCTTTCTCATTCATTTGTTAGATCCCTCTTTAAGGAAATTTAGGGCTTTTATAAGCCATTTTTGGTGGCAACCATGTTTGCAAACATGGTTGGGGGTTAAAGCTTCTGAATCACATCATTTAAGGGGTCACTAGGCAGATTTGAGTGGCTTTTGTACCACTGAAAGGCCCCATGCATCTTAAGAGCTTGTTTTGTGCCTTTTTGAGCTCAAAGTCCCATGCAAGCACGTAAAGTTTGTAACTTTACGTGCTAGATCGATTATAGAAGTTTGGATCTACCTTTTGATCAAAAATTGTACATCATAAATGAAGAATTTAGAGTGTGGACAGGACTGACTCCGCCAGTTAGTTCTTGGGAATCGACGAGTCTGAGGCTTTGAGCCCCATATCTGTTGAGGGTCAAAGGAACCCAGTGAGTGTTAGAAGGGTTGTAATCAGACAGAAAGAGTTACCCAATGTATTGGACGTGATTTTAGACCTGGAGTTCATGGGACTCGACGAGTGCTAGAACAGACTCGGCAAGTCCAAGACAATCTTCATAAGGATGAAGATGAACTCGACGAGTTGTTCATCAACTCGGCGAGTCGAGGAAAAAACTTGTTCATCAGATGAAGATGAACTCGACGGGTTGTTCATCAACTCGGCGAGTCGGATGACTTTCATGCGATGCTCATATGAGAGAGAAACTTGTCGAGTTGACGTCCCAACTCGACGAGTCAGGTCATGGATGAGTTTCATGCGATGTTCATATGAGAGAGAAACTTGTCGAGTTGACGTCCCAACTCGGCGAGTTGACGGCCCAACTCGGCGAGTCGGGTGAACTTGAAGTTGACTTTGACTAGACTTGGGCTGACCCTGTCTAGGGTTGTACTTGCTGTGTGTTGACCTGAAGGTCAGCGTGTAGGGATCGAGGAGTCGAAGGGAGCCGACTTGTGCCCCGAGGATAATTCAAACACTACACGACATTGAGGTGAGTTACCTTCCGGTAGGGGTGGGTCTAAGGCCACAATGCCAGCCCACTAAAAAGGGGTATTTAGAAGATAATGGTCTTCGTGATAATTATCTTGGTTTGGTTATGTGTTGGTTATCAGATGTATCTGGATGATATGTTATGTGTATAATAGGGATTAGTTTCCCTAACAGTGGTTCGTAGGACCCAAGGCTAGGTCAGTACCCAGATATGCCTGACTATATGTTTATATATGTAGATTGTATGCTAGTGGTAGGGTGAAATAGTCCCCAGTTACCGGTTGAAAGATACCGATGTCAGATACCAGTTGAAAGATACCGATGTTGATTACCGGTTGAAAGATACCGATGATGGTTACCAGTTGAAAGATACCGATGTTTGTTACCGATTGAAAGATACCGATGTTGGCTACCGGTTGAAACATACCAATGTGGGTTACCAGTTGAAAGATACTGATGTAGGTTACCGGTTGAAAGATACCGACGATATTGTATGGTGTGTGTGGTATGATGGGGGAACTCACTAAGCTTTGTGCTTAGAGTTTTGGTTTTGGTTTCAGGTACCTGTTCGTCGAAGGGGAAGGAGCCGGCGGTGTAGCAGCGCATCACGCACACACATGGTTTTCCGCAAGGAGTTTTTGGGACTGTACTCTGATTTTTATTACTTTGACATTATGGTTTGGGCCACAACAATATGATTTTGTGACGTGTTGTTTATTCGACAATATTTGGTAAAAATATTTATGGAATTGTTAATTTAAAAATGAAATTTTCAGCTTGAAATTCGCGTCGTTACAAGTTGGTATTAGAGCCCTGGTTTGAGGGATTCGGACGCACCCTCGGGGGTGTCTGGACTCAAACCGAGGGAATAAAAGATTTTTACAAGGAAAATGGTTTTCTAAAATCTAAATTGAGAAATTTAAAAGACAAAGTGTGTGATGCGTGCGACCGGCCAGGCTCAAATAAGTTTTCCCCAAGATACCCATACTTATTATGTTATGTTATATGGTATGATTCATAGAACTGCATACTAGAATAGGACTAAGGATCTAGGAAGATGCCTTATGTGCCTGACATATGATTGTGAGAATTGCATGCTAGTTAGGACTAAGGATCTAGGAAGGATGCCTTATGTGCCTGTTGTATGAGTCATATGTTAGGACTGATTAGTCAGTAGTAGGATGGCCTGTGTAGGTTATGCCTGGTTTGGTTACTCAATGCAAGAATGCTGCTTGCTTTGTGCTATGGGGGTTTTGACCAACTTCAACTAACAAAGGAACGGATATGTAACAGTATCTGCAAGCTAGTTATGGGGAAGTGGTGGGGACTCCTAGAGCAGCTGATGGCGGAGAGTAGGTCAGAGAGTGCCCTAGGGAAGCCTAGGATGAGATCAGTGAAAAGGGTATCAGAAAAAGGGACTTGGCGAAGTCGAAGCAATCCTTGAGGAAAGTACGGGTAGATGTGGAAGGTAGTATGGGCCCGTACTACTGAAAGAAGAGGACCCGTACTCGAATCAAGGAGGGCCTAGATGGAACCTAGAAACTTGGAAAGTGTGTGAGACCTCTAAAAGGTATATGTGACCCTGACAGTCGTATGTTTATTTTCATAATGGTGGTCACGCGGCATGGACCAGGAGGTTCAGGATCCGGTCAGGATAGGACACAGGATCCGAGCATGTGGATGATGGGTTACGCGAGTTCATCGCGTCTGAGATCATGAGGGGTATCCTTGATGCAACGTCGGTTATCTTCAGGTCGATCAAGGAAGGGATCAATGAGCTGATGGAGGAACGCCTCAGGGTGTTCAGGAGTGACATGGCGACTAGCAAGTCAGGGCCACACACACTGTCCTTTAAGGACTTCAGAGGGAGTGGTGCGCCATATTTCCATCGGGTGAAGGACCCCATTGCTGCTAGGAGATGGCTCGCAGACATCGAATCTACGCAGCTGACGAGCTTCTGCCGGGAAGGGTCGAAGGTCTGTTTTGCTGCAGGATGTTTGAGAGACAGGGCCAAAGATTGGTGGGATTCGTTTGGTGACTCTCTGGGAGCCTCGGCTGTTGAGGCTATGACCGGGGCTGACTTTATGGCCAGATTCAGGGCAGAGTTCGCGCCAGCTGTGGAGATTCAGCAGCTGGCCAGGGAGCTTTTGGATATGAGACAGACTACGGAGACTGTGGCAGAGAACAACGCCAAGTTCCGGGAGAGGGCATTACTGGTGCCCCAGTATGCGGGTGATGAGGACATGAAGAGGACCCGCTACCATGACTTGCTACGAGCTGACATCTGGGAGCATGTCAGTTTCTCAGCCTGCCCTACCCTGGATTCCATGATTGCAAGGGCTAGGGAAAGGGAGATTGATCTGGAGCACATCCGGAAGAGGAAGGTAGTGGAGGGGCTGACGATGGGGGCTTCGGGGAAGAAGCCCAAGAGATCCGATGGTAGGCCGAAAGGCCAGTCAGGGCGGGACCGCTGTGGGAAATGCGGTCGGTCACACGAGGGAGCTTGTGGCACTGGGTCGGGTTCAGGCTGCTATAAGTGTGGCAAGGTTATACATTTTGGCAGAGATTGTACTGCCTCTAATCCTGCGATTCAGATATCTGACCTGATTTGCTTTCATTGCAATCAGAAGGGCCATAAAAAAGTCCAATTGCCCTAGATTGACAGCAGCAGCAGCACCGACGGTGGCGCCGACTTCAACGACAACACGGGTTGTGGATGGCCGGAAGGCCAAGGTGGGGGATCCTGTGGTTAGGAGCCGAGCATTTCAGCTGACTGCCGAGGAGGCACGCGCTGCAGCCGATGTGGTGACGGGTATGATTTCTTATTTTATGCTTTTATGTTATGTCGCCATGATTTTCATATATTATGTGCCTTGCTTAGGATCGTACCATGTGAACGGTATCCCAGTTCAGGTGTTGTTTGATTCGGGTGCCACTCGATCATTTGTTTCTCTTGCGCTTAGCAAGAAGTTTCTGCAGTCTTCAGGCATGTTGGATTACCCTCTAGTGGTCGAGATAGCGGATGACCGGTCGGTATGAGCGTCAGAGGTCTACCGGGATTGTGTTTTAAGGCTGTTCGAGGAACTTTATCTAGTGGACTTGGTTCCCATACCTTTGCGGGGGAACAAGGTCATTATTGGTATGGACTAGCTGAGCCCCAATGGGGCAGTAATCGACTGAGCGCAACAGTCAGTGCGGATCAGGACCCCTAGTGGGGGAGAGTTGGTGGTTCAGGGCGAAAGGCCACAACAAGGACCAACCTTATGTTCGGCAGCGAGGGCTAGGCGCTACCTCCATCAGGGTTGCGCAGGTTATGTCGCCTATGTTATGGATACCCGGGAAACGGGAAGGGAGACGATAGGCGATGTGCCCGTGGTGTGAGAGTTTACGGACGTATTCCTCGAAGAGTTGCCTGGGATACCTCCGGAGAGACAGGTAGAGTTCCGGATTGACCTAGTCCTCGGTGCGGCTCCGATAGCCAAGGCACTGTATCGGTTGGCTCCTCCTGAGATGCAGGAGTTGTCTACACAGCTACAGGAGATGTTAGACAAGGGGTTCATTAGATCGAGCAGTTCACCCTGGCGAGCCCCGATTCTGTTTGTGAAGAAGAAGGACGGGTCGCATTGTATGTGTATAGTTTATCGGGAGCTGAATAAGGTGACGGTGAAGAACCATTACCCACTCCCGAGGATTGATGATCTCTTTGACTAGCGTCAGGAATCATCTTGGTTCTCCAAGATCGATTTGCATTCAGGATACCATCAGATGAGGGTCAGAGAGGAGGATGTATAGAAGGCTGCGTTCCGGACGCGCTATGGCCATTACTAGTTTGTGGTGATGCCCTTCGGGCTCACCAATGCCCCTACCGTGTTCATGGACCTCATGAACCGCGTGTGTAGACCGATGTTAGACCAGTCAGTGATACTATTTATTGATGATATCTTGGTTTATTCCGAGACGCAGAGGGAGCACGAGTAGCATCTGCGAGAGGTTCTGGAGACCTTGAGGAGGGAGAACTTGTATGCTAAGTTCTCCAAGTGTGAAATTTGGTTGCGCGAGGTGTAGTTTCTTGGGCAACTTGTCAACCAGAATGGGATTTTAGTAGATCCGGCCAAGGTGGAGGCCATGATGAGGTGGGAGGTTCTGAAGTCTCCATCTGAGATTCGGAGTTTCCTAGGATTAGCCGGCTACTATCGGAAATTCATCCAAGATTTCTCCAAGATAGTTGTGCCCCTGACCAGACTGACAAAGAAGTCCGTGGTTTTCCGTTGGGTGCCCGAGCAGCAGGCTGCATTTGAGACTTTGAGGCAGCGATTGTGCGACGCGCCAATCTTGTCCTACCGGAGGGCATGGAGGATTTTGTTGTGTACTGCGATGCGTCCATCTCTGGTTTGGGCGCAGTATTGATGCAAAGAGGGCATGTCATTTCTTATGCTACGAGGTAGCTGAAGCCTCACGAGGCGAACTACCCGACACATGATTTGGAGCAGGGGGTTGTTGTGTTCGCCCTCAAGATTTGGCATCATTACCTCTATGGGGTTCATTATACGATTTACACATACCACAAGAGCCTGAGGTATCTCATGGACCAGCCAAATCTGAATATGAGGCAGCGTCGGTGGCGTGATGTGGTAAACGATTACGATTGCAAGATCCTTTACCATCTGGGAAAGGCCAATGTGGTGGCCGACGCACTTCGCCGCCAGGCAGCGCCTATCAGGGATATATGTCTGAGGATGACAGTGGTGAATCCACTTTTGGAGCGGATTCGGGAGGCCCAGAAGGAGGCCATGAAGGAGGAACATCGGAAGAGCGAGCAGATTGTAGGGCAAGTTTCCCCCTTCGACTATGACAACCGAGGGTTATTGACACTAAACCGTAGGGTGTGGGTGCCGTACCTCGGGGGTGTGCGCCAGGTTCTGATGGAGGAGGCATAGAAATCTCAATTCTCCATTCATCCCCGAGCAACGAAGATGTTTAGAGATCTTCGCATGGACTATTGGTGGCTCTGCATGAAATGGGATGTAGCATGGTACGTGGAGCGGTGCTTGACCTGCAGGAAGGTCAAGGCCGAGCAACATAGGCCACACAGAAAGATGCAGCCGTTGGACATTCCATTGTGGAAATAAGAGGAAATTACAATCGATTTTATCACAAAGCTTCCCAGGACCGCGCGAGGGGTGGATTCGATTTGGGTCATCGTCCACCGGTTGACCAAGAGCACTCATTTTATTCCGATTCAGGAGAGAATCTCGGCCGAGAAGCTGTCCGACATCTATATCAGGGAGGTGGTGGCACGGCACGAGGTGCCAGTGTCGGTGATTTCAGACAGAGATGTGCGGTTCACTTCCAGGTTTTGGAAGAAGTTTCACGATGAGCTGGGTACTCGTCTGCATTTTAGCACCGCCTTTCACCCTTAGACGGATGGTCAGAGTGAACAGACCATCCAGACTCTAAAGGATATGCTACGAGCATGCGTGTTAGAATTCGGAGGTAGTTGGGATATCTTCCTCCCTTTGGCGGAGTTCTCCTATAACAATAGTTATCACGGGAGTATCGATCGTCCTCCCTTTGAGATGTTGTACGGGAGGAAGTGTAGGACCCCGATATGTTGGGGCTGAGGAACAAGACAGCGACCTGTGGCGATCCTCAACAGGAAGTCGAAGGATCTGAGGAACAAGACAGTGGAACTCATGAAGGTGCAATGGCAACACCAGAAGGGCTCGGAATGGACTTGGGAGTCAGTGGATGACATGATGGAGCACTACCCGGAGCTGTTTTAAGACCGAGCAGCAGACTTTGAGGACGAAGTCTAAAATAAGTGGGGGAGATTTTTAGCACCTGGTTCTTGGTACGCTCTTCTTTTATTTTTATCTTTTTATTTTGCATTTTTGGTTTTGGACTCGGCGAGTTGAAGGACCAACTCGCCGAGTAGAAGTGGGATGGGACGCGGATTTTAAGCTGTGGACTCGACGAGTCGGGTTCCAGACTCGAAGAGTAAGTGTTGTCTGGACAAAAACCCTAATCCAAGGGCTTGCACCCTATTTAAACAATGTTATGTCGTCCAAAACGTCCCTTATGCTCCCAAAACACCTCTCATTGAAACCCTAGCCGTTATTGAAGCAATCTAAGCCTTGTTGGTGGATTTTGGTGCTTGTGGTCTTAAGAAGGAAGGAGAAAAACTTGAGGAAGCAAGTAGAAACCAAGGGAACCCAAGTTTGTGCACCTTCTAAACTCATTGAAGGTAAAAAGCTGTAACCTTGCTCATTCATTTGTTAGATCCCTCTTTAAGGAGATTTAGGGCTTTTATAAGCCATTTTTGGTGGCAACCATGTTTGCAAACATGGTTGGGGGTTAAAGCTTCTGAATCACATCATTTAAGGGGTCACTAGGCAGATTTGAGTGGCTTTTGTACCCATAAAAGGCCCCATGCATCTTAAGAGCTTGTTTTGTGCCTTTTTGAGCTCAAAGTCCCATGCAAGCACGTAAAGTTTGTAACTTTACGTGTTAGATCGATTATAGAAGCTTGGATCTACCTTTTGATCAAAAGTTGTACATCGGAAATGAAGGATTTAGAGTATGGACAGGACTGACTCGGCCAGTCAGTTCTTGGGAATCAACGAGTCCGAGGCTTTGAGCCCCATATATGTTGAGGGTCATGTTGGATTAGTGTCTAAGTCCATAACTATTTTGGTATGTACTTGACCCGATGGTGCATTATCCTTTTGGGTTGCCTTCACCAAAGCAACTTGATTGGAGAAATAAATAGAGAGAGAGGTTATTATGATTTATTAATATGTTATAAGAATAATATATTAAAGGAGAAATCATATTTGTTTAATTAATATTGGTCAATAATTAATTAAGAATTAATTTTATGATCAAGTGTAATTAAATAAACTAGAGGGGCTGAATTGTAATTATGTGATAGTTACAAAATAAGGTAAGGATTATCTTATTAATAGGTTGGACGAATTTAAGGTGATAAGGCCTTAGAATTCGACTAGGATAAGGGTTTTCAAGGCTTATCTTATGGTTACTTGGTGGGCAAGCAACTAGATAAGGATAAGGACTAAAACCCTAATCTCTACACCTATATAAAGACCCCTAAGGCTCATGAATTCGTCCATGCCTTACCAAGAGGTCCTAGAGACGAATTCTTATACCTCTCCTCTCTCTTTATACCTTCTCCATTTGCTCTTGGTGTTTGTAAGCCATTAGAGGAGTGACACTTGTGACTCTGAGCCTTCCAAAGTCAATTCAAGGAGATTTGGGATTGTTATTGCTACATAACAATCAAGGTAACATTATAAACCTATTATAATATCTAATATGATTACTTGTATGCTAGAATTAGGGTTTATAGTCTTGGATAACATGCATGTACAATAGAGAAACCTAGATCCAAGCATTAGGATTTGTATGAGCACATAGGATGTCTTATGACCAAAACCCATCAGTGGTATCAGAGCCTAGACTGGTTTCAATTGTATTGATGCATTACATGTTCAAAAAATTCGATTTTTGGTGTTCTGGAGGCTGGACTCGCCGAGTCCGTAGCTGAACTCGCCGAGTCCATGTAGACTCGACGAGTCCAAGCTTGACTCGACGAGTCAACTCGTCAGATGGAGGGTATTTCGCGATTTCTTGCTGTTTTTGCTTATGGATAGTTACCTTATCATATTAGATCAATATAAATCCGATTTTTTGATATATATATATGACTATATTTTTGATCTAATTCAAGATATTTATCAATTAATAAGATAATTGTTTCCTTATGTGATAATTGATTAATTATTTTGACTAAATTGATAAATTGTTTTGCAAGAAATCATTAAATAAATCAAATATGGATAATTATGTAATTAATTGTTAATTTAGATTATTTTTTAATTGATCCTTATGTTATTAAATGTTTCATATTTTCCCCTTAGGTTTTATAGTTAAAATTTGAACCCAAAAGTTTTGTTGTTTTGAAATTTAAAGGTATAATTATTAAATTTGACCACCTAATATTTTAAAAGTGTAAAATACACCCTATACTATATATATAACATTAAAAGTCTAACATTATATATATGTATGAGTAAAAGTCAGTCTTATCGTTAGTAGGCCTCATTCATGAAGTTGGTCTATAAGGGGTGTTTAAGGAAATTGCCTATGAAATGGCGATTGAATGGGTATCCACTCTTACCCACCGCACTCTTGACTAGTAGAGAGTCGTTAGCCGAACGGGTAGGATAGGACAAAAACCTTCCATTATAAGTATAATGAAGTATGAAAGTAACTAAATGTTTTTGTAGGGTTTCAAAGCACTCCATGGATGATGGCAATGGGCTCCTTTGATGAATTCTAGGTTAAAAGCGCAAGACTTGTCTTTTCCCTATAAATAGTCATGTATTATTCATAATTAGGGTTAAGAGTGAGGCAAAATGTAGCCGTCACGTTGTGAGGTTTCTTATGTAGTGTTAGATTCTTTAGTCTATGCTGAAAGTGTAATTTATTCCTCATATTTGAATAAATCGAGTAATCATTCGACATAATTTTTATATTTGTGTTTGTTCTTATTTTCCGCATCTTGTTCATCAAATCTCAATTAGGGTTTTAATCCCAACAAGTGGTATCAGAGCGGGTCTTTGAAGATATATTGATTTTTGAAGTATCGGTTCTTGATTTGATGATTTTCTGTACAAGTTATTGAAGATTATTGGTGTTTTGGCGTTCTGTTCATGGAGAATTATGTTATTGTTCATCACTGTTTATTAGGGTATGTTATGCTCCGATTTGATCAATTGTTCAATTCAAGGTTATTCGATTTCTTCCCAGATTTTGTTCCCTTAATTACGCGTGTTTTTTTTCGATCTATTGTTAATGAGCCAAAGAAGTGTCTGTTCATCGTTTGACCCAACAAACAATTGTTCATTCTAGTCGCAAGTCAAAATCCCTTGTTCGTTCACTCTTATGTCGATTGAGTATTCCTGTATTTTAATCGATTCAAAATTACGTTTGGGTTTTTCATAGTTTTGATTACAATCCTTTTAATTGATTTAATCTTCTCAATAATAGAGTTTGTGGTTGAATAACCGATATGTGATATGTTTAAAGCGAGTTGATTAAGAACAAATTTCTGTGAATCTTTGATTTTGTGGGCTGTGTCAATCATCGATAGTAAGAAGTCGATGGTGATTATTGATCGTATCGTCTGGAAATCATTTTTTTTTGATGTGGCAATTGGGTGTTTGTTAATTGGAAATTTCAACACCTGAGATGAACCGTTGAAGAACATAGGAACATGGTATGCTAATCTCGTAGTCTGAAGATGAATGGATGAATAACTTGTATCTCGATTTGGTTGGTCAATCTAGAATAGTCAAAATTCAAAATCAAGTTCAAATCGAGATGTTGTAATCAATGAAGAAGTATTCGATGTTTTGGAGTTACAGTCAAATCGCCATATGGGTCTCGCATCATCAAAGCTTTATACAATCGGAATGAGAAGGATTGTGATGAAAAACGAAGACTGTCAAAATCGAAAGTGTGAAAATTATCTGGGATCGATCGGAACTGAATGTTAATGATTTGTTTTGAATATCGATATCAAGTGAATGTTTGTTTCTGGAACAATGGTGAAATTAAACACTCGGAACGAAAGAATGATGAGTTACCTGCGAACGAATGAAATCGAACTGGAATGGTTTAAAGTTGTTCTTGGTTGTCAATGCGAAAGTCAAAATTGAGATTGCATCTTAATCAGATTCGTGTGCGATCAAATGAAATCTGAATCAAAATCAGGGTGAACAAATGCGAACGTCTGTTGATGATTGACCTGATTCTCGATTCGTATCTGCTGGACTCGTAACGAGTGATTCATGGGAGTTATTTTTTATTTTATTTTTTGGATTCGCAGTTCACACGAGTGGTTATTTGCTGATTTGGATCTGGTTGATTAATTGGGAAGAAGATGTTAAAGATTCACTATTGGTCCCTGCAACTTCAACAAATTGACACTTTTGGTCCCTGTTGTTTTCACACCTTGGTAGTTTTGGACCATTTCCAGAATTTGTTACAAATGAAGGGGAATATGGTGCAGAATTATTAATTTAGTCCCCTGAATTTCTACACAGTGACAATTTCAACCCATTTTTCGAAAAGTTTACAAACTTGAGGGCTGGTGAACAGTTTTGGATTTTTCAACGCTCATATTTTTTCGTGAACAACAAAATAATGATTCCATCAAGTCTTGGCGATTCGGAAAGTCGTTTTTCGTGATAACGTCAAATTTTTCACGACTTTTTCGGATTTTATACTTCATTGTGTATATCATTTTGTCGCGGGGGAGCTTAGTAAATTTTTATCCATTCAAGATCATTCCCATGACCATTTGAAGGCTTTATAATCATGTTTTTGATTATAAATCGGGTGAGAATTTGGTATGGTCATTCGAAATTGGATTTGTGACTTTTCAAAGTTGAAGATTTTTTATAAAGCTTGTGGTAGAATTATGAAGGTAGCTTTTACAATGGAAGTTCTTCATCGAGCTCTGCTAAAGCTTTTACAGAGAAGTATCCTTTACAGCGGAAGTTCTTTATCGAGCTCTGCTAAGGACTTGTTATATCTCCGAATTCTTGTATTTTCTCGATCAAGTGGCATTACAAATCTTAAAGTTTGGGTTGTTAGCTTATTTGAAGATCATTGTGACTTGGAGGTGGAGCTCTTCAAAGACAAGAAGTGATTCGGTTTCTTTGTTCTGAAATGGGTTTTTATGGTGGGTTTGGTTTTCATGAAGATTCTTTGGGATTACATTCGAAAATGAAGTTTAAAGACATTACTTCAGTGCTTGATTTATATATCCTAGAGCCCGTGTTTGAAGACTATTGAAGAATCAAGATTCGTGGATTGCTTCATATATTCCTCGTTGCAAATCTTTTTATTTTCTAGATGCTTGTTTTGGAAGTTAAAGCATTGTCATCCATTCCATACTTTGAGGGGGAGACTGTAGGGTTTCAAAGCACTCCATGGATGATGGCAATGGGCCCCTTTGATGAATTCTAGGTTAAAAGCCCAAGACTTGTCTTTTCTCTATAAATAGTCATGTATTATTCATAATTAGGGTTAAGAGTGAGGCAAAATGTAGTCGTCACGTTGTGAGGTTTCTTATGTAGTGTTAGATTCTTTAGTCTATGCTGAAAGTGTAATTTATTCCTCATATTTGAATAAATCGAGTAATCATTCGACATAATCTTTATATTTGTGTTTGTTCTTATTTTCCGCATCTTGTTCATCAAATCTCAATTAGGGTTTTAATCCCAACAATTTTCATAAAATTCCCAATCTTAGTTACTTAGGCAAAAGTGAATTGATGCAATTCCATGAAATTACACTTTGTGCCCTTGCGAAGACGTTACTGGAGCGTGTGTGGTTTACCGGCACACTAAATGTTTCTAAGCAAAGGTTGAAAAGGGTGACTCAATGTTTGTCATAGTTCGGTGGAGCGTGTGTGGTTTACCGGCACATCGAATAGGTGACTGTAACATGTGAGGGCACCAAGTAAGTTTGCATGGTTATTCACACCCGCTTTGTGATCCTCGGCATCCCAGTCACAAACAAGAGGGGCATATCGAGATTTAAACATGCCATTGAAAGTTCAATGAATCTCAAAGGATCTAGGAGTTTTCATACACATAAAACTTAAATTTCTTTTTTGTTTTTCGTGGTGGAAATTAGTGAATCGTCATTCACTTACCTTCAAATATTCTGCAATTAGTGTTACGGCATCCCTCTCCCGAGTTGTAGAATATTGTGTTGGGTCCTAGCCTTAGTATCTCATTTGGGTGATTTACTAAGGAATCAATCTATCAACTAACTTGAATTCGTTTTCTCCCGTTTTGTAGATGTCAAAGTTCGACAACTATGGTCTTCCCAAATTCCGTGGAACAAGCTTTCCACATGAAGATGATATTCCACGATTCGATCGAGGAACAAGAAATCATACTTCACTTCCTCCACCTCCTCCAATTATTCTCCCTAACCCACAAGTTCAAAGGCTTGAAAAGTTCAAGCTCACTCAAGCCCTTTTGGCAAGTAAACATGAAGAAGGAAAGTCGGTGTGTGCACACGTCCTAGGGATGAAGTCACACATTGATAGGTTAAGAATGTTGGGATCCGTTGTCTGTGAGGAGATGGCCTGTTGATTGGGTTATTCAGTCACTTCCTAAATCATATAGTGAGTTCGTAAGAGAGTACTATATGATGAACTGTGATGTGACCCTTATAGATCTCACCTATATGCTTATTGCTGCTGAATCAGCAATGATTTGGCACAATAGAAAAGCAAAGTTGATCGGTGAATCTGCCTTCAAGACCTCTATGAATATTGACAATGGCAACAAAAGACATGCTATGTTCGAAAAGTTTGATCGTAAGAGAAAGGCAATGTCTGAAGTAGTTCCATGTCATGTTCCAAAAGAGTCAATTTGCTTTTATTGCCAAGAGAAAGGGCATTGGAGACGAAGCTGCCCCATTTACCTAAGAGATCTAAGAGATGGGAGAGTCGAAACGTATGGCTCTAATTTAGGTAAAATCCATTGACTAACTCTTTTAAGCTTCATTCTAGATTGTGAATACATAATGTGATAAGATTACAATTGATGTTTTGTAGGATCGAAGAAAAGAAAGGAAGCTTAAGGGAAGAAGTGAACAGAATCTAACCGTGAAGAAATGGATTTCGATCGCATTTCTCGAATATTAGATTCTTAAGCTACTACTTAGATTTAGAATTAGAAATATGTATTAACATAGTTTTTCAATGAATTGCATTGTAAGGACAAATTTTTCCGCAATAAAATAAATTTTGACTTTATATTATATATTTATCCTTGCAATGACGTGTATGAAAAAATTGATGTTTGAATGTTTCTATTATTAGCAATGATGGATTTGATTCTTAGTTATGTTGTTTATGGAAATGTCGAAAATTTACCAAATAGGAGAGTTTCTTATCGCCCAAGTTTCAATTGGACATAAACTTGGAATCATGCAACTTGGTTGCACCATGAATGAGAAATTTCATATTTGGAAATTAGACTAATTCATTGACAAAGTGTCAAGTGAAGGACTTGGAGATCGAATACACAAAGTTGCGTGTTGATCAAAGTCCACCATAAGAGTAACAAAATATTCGTCATGATTTACTAAAAGTTTAGTAAATATGATTATACTTATAAGATTAAGTGTAATTCTGAATTGATTGAAAAGGTTTAAATCAATAGCAGAACGAATAAGAAGAATCAATAAGGCAGAAAGATAAAAGTTTCTCCATTCTAAGAAGAAGGGAGAGTACCTTTTATGCTTTATGATAGGTCTTAATGATTAAGAACCATATCTCAATTGATCCTCTAAGTGAGCCTTAGTACAATTGTATGTATAAGAAGAGAAATCAAGAGTTGAAGAAATGGTTAAATCAAAAGGTCTATCATACTTCGTTACAATAACAAGTCTTAAAGTTAAGATTGTGACATTGATTGAAAAGTATTAAGAAGGTTTGTAACATTCATCAAATGTGGAAAGTTGTGATGTCTTGGATAAGACAAAGGCCAACTAGGACCAATTTAGGAAGAGTTTTGATAAAAGCTACACTAACTCTTGAATATTTGTTTGTCAAGAAATGTTTTGACAAGAGAATCTTATATTTCAAGGAGTCAGTGGGAGTCTTAATGGTCTTGAAAGGTTTCAAGAACAAATCAAATAAACCTCATCAATCATCACTAGCACACGAGTTGAGGTTTACAACCTATCGTGTTGACATTATTTTGTTTATGTGTCGTTCCAGTTGAGTTAATTATGCATGTGAGTCCTATGAGTTCTCATTTGAATGCAAAAAAGGCAAGGACCTTGACCAATGGAAAGTACATTGATAAGAAAAGGTGAGCTACTTAACTACTTGGAAGACATGGTGGGAAGCTGTGCTACCATAAGGCAAGAAATCGTGATTAAGAAAGTTCGATCCATATGAGTTTGAATTTGTCGTAAACTTTGGTTTTAACAAATTCACATGGATAGGAACACATACACCATTTAAATCTAAGTGTCATAAGATTTCCTCCTTCATGAAAATGATTGTGAGGAAATGCTTTCACTAAGAAAGATTTTAAGAAGATAGTGATTGTAAAATTGCATTCTCGAATTCGATTATGGTTATAGTTCCCTTTCCATAATTTGATTTGTGAGGTTTGGCAATTGTTTACACACACATATGAACTATCTAAGGCAAAGGTGTATAAGTTCAAGAAGCCTTGATAAAAGATTATCAAAGCACTAAGTATTAGAAACATGAACTTAAGAAATTCAATAAGCATTGTTTTTTTTTTCTGAAAGTTAAGATGTTTATGAATACATGTCGAAGCTAGTGGGAGCATAAGTGTTATGCTTATAATAATCATCATGATAGTGGGAGCATAAATGTTATGATTGTATGATTATTAAGGAAAGTATTGCAAGTTGGCAATATTAATTATAGAAAACAAGAGTCATTCTTTGCAAAGTCGTAAGGATGGAATAGTTGTTATGCTATAATTAAGGGAGAGAATATTATGCTTCATTTCAAATCTAAAGGTTTAGGTTGAGAAATGTTAATAAATTTTGTCAAGGGTACATAGTGTGTTCTTAAAATTTCGATTATGATTACAACATTCCTCTTCACAATTCGAATTTTGAGAACATAGCAAATGAAACATTATCCGTCGTGTCCCATACGCTTCGGGTATAGGATCGATTGCAAATGATTTAATGTTTAACCATTCTAAAATTTTCCAAATGTCTAGCGCATTTAGAGGGAAAAAGGACTAGAATCGGTTTTAACTAAAATAATTAAACAACTATCAAAGGACAATCCAAAGTTCGACGAGGATTGGTCGCTTGTGAGTAGTTGGAAGTATAGTATTGGAAAATATGGAAATGTTTCCATAATGGATGGACCATATCGACATTATTATGAATAGATAAGATTCTGTTAAGAATGAGTTGACATATGGAAAATATGGAAGCGTGTCCATACTGGGAATTGAATATTGAAAAATCTATGACTAGATTAGAAACTTTTATGCAAAAGGATGTTCAAAGGAATGTACTTTGAGTGAGAGACATCATATCTAAGGAATTGTCTTGTAACAATGTCCGATAGAGGACTTTGTAATTTCATTGGCAATAGTCTTTGTGACTTTGGTGCAGTGATATTACAAATGGATCGTTGCATAATATGTTAGAATCTAGCATATTCTATAAGTGAAAAAATTTGATATTCTTACACTTATGAAAAGGATTTGGAGTTGTGAAATGAGAATGATTGAAAATGTGTTCAATTTGATCTATTTCACAAAGTAAGAACCATAGGTAAACATTGTGTACATGCTAGGAGCATGGGACAAGTGTTGAAATTCAAGTAAGAAGTTGATTACCCGAAACGACAAATAATGAGTAATCGATATGGTGATAAATAAAAGGAGTTTTATTTATACACAAAGGTTTGAGGCCATATGGGATTAGTATTATTCTTGTGTTTCACTTTGCATGTTTTGAATTCCAGAATAATTGAGTTTATTAAGAATAATCGAATTATTCAAATGGGCCACAGTCGTTCATATATTGGATGTAGATATGAAAGAAGACTGTCGTGAATTGGTGTGTGGATTGTCTAAAAGAGTATTAGACATAAGCAAATGTTTGCTGCAATGTTTATGAGTGCTTATGAATATGAATTTGAGCATTGGATTAAACCCACGCTCACTTGGATCACTCCATGAATTGCATCACGAGTGATTGGTGAGACGATAACATCTTATATTCTTGAAACCGAGATGTGTGAGTTGTATCTTGCAAATCGGTTGCACATTGATAATATGTAAATGCACTAGTAACTTTTTTTTATAAAACATATTGTTGTGTGTAATTCGGTGGATGAGTGCAAGCAAGCATAGTATCAAAGTTTATCCGTTCCTTTTATCCAAAGTAGGATAAAAGCGATATCTTTGGGCCCCTCGACGATTTAGTGATGAAAAACGTAAATGCTCGGCCGGGCTAGGGCTAATTTGATTTGTTCAATTAATCAGTCGTCATAAATCAGAAATTGAGATATAGTACAAAGAGAATGATTTGAAATCATATCTCATATGATATCTAGAATGGAGGAATATATGATCCCTTATCTAAGGACATGCGTATCTGATAGGATCAGAGTTGACAGCGGCTTTGGAAAGCTACGATTGCAGATTAGGATCTGAAGTCATATGCAGAATAGTTGTTAGACTTATCCAAGTGGGAGACTGTTGGATTAGTGTCTAAGTCCATGACTATTTTGGTATGTACTTGACCCGATGGTGCATGGTCCTTTTGGGTTACCTTCACCAAAGCAACTTGATTGGAGAAATAAATAGAGAGAGAGGTTATTATGATTTATTAATATGTTATAAGAATAATATATTAAAGGAGAAATCATATTTGTTTAATTAATATTGGTCAATAATTAATTAAGAATTAATTTTATGATCAAGTGTAATTAATTAAACTAGAGGGGCTGAATTGTAATTATGTGATAGTTACAAAATAAGGTAAGGATTATCTTATTAATAGGTTGGACGAATTTAAGGTGATAAGGCCTTAGAATTCGACTAGGATAAGGGTTTTCAAGGCTTATCTTATGGTTACTTGGTGGGCAAGCAACTAGATAAGGATAAGGACTAAAACCCTAATCTCTACACCTATATAAAGACCCCTAAGGCTCATGAATTCGTCCATGCCTTCCCAAGAGGTCCTAGAGATGAATTCTTATACCTCTCCTCTCTCTTTATACCTTCTCCATTTGCTCTTGGTGTTTGTAAGCCATTAGAGGAGTGACACTTGTGACTCTGAGCCTTCCAAAGTCAATTCAAGGAGATTTGGGATTGTTATTGCTACATAACAATCAAGGTAACATTATCAACCTATTCTAATATCTAATATGATTACTTGTATGCTAGAATTAGGGTTTATAGTCTTGGATAACATGCATGTACAATAGAGAAACCTAGATTCAAGCATTAGGGTTTGTATGAGCACATAAGATGTCTTATGACCAAAAACCATCAGTTCAAAGGATCCTAGTGAGTGTTAGAAGGGTTGTAATCGGACAAAAAGAGTTACCCAATGTATTGGACGTGATTTTAGACCTGGAGTTCATGGGACTCGACGAGTGCTAGAACAGACTCGGCGAGTCCAAGACAATCTTCATAAGGATGAAGATGAACTCGACGAGTTGTTCATCAACTCAGCGAGTCGAGGACAAAACTTGTTCATCAGATGAAGATGAACTCAACGAGTTGTTCATCAACTCGGCGATTCAGATGAGTTTCATGCGATGTTCATATGAGAGAGAAACTCGACGAGTTGATGGCCCAACTCGACGAGTCAGGTCATGGATGAGGACGAGTAAAGGGTGAGGGATTAGGCGAGTTGACGGCCCAACTCGGCGATTCGGATCAACTTGAAGTTGACTTTGACTAGACTTGGACTAACCCTGTCTTGGGTTGTACTTGCTGTGTGTTGACCTGAAGGTCGTCGTGTTAGGATCGAGGAGTCGAAGGGAGTCGACTTGTGAGCCGAGGATAATTCAAACACTGCATGACATTGAGGTGAGTTACCTTCCAGTAGGGGTGGGTCTAACGCCACAATGCTGGCCCACCAAAAAGGGTATTTAGAAGATAATGGTCTTCTTGAGAATTATCTTGGTTTGGTTATGTGTTGGTTATGAGATGTATCTGGATGATATCTTATGTGTATAGTTGGGATTAGTTTCCTTAACAGTGGTCCGTAGGACCCAAGGGTATGTCAGTACCCGGATATGCCTGACTGTATGTTTATATCTATAGATTGTATGCTAGTGGTAGGGGTGAAATAGTCCCCAGTTACCGGTTGAAAGATACCGATGTCAGATACTGGTTGAAAGATACCGATGTTGATTACCGGTTGAAAGATACCGATGTTTGTTACCGGTTGAAAGATACCGATGTTGGCTACCGGTTGAAAGATACCGATGTGGGTTACCGGTTGAAAGATACTGATGTAGGTTACTGGTTGAAAGATACCGACGATATTGTATGTTGTGTGGTATGATGGAGGAACTCACTAAGCTTTGTGCTTAGATTTTTGTTTTTGGTTTCAGGTACCTCTTCGTCGAAGGGGAAGGAGCCGGTGGTGTAGCAGCGCATCACGCACACACATGGTTTTCCGCTAGGAGTTTTTGGGACTGTACTCTGATTTTTATTAGTTTGACATTATGGTTTGGGACACAACAATATGATTTTGTGACGTGTTGTTGATTCGACAATATTTGGTAAAAATGTTTACTGAATTGTTAATTTAAAAATGAAATTTTTGGCTTGAAATTTGGGTCGTTACTTGTTAGTAGCTGAGTGTGGGCGGGGACCGAATCTCATAGTAGTCGAGTGTGGGCGGGGCCCGAATCTCGTAGTATTGTTTGACTATAGTTATGTGACTGTTTGATAGGAATAAATATACTTGTTGTCTGTGTGATACTTGTATGCATGTTAGTAGTGGAGTGTGGGCAAGGCCCGAATCTAATACACAACAAAGTGTGTACGGGGCCTGAATCTCCTAGACAACAGAGTGTGGGCAGGGCCCGAATCTCCAGGAGAGTGCATGGGGCCCATATCTCTTAGTTGCATGTATGTGTATGGTATGTGGTAGTTTGTGGAGACTCACTAAGCTTCGTGCTTACAATTTTCAGTTTTTGTTTTAGGTACTTCCGCTAGTAAGGGGAAGAGCTCGGGATGACTGCAGGGCACACACCACAGTTTCAGTCTGGGAGGATCCACTATGATATTTTGACATATGATTTAACACATTGATAGATGATATGAGATTTTTTTGAGATACATGATTTATGACGTTTAGATACTTGTGGTTTTGTTATTATGATGTTCGATGAAACATAATTTTTCTTAAATGATTTATAACAAAATTTTTGGACCGTATTTTTGGGATGTTACATTTATGGAACAAGTAAATTCGGTCTCAACCAACGTGCCATTTATGGAGATTATTGCAAAAATACCCAAGTGTGAGAAATTCTTGGAAATACACATAAGAAACCAGTATGAGCTAGATAAGATTTCCAATGTGATACTTAATGATAAAAATTCAGTTGCTGTTAAAGATGGTATCCCAAGACAAATACATTGGCCGATTCACGAGCAAGTATCAACATCATGCCTTATTCATTTTACAAGAAGCTCGACTCGCCAAATTTGAAGACCACTAGTATGGTTATTCATATAGCTGATCATTCTATAATTTATCCACAAGGGATCAATGAGGATGTCTTGATCAAGGTTGAAAAATTTGTATCCAGTAGACTTTATAGTATTGGACATGAAAAAGGAGGAAGAAGGGCCAATAATCTTAGGAAGACCTTTCCTAAGTACTGCTCATGTTCTAGTAGGCATTTATAATTATAAACTCACATTACGAGTTAGGGATGAGGAGATAACGTTTGGAGTAAAAGCTAAATCAATCAATTTTGAAGCTAATAAAGACGAATTCTTTATGGAAGAATTCATGAATGGGGCCAAAATGATGAAGAATAAAATGAGTTATGGAATTACATAAGATGATGGAAGAAGAGATGATAAGTAGGTGCAATGTTATAGAAAATGCGGATGTTCAGCAAGAAGTAGTGAAGCGCACTAAGCCAAGGATCACATGTTCCAACGAATTTGAAACCTTCACCTTTACTAATCCCCATAAGAAGACCAATGAAGAGAATGAGCTTAAGGACAAAAAGAAGAAAAGTTTGAAAGAACATAATATAAGCAAGAAGACATGGACAAGATTAAATAAAGGAGTGAAACAAAATCCTGAAGAAAATACTAAGAAAAAATACAAAGAGAATTTGAAGAAGGAATATCATAACAGAGTTGATGCTTTCAGGAGCAGCATGCTAGCAATGGAAGGATTCAAAGAGATTCCATTGCCACCAAAGAAAACTTAGAGTGGAAGGAGTCTGGATCATCACCGAAGAAAACTCAGAGTGGAGTTAGGCAACCTAAGGGTGGTTTGGTGTTTCTTTCTTTCTTTCTTTTTATTTTATTTCATGATATTTTTCAACTTTTACCTTGGATATCTGTTATTTCATTCTTTGAATTTGCTTAAATATGGGATTGTGGTAATTTGGTTTTGAAAATTGGTTTAAAATCGGGATTTTATACTCCCCATAGTGTGGTTGACACTTTCCCATCTCGTGGTCGACCCACGTAAAAAAGTTTTTATCCTTCAAACTTAAAGATTTACTTTTCACTTTTCCCACCCTTTTTCATCGTTCATCGTGTTCTTCATAATTTGATCTAATTTCATCACAATTGTCCATTCATTTGTCAAAATTTTGAAATCAATCTTCCCCAAAAGGTAAGTGTTTCATTCTTGTGGTTGCCAACTTTAAATCTAAGTTCTCATCTACATGATAATGTCAAAATTCTTGAATATTTTAGTTGGAATCTAAGAATTTTTGGTATTTAGTCATTTTAAGAACAACTTCTCAGCTAACTGTTTGAACCCATCGATTTCAAGTGAAACTTTGACTTGAGGATGGATTTTTGGCTGCATAAGGAAGTTTTTCTCAATCTATTCTGCAGCCATGGTACAACTTTTTATCCGCCATGTCGTGGAAACTGGGCACATCCTTTTTTATTCCTAATTTCTAAAGAGTTGGAGTTTGTTTCCTTTTGTTGTTTTTATTGAATGTTATTCTTTATAGAATATGAGATCTGAGAAGCATTCCAATTATCAAGTACAATGGGATTTTCAAACGGATCCACAATTTCGTTAATGGTTTGATTGGCCATCACAAACTGAGATTGAAAAGTTGGAGCATTATTAACTCAGATTCAAAAAATTGAGGAAAAGGTAAATGATTGCAGCTCTAGTTATAAATTGAAATTGGGTAGAAGATTTGATACTTGCTTTAGAAGTTGAGCCTCTTTTAACAAAAGTCCACATTAGGAAAAGATTTCACTTCATTTGTAATGGTTGGGAACGAACATTCAAAATTCAAGAACCGTTTTTTAAGGAGATATGTGTGGAATTATTCTCCATAATTATCTTCAACTTTAATGTGAATCTGAATGACAAGGGAACCCTTAGTTTTCAGCTTAGAGGAAAAGATCGTGAGTACTTAATTGTTGAATTAGCTTGGAGGAGTGGAATTTTGTAACATCCTACTTTGAGAAGTTTCTTATTTCAAAATTATGGAAAATAAATGTGTCAAGTAAAGGCCTTGGGCTTCAAGGTAATAAGGTTTAGACCCTATTGGGTGTTGATTATATTGGTTATGTGATCCAAGCCCCTTGTTTGTGTTTTGGAGTCAATGGGTAAAATGGAAAAAGTGATGTTTCAGACTTCTTTCATGAATTAAGGATTTTATTATGGTATGTTTTAAGTCAAACATACTTAGATATAGATTTGGGGTTCTTCAATACCTTTTTGTGCATTTAAAGAAAGCTAAAAATGGAGTTGAAACGAAGAAGTTATGGATGTTTGAAGTTGAGTGGAATTAGGGGTTTTATCCTACGCATGGCGTAGGAAATTTATGCATGGCGTAGCTGCTACATAGGAAATAGGAAAGTTACGTAGGGCATAGTTGGTGAAATATTGGATGTGGGTTTAATAACCTACGCATGACGTATGTTATGTTATGCAGGACGTAATCGCAACATATCAAAACCCTAATTTTTTGTTTTTTAGCCCTATTTAAGGGCTCTAACTTACGAGAAGCCCTCTCATGACCAACCTCCATTACCTAAGATCATTCCTTGAGAAACCCTATCCTCATCTTACTTTTTTTTTAACCATTGACATCATTTATGAGCTTATTTTTCCATGGGAAGGTTAAATCTTGAAGATCAAGGTAGTGGCAAAGTCTATAAAATAATGGTTCAAGTACAGATCCAACAAGGTGACTTCATTATTATACCATTGTGAGTAAAAATCTTCTAACTGGCTCATTGTTTTCAAAGATCTAGTTATTTGACTTATTTGCCACTTTTTGGTCCCTTGAGCTTGTGTTTCGGAAGTTGGAAGAACTCTAACACCTTTTGAGCTATATGGAACACTCTTGGGAAAGTTGTGCTTTGTTACTTATTCATTAAGCCATGCAAGTTGTGTTAGCAGTTTTTTCATTATAGTGCATAAAGCTTAGATCTTGAAAGCTTGTGCCTTTATGGATAAAACTGGAAACTTTATCCATCTAAACATCATATTGATTCAGATATGAAGGTTGGAGACTTGGACTTAATGGAGTATGTTAAGAAAGACGCATTTTTGGTCTCTTTGAGACTTAAAGACTATATTTTGTTTGTTTGGACCATCTAAAAGGATAAAGTTGGAAACTTAATCCATTATGAAGTGTAAGGTCGAACCTTATAATATGATGATGTTTGAAACTGGTCACTCAGCGTCAGCATCAGCGTCAGCGTAACAGTTGTTCAGTGTATAGCTTAATATTCAACATTTTGTAACAGATTTAGTACTTATCAAATTTCCATAGTTATCATCTATTAGTTAGCTGGTATATCCCTGATTTGTAGGGATTGCCTAGAATAGTTGTATATATTCGTTTGTACCGGTTTGTGATAGGTATGCTTTTCACAAACCCTAATAGCCGTTTTGTGCATACGATAATCTCTTGGTGAGATTATCATTCTTAGTGAAAGTTTTCTTTGTGAATCTTTATTTTTCGTATTTACAGTCATTGTTTGATAAGTTTTTTGATTTTTGGGTCATTCAATTGGTATCAGAGCAGTGTTCTCTTATCAAACAAATGGCTTCATCATCTTCTTCTTTAAACTCATCAAATCATCCTTCTGCTAAAATTCCCCCATTTGATGAAACCAATTTTGCTATGTGGAAAATCAAAGCTCTCTATGCATTAGAATCTGTAGATGAAGACATGTTGGACATCTTCGAAAATGGTCCATATGTTCCGATGTATCAACCCTTGAAAAACAATGTTCCTGGTGGTGTCATGAAGAAAACACCTAGAGAAAACTGGACAGCAGATGACAAAAGAAAGAATGGTCTCCATGTTCGTGCTCGGGCTGCAATCAGCTATGCTTTGCCATACAATATCTTTGGGCTGGTTCAGAACTAAATCTCAGCAAAAGAAATGATGGACACGCTGACTGTATCTTTTGAAGGCACTGAGGAAGTCAAGGCTACTCAGATAAATGATCTATACATAAGGTATGAACATTTCTTTGCAAAGAAATGTGAAATCCTGACTCAAACCTTTAACAGGTTTAATACTCTTGTTAATGATCTGCGGAGACTAGATCAGTTGAAGCATCGAACTGTTCTAGTGCAGAAGTTTTTGGATTCTTTGGGTGCAGGTTGGGAGAATCATGTTGATGTGCTGAAGAATAGTGAGAAGATCAGCACAATGGATTTACAAAGTCTTTATGGAAACCTTTGATACTATGAGGAATCAAAGCTCCAGAGAAAGGTGTTGATGAAGGATGCTCAGCGTGAGTCATCAGTGGCACTGTTTTCAAACAAAAGGCAAGAGTCCGAGTCAGACACTGAAACCCATTCAGACACTGATTCTTCTAAAAGTGATACTGATGATCTGGAAAAGGTTGTCGCTAGTGCGGCTTTCATTGTAAAGACTTTTGAGAAATCAGGCCGTAATTTCTCAAAGTTTCAAAAGAAGATGAAAGGGAAATCTTCTAAAAAATCAGATGCTGACAAGAAACATGCTACTGAAAAGAAAGGGAAAGCTCAGTGCTTTAACTGTGGTAGCACTGATCATTTTGCAAAAGAATGCAAGCAAAGAACCCAAAGCTCAGACGAATACTGGAAGCAGAAGTACAACAAGTTGGTTGAAAAGCTGAAAGCAGAGAACTTGGAACATAAAGTTCTTGTCACTGAAGAAGAAAAATGGAAGACTGATGAGGAGTCATCAGATGATGAAGTTAAATGTCTGATGGCTAAGACAAAAGATACTGATGAATGTGAAGTCAGCACAACTTCGTTTGATGTTGATATGTCAGATGCAGTTGAAAATTCCAAGAAGCACAACACTGATTCTCCTTCAATGTGTCAGGTTCAAAATTTTGTTTCTTATTCAATGAATGAAAAAATCAAAATGTTTCAGTATTTGGGTGTTCTTAATTCTAAGAAGAATCAAACAATAAGGGATTTGCAAAATCAAATTGATCTTCTTAAAACTGAATTATCCCTGAAAAATAACATTATTGATACTACTCAGGAAAATCTAAGAGTCACTAGTTTATCAAACTCCTCTCTGTCTATTGAAATTGATAATGTTAAAGATCTCTTGAACAAAGAACAAATTGTACTACAAATTTGGGCTAAATCTCAAAAAAATGCTAATTATATTATTTCTGCTCAAATACCTCATTCATGTGAGAAAATTCTTGGGGGAAATTTTGCTGAAGCTGAAAAGGTTTTTAAATCTCAAGAAAAAGAATCTGAATTTTATTCTATGAATGATTTGAAAGATAGTTACAAAAACAAGTTTATCAGTAACACTTTTGTTAATCAGAGTCTAATTGATGAATATTGTGTTACTAATTCTAATGGTGTTACTGAATGTGATATTGAAATTACCAGAACTGATCCTACCTCTTACCCTGCACATCTTGTGAGACCAACTCCTCTCACTGAAAATATTATTGCCTTTCCTATCTCAAATGGAGTGTTTCATGATGTTCATGAACAACTTAAGCATTACCCTAATTGTAGTGCTTCCGTGAATAAGTCCAAATCTGATACTGATGTCTGCTCCTCATCATCACTGATCATAATCCATCTGACACTAAATTCAGTTGTGATTCAATGTCAAACAAAAGGACTCAAAGTTCACTTGGTGGATCTTACAAATCCAAATGTGTTAAATCTAGACATTTGCTCACCAAGAAAAACTTTGGTACTAGAGTTTGTTACAGATGTGGTGATACCTCTCACAAGATCAGTGAATGCACGTTTGATATAACATCTTTAAGAGCTGACAACATCATAGTTAGACATGAAAACTAGACTCTTAAATCAAATTCTTTGAACTGTCTTCCTATAGAGTGTTATAATTTATTATCGAATAACTTTGTGAATGACCCATTGTACAACGGGTCAGTGTGTTCTAACTAGTTTCTCAGCACTGTAGGGTCAAGAGCATCTTTGGTACTTAGACAGTGGTTGCTCAAGACATATGACAGGATCCAAGTCTCTCCTAGAAGACTATGTCAAGAAAAGTGGTCCTGCAGTTACATACGGAGACAATGGAAAAGGGTTTACTAAAGGATATGGGAACATCAAGTGCAACAATGTGGTGTTTCCGAATGTTTCATATGTAAAGGGGCTCAAACACAACCTTATCTCAATCAGCCAATTGTGTGATGCTGATTATAAAGTTCATTTTACAAAGAAGGAGGGAAGAGTCATCAACACTAACAAGAACATTGCACTCTCAGCTAGCAGAAAAGATGATATATATGTTCTCGACATGTTTTCAAGTGACAAGGCACTGATGAAATGTTTTTTTACCAAATCTCAAACCAATCTCAGCTGGATTTGGCACAAAAGGTTCTCACATTTGAACTTTAAGAATCTGTCTAAAATATCCAATCAAGATCTGGTTAGAGGTCTCCCAAAATTCAGTTTTGTCAAAGATAAGGTGTGCTCAGCGTGTAAACAAGGAAAGCAAACCAAGTCATCTTTCAAACCCAAGTCATGTTCTAGCATATCCGTTCCTCTTCATTTACTTCACATGGACTTGTTTGGACCTATTCCTGTTCGTTCCCTAGGAGGAAACAAGTATACTCTAGTGGTTGTGGATGAGTTTACTCGATTTACATGGGTGGTTTTCTTGAAGAAGAAAGGTCATGCTGCACAGGAAATTATTTCCCTGATTCGTCAAAACGAGACACTGACTGGTCTCAAGGTTAAGCAGCTAAGGAGTGATCATGGCACTGAGTTCCGGAATTTAACTCTTAAAGACTTTTGTGATTTTAAAGGCATTGGGCAGAACTTTTCAGCTCCTCGCACACCTCAACAAAACGGAGTTGCTGAATGAAGAAATCAAACACTGATTGAGGCAGGAAGAACCTTGATGATACATGCTAGTCTTCCTATGTCGTTTTGGGCTGAAGCTGTTAATACAACATGTTATACTCAGAATCACTCTCTAATTCACAAGGTTCACAAGAAGACACCATATGAGATGCTGAAAGGTCGAAAGCTAGACGTATCCTTCTTTCACGTGTTTGGATGTGTTTGCTATATTCTCAATCAGTGCGATCCCAGATCAAAATTTGAGCCTAAGGCTGACAAAGGTATTTTTGTTGGATATTCACCTATTTCAAAGGCTTTTCGTGTTTTTCATATGAACAGGCAGTGCATTGAGGAATCCATTCATGTAAAGTTTGATGAAGAATCATACACTGATGAAAAAAGTAGTTCATTCCTCTTCTATCTTTCAAGAGCTTCTCTCTTGCCCATATGATGAAGTTTCTCATATTGAAGAAGAAGCTATTATTCTTGATCCTATCGTTTCAGACCCAAGTTCTGTAAATCAAGGTACTGCGGTCAGCTCGACAACTCATTTGTCCGATGCTGATGAAACCCTTGAAGTTGAAGATTCTCCTGCAACTAATGTTTCCTTCAGTAATAACACTTCAGTGTCAAATCCATTGGAATCAACTCCTGAACATCGAGATCACCCTGTTGATCAAATTATTAGGAATCTTCATGATGGTGTCCGAACCAGATCTCGTGTATCTAATAATTTTTGCATGTATGTTAATTTCTTTTCAATGATCTTACCTGACAAGATACACTCAACTCTTCAAGACGCTGACTGGATTAAAGCCATGCAAGACGAGCTGAATGAGTTCAAAAGGCACAAGGTTTGGACTCTTGTTCCCAGACCATCAGGAAAGACCATCACCGGAACAAGCTGGGTCTACCGCAACAAGATTGATAAAAATGGTATTATTACTCACAAAAAAGCAAGACTTGTTGCTCAGGGGTTCACTCAAATTGAATCTATTGACTACGGGGAGACTTTTGCTCCAGTTGCCCGCATTGAAGCAATCAGACTGTTTCTCGCATATGCCTCATACATGAACTTCATTGTCTACCAGATGGATGTCAAAACAACATTTCTTCATGGTGTGTTATAAGAAGAAGTATTTCTCAAACAGCCCCCAGACTTTGAAGACAAAGAGCACCCTGACTATGTGTACAAACTAGATAAAGCTGTATATGGACTGAAGCAAGCTCCCAGGGCCTGGTATGAGACACTGACATCATATCTTCTTGAAAATGGCTACAGAAGAGGAGCAATTGACAATACACTCTTCATCAAAAACAAAGGCTCAGACATGATTCTTATTCAAATCTATGTCGATGATATCATCTTTGGCTCTCCGAATGAGAAGCTGAGCAAGGAATTCGCTGAGATCATGTCTCAAAGGTTCGAGATGAGCATGATGGGGAAGATGACCTTTTTCTTAGGTCTTGAGGTTCAGCAACAAAAATCAGGTATCTCAATTTGTCAAAGTAAATATATTGCTGACATGCTTGTTAAGTACTCTCTCAGCGACTGCAAACTGGCTTTTACTCCGGTGTCCAAGACTGATAAGCTACACGCTGATCCCACCAGCACTGATGTTAATCACTCTCTTTATCGAGGAATGATTGGATCTCTTCTCTACCTCACTGCAAGTCGCCCTGATATCATGTTTGGAACCATTCTCTGTGCTATATTCCAAGCTAATCCCAAGGAGTCTCATCTCATTGCAGTTAAACGCATCTTTCGATACTTAAAGGGCACTCAGAACTTGGCATTGTGGTACCCTCGTGACTCGGCACTTAAACTCTTTGGATACACTGATTCCGACTATGCAGGATGCAACTTAGACAAGAAGAGCACGTCAGGTGGATGTCATTTCCTTGGAAATCGACTAATCAGCTGGTCTAGCAAGAAGCAAACCTCAGTAGCTATCTCCACTGCAGAAGCTGAGTATGTTGCAGCTGGGAGATGTTGTGCTCAACTCTTATGGATTTAGAATCAACTTTTAGACTATGGGCTTAAATTCTCAAAGACTCCTATATACTGTGATAACACCAGTGCCATTCAGATCACACAGAATCCTGTTCAGCACTCAAAGACAAAGCATATCGAGATCAGACATCACTTTATCAGAGACAATGTTGAGAAGGGCAAGGTTGTTCTTGAACATGTCAAAACTTCATATCAACTAGCTGATATTTTCACCAAGGCCCTAGATACTCAAACTACTGCTCACATTATTGGAGAACATGGAATGATCACTCTGGATTAAAAATGTTTTACTAATGTTTGCTATTGTCTTATAAACTAATGTATTTTTTTTTGCTAATGATGATGTGCTGATGATGTTTACCATGCTGAGTACATTGTATGATCTCTTATCTCTATCTCTTCTACAAATCTTCTAAACTAAAGTTGAATGATTCATTGTATTAAACCATACACTGATAACAACTTGAAACTCTTTGCCGATGGTTAGACAAAACACCAAGATCTATCACACGCAACTATCCTTTCTTACCAATCTTACACTGATTCTGTGATTCAGTGTGACAAAACACATGCTGATGAGAGTCTAACAGTCTTTGCTGATGGTTAGACCAAAACACCAAGGTCTATCACACGCAACAATCCTCTCTTCACCTTCTTCTCACTGAGTGTCTAATGATTCAATAAGAAGCACCACTCACTGATAAAGACTCAACACTTTGTGCCGATGGTTAGATAATTAAACCAGTATCTATCACACACACCAACCACCTTGCTAACCTTGAACAAGCAAGTTGTACTTTGAATTGACGACAGACTATCTTTCAGCATGTAACTTTTAGTGACACTGATCTCAGCGCTTCCGCAGACACTGATTGTCGTTTCGTCTTCAGTATAACGGCTCTCTTTACCCAACGGCTATTTTTTGATTTGACAATTTGTTAAGATACGCAGTTATTTATGAAAAAGATAATCATTACCTTTTTAAAACCGTTTAATCCCATATTTAAACTTTTTCCCCACCTCTCTCTCAAACCTTCCTCCCATAATTCAAACTTCCTTCTCTCTCCTCAAAACCCTAGAATCCAAACACTCTTTAATGGCGGCATCACTGTTTACTTTCTCCTCCACTTCAAGAAGAGTCATCCCAGCTCAAACTCTCATCCTCTTCCAATATACATCAAAGCCACAAATGTCGTTTTCAACCCTGATATACCAGATGTTCATCGCGGTCTTGGACTTGATGATTTTGTCAATTTTCTAGTATCCTGCCGCCTTCGATACGCTATCAGTGAGGTTCCATCAGAGTTCTTTCCCGAACAAGTATGTGAGTTCTACTACACCGCAACGGTTAATAATGAAAACAACGTCATCTCAGGCACTATTGGGCGTGGTCGTCGCTCAGTTTTCATCACCGCTGATCTTCTCAGTGCTGCACTCAGGTTACCAATTTTTGAACCATTCTCTGAGCTTCCAACTATTGAACGTTGTCGATGCCTTTTCGATCAACTGGGCTCTGATCACTCCAAGGATGGTGCTCGACCAGTTCTCATTCTGCGTCAATGTATACTCCAGGATGGAAGTTCTTTACCAGGGCACTTTGCAAATGTGTGGGTCACAAATCTCGTAGTGGTGATCAACTGAGTGCCTTTGAGCAACAAGTTGTATGTTCCCTTCTTCTCAACAAACGTCTTGATTATGGGGCCTTCTTCTTTGATCAGCTTGTCCAACTTCTTTGTGCCAATGTACGAGCTGATCATGTTCTATTTCCACACTGGATTGCTCTTGTCCTGGATAAATTTTTCGCTGAAGCCTACTACTCACACTCTGGAAACCCCATTCAATTCCCACGCATGTCAGTACGAATGTATCAGGATGATCCACTGGCAAATGGCATCGGCATCTCTGATCGCATGCGAGAATGGATCGCGAATCCATATATTGTTCCTTCACTAAATGCTGACACTGACGAAGGAGCTGCTGATATCAACGACACTAATTCTGAAATACAAGCTGATCCTAGTCAAGAAGGTGGTCATATCTCTCCTCAACTTTCTCACCATACCATTTCTGTCACTGAAAGGATTCATTCAGCTCATGGGGAGCCATCTGCTCAGGGGGAGCAACCATCTCAATGGAAGCCACCATCTCAAGGGGAGCAGCATCGATCACAAGAAATTCCAGGTACTCAGCTCATTCAAATCCCGGCCTCAGTGTTTAATGAGCTTCTTACACTGACTCGAGACATGAGTCAGCGTCTTCTACGTATTGAGGCTGATGTCAACCAACTGAAGGGATTTCTTCTGTCAACTCCTTCCCCTGACCCAAATGATGATGATGCTCAAAAAGGGGGAGAAACTGATTCTATTGAGCATGTTTCTGAGGGGAACATTATAAAATAGACCGAGCCACCACAGCCTGTGCACGACTCTGAGAGACTAATTGAAACTGAAAAGACTACTGAAGATAGTGAGCATGATGATGAAGATGAACATGATGATGAGTGTCAGATGCTAGACATGAACTTCATTGATCCCACTGTACCAGTTCAAGGTGAAGACTCAGATGTAGTTAGCAAGGATCTTCATCCTTTATCTCGAAAGCGTAAGGCAGCAGATATTGAATTATCTGATTCACATGCTGACACTGATCTTCCCAGTAAGAAATCTAAGTCTATTGTCAGCATATCCAATTTGGCAGCTGAATGGAATATGTCTCTTGATCAAGTTAAGCAAATCCTTGATGAAGCCAATAAAGCTCAGCCTCTAAAAAATATTCCTCAAGCTGATGAATCCCTCATTCAGCACAAACTTCAGGCCAAAGGATCCTTTGAAGCTCAGATGCAAAGATTTTTAGAATATCAGTCCAAATCTAAATCTTCACAGCCTCCTCCCAGTAGCAGTAAGTCAAGGACTGATAGTGTTCTCGATAGGATTGATCGCAAAAGGTTTCAAGATGTTCATAAACGAAGAGTGAGAAATGATAAGATCATCAAAGTTAAAGCTTCAAAACCTCGTAACGAGAAAATTCTTACTTTGTTGATCACTCGTCAAGGTCCTCAACATCCGTACACTGAAGTTGTCAAGAGACACGAGCTGATCAGATATGGACTCTCTGAATTGATGGAATAGCTTGAGTTGGCATCCAAGCAAACTTCAGCTCTTTCTTCAGAATTGACTTGTGCTCTTCATTTACTGATTAAGAAAGTTCAGCGTCTTGATCTCGTTCCTAAAGAGCGTTCTCAGTAGCAAGGTTCAAGTTCCTCAATTCCAAGAAACAGAAGAACCAGATTTCAGGTTGATGGTGAAGATGTGTTGGTTCTAAATTTTGGTGCTGAAGAATTAAACAACTCTCTTCCCATTGGTGTTGAGCCGGTTCAACATCAGTTCATTTCTGTTCCTGAACATGGAATGTTTTATCTTGACAAGAACATAAAAATGTGTTTTCAGCGAACTGCAGAGATTCCAAGGGCTCCAACAACTCATCTTGTTGGCTTAAGACAAATGTGCATGAGTCATCAAGATCTTTCTGGAGAATTTCATATTCTAATTGCTATGGAATTACTAAATAGAAGACAGGAGCTGCTGGATAGTCCTTACTGGCCAGTGAAAGTAGAAGCTGAAGCTGAATATGAAGAATTTTTGTCAAGAGGTGTTCTAGTCTAGCTGGTTTTGAACATCATCATATTGGGGGAGATTGTAAGGTCGAACATTGTAATATGATGATGTTTGAAACTGGTCACTCAGCGTCAGCGCATGACTCAGCGTCAGTATCAGTGTCAGCGTAACAGTTTTTCAGTGTATAGCTTAATATTTAGCATTTTGTAACAGATTTAGTACTTATCTAATTTCCATAGTTATCATCTATTAGTTAGCTGGTATATCCCTGATTTGTAGGGATTGCCTAGAATAGTTGTATATATTTGTTTGTACCGGTTTGTGATAGGTACGCTTTTCACAAACCCTAATAGCCGTTTTTTGCATACAATAATCTCTTGGTGAGATTATCATTCTTAGTGAAAGTTTTCTTTGTGAATCGTTATTGTTCTTATTTACAGTCATTGTTTGATAAGTTGTTTGATCGTTGGGTCATTCATGAAGCTATTAGGAACGAGATCTGATGTTATGAGTTTTGGTCTTTATGGATTAAGCTCTTAAAGAAGGGAAAAACTTTTCTAACCGGCAGCCATGGTGTATCAATGAGTCCCATAGAATGGTGGTGAGATTCATTACATGTATTTTGTTTAGATGTGACCACGATATGGAAAATAAATTGACACGACGTGGGGGCCATCTGTGTTGACTTGACCATTGGCTTTTTAACCCATGTAACGTTTGGTCAAACTTAGGTAGAAATGAGTATTTGACTAAGGGATGGTTTTGGTTTAGCTTTAGGAAGTCGGGGTTGGTTGTTATGTTGTTACGGTACCTGTTGAACTGTTGTTGAGTGCTTCAAGTGAGTCTCTTCACCGTAATCATGGGTCGAAGGCACCAATGTCGGCCCACTAGATTATATGTGTAGGAAGTTAGATGTCCTTATGACTCTTGCTGATATGACTATATGATTTATATATGTATGGTTAAAATAGACTTGGGGGGTGAAATAGAACCATTCGTTATGTGCTTGTTGTCTTTGTGACACTTGTTGATATGCTTGTATGTTATATGTATGAGGGGTGAAATAGACTTAGGGGTGAAATAGAACCATTCAGTTGAAAAACACTGATGGAGTTGAAATAGACTCGAGGGTGAAGTAGACTCGTTCAGTTAAAAATCACTAATTGAGTTGAAATAGACCCTGGGGTTAAATAGAACCATTACAACTTCGAGCTGATATTTATGTATGGTATAGGGTAATTTTTGGAACTCACTAAGCTTTGTGCTTACAGTTTATGTTTAAAATGTTTTATGTACTTCTGGTTTAAAAACGAAGGGCCCGTCTTAATCGCACTACATCCCCTAGAGATTTATTATGCACTGAATGTTTACGAATACTATGATGTTTTGAGAATACTTTGACTCTGATCATCTTTTGGAATAATGATTGAATGGTTTTCACTTATTTAAAATGAAATTTTCACTTTGGTATTTTTGGGATGTTACAATTTGGTATCATAGTATCTGTTTGAGGGATTTGGGCGCACTCTCGGGCGTGTCTGAACTCAAGCTAAGAATTTGGTAATCTTTTCGAAAAATAGATAAATTTTCTATGAAGATTTTTTATAACGAAAAAAGGGTGCAATTCGTGTAATCAGCCGAGCTCAAGTAAGTTTTCCCAAAATACCCATACATGTGATATACTTATTGTTTTGGTATAAGTATGTGAGAATTGCATGCTAGATTAGGGTTAAGCATTTGCTCAGGATTGCATGATAAAGTGTTACGAGAGATGCCTTTATATGCATGTTGATTGAGCTTGTGGAACTGCATATTAGTATGTATTTCAGATGTTGGATAGAATGGCCTATTTAGGTGATGCGTTGGTTTAGATTACTCAATGCTTGAATGTTGCTTGATTTGTGCTTTTAGGGACCTCTAATCATATGGGCTAACTATTAAGCAAATACGTTAGGTTACATGTTGCAGGGATTTGAAAATTTTAGAATATTAGGTTTAACTCTATTACGCAGCTCTTGTTTAAGTCCAACTGTTGTAGTGTGAGACCTTGCAGTTAAAGAAATATTGAGTGCCTGTGGCATGTAAGTGTATTCGTGAGCTAGTTAGAAGTTATTAGAGGGAGTCTCTTATGCAGCTGATGGTAGGGAGTCATGTGAAAAGAACCCTAGGAAAGCCTAGGAAGAATGTCAAAATGTGCTTGTGTGAGCATTTTCGTAAAAGAGATCCTAGAATGAGAATCTAGGAAGATTAGCAATGTTGACAGAAGTTCCTAGCATTGCAGAAGCAGGTTAGTTGGACGATGCCTTTTTATGTTTTGTGGCCTATATAATGTTAGTACCCGAATGCTGCTTGTGTTAAGTTATTAATTAACTTGATGATCGATTAGATCTTATTAACAGGTAATGCCATGAAGTAAAAACAGTAAATAACACAAGTATAGATCAAGATGTGTCGAATGATTAGATCAAACAATCCTCAGCAGAGCTCGACTAAGAACTTCCACTGTAGAGGATTCTAGGGTTACAAGAACGATAACAATAAACTTGCTAAATAATAACTCTCTGATCGTTCTATTCTATCGTTACCTTCTAGGAGCATGCAAGCACCTATATATAAACTAAAACCTACTAAACTCACGGATGGACAGGCCCATACCGGAGATACATAATGGACTAGCTAACGAGCCCAATAGACGCAATACATAACACAAAACACGACCCAAAAATCTCCCCCTTTGCGTCAAATTAGAGCGAGACTACTTCTTCTTCTTGCTTGGGCCAGCAGCGGGAGCCTTCTTGACAGTATCAAACAGATGTGTGATAAGAGCAAGAATAGTCTGTCTGAACCGAATGTACCATTGAATCATATCATCAAAGTACTTGACATCGTCTGCTGTGTTCTGCTTGCATCTGTGGATGATCCCTAAAACGTGCTCCAAACAGGCAGTGGTGTATAGATGTTTGTCTGCCAAGGCGAAAAGACATTTCTGTCCTTCGTTCCTGGTAAACATGACCGAGTTCCTCTTCGAGTCAATCTTCCCCATCTGCATCAGGTTGAGATCACTGGCAGAGCCAACAGGAGATATTGTAGGTTTCTTCTTAAATACACTCGCAATCTCCTGATCCATCAATGCAACTTCCATGATCTAGTACACGAGCATCCTCTTGAAATGGTCGATGATCGGACCGTATTCAGCTTCGTTAGTGAGGAGGATATTGTGCAAGATAATCCAATCATGGGGATTAAGGTTGGGAAGATCTGCAAGGGAAATAGCATGTTTGGTTTTGGCAAATCCCCGAAGGACCTTGAACCGAACGTTGATGAAGTTACCTTCACTGTACGGCTTCAAGACCCGAACGTTGACAATTTTCTGAGCGCTCCAAGTCTGATATTGGGGTTGAGCAGCCTTCAGATAGAAATTGATTAAGTCCCGATCAACCTGTGGATGAGGATGAGGGAACTCTGCAACGTTGTCAAAGGCATGAAAGATAAACGCCTTTCGGGTCAGTGGCATGTCGAACTGTGAGTCGACAGTGTTGGAACGATCTAAAGAGCTCACAGGTTCCAGCCACAAGATACTTGGTGTGTCGATGGCTTCCTTAATCAGCCTCTCAAGAGTCCAGGAAGAAAACAAAGTTTTCCTGCTCTCAAGAAGGTCGTGGGCTTCCTTCTGTTTACGTTCGGCTTCTTCAGCCTCTCTTGCCACACGAGCACTGATGTCAGCCTCATTGTTTCGACTTTGTCGCTTGAGAATGTCGGCAATTGTCTCTTTATCATCATCTTCACTCTCCTCAGCAATGTTTTTGCCTTTGTCTTTCACTCCAGAACCGGAGGCTTGGCCTATTGGAGGAGGTTCGGTTGTGTGAGTTGCTGAAGTAGGAGGTGGTTGAGACATTGTTTCCTTCTCTCCCCCTTGTTTCGGAATGGACATGAAATCAAGGAGCCCTTCAATTTTGTTGAGTAGGGCGAGGGCGGGAGCGAGCTTCTTTGCAAGGTCACGCCTCATAGTGTAGTTGAAAATTGGATCATGTGCTTCTAGGATGTTTGAGATAGCAGAATGGACATACGAAACACATGATTTTATTACTTCTCTTTCAGATCGAAGAGATTCAATCTCCTATTGAGAGTTGGAGA
The DNA here is from genome assembly GCF_002870075.4 of Lactuca sativa. Taxonomy (NCBI): domain Eukaryota; kingdom Viridiplantae; phylum Streptophyta; class Magnoliopsida; order Asterales; family Asteraceae; genus Lactuca; species Lactuca sativa. The sequence continues at coordinate 58,691,296 of NC_056629.2, read as the reverse complement.
GTTGAATGCTCTTGACCTTCAGAGCGGTAGTCTTCTTTGCAAGAACGCCCATGAGAGTGTTCTCGGCAGCCAAATCATCTTGAAGCTTGGAGAGACGCTCTTCGATGGTTGTTCGGAAAGCTGAGTTGTCGTCAGAAATTGTTTGACGAAGAGAAGCAAAGGACTTCAACTCAGTTGCGACTCATGTTGCCAGCTGGTGGACAATAGGTTCCAGCGTAGTCTTGGCGGCGTTGGCACTCTCCTGTAAAGACTTTAACAGGGAAGAAGCATCAGTAAATAGTTTATCGACTTTTTCGGTCGCAGCCTGACAGGCTTTGGTGGAGGCATCTATGGCGGTGGTGGCTGAATCAAGTGAAGCTTGCTGAGCTTTGGAGAAAGCATCAACAATTTTCTGAACTGCAGCTTCAGATAGGGATGACTGAGAAGTGGAAGAGGAGGCGATGAGTGAGTCAATTTTGTCATGGAGCTCCTGGATATGCCTTTTGGTGACAGGAGCGTCATCATCGTCATCACTTTGCACTCGAAACGAGCTATAATAGACCGAGTCAAAAGTCATATTTTCCCCACCAAGGAGTGGTTCGTCTTCCTCTGATGCGTGACCAGGAGAAGATGGTGGTGGTGAAGCTGGTGGCTCGGTAGTATGGGTAGGTTCGGGTTGGGTTGTTTGTTCGGGTGTTGGGGTGGATTTTGGTGTGTCAGTATGAACCCCCGTATCAGATACGTTGGTTCTAACATCTGCAGTGGTGGTTGTGGTTGCTTCGGTGAAAATTGGTGATGGTATTGGGATAGAAGTAGGTGGTATTTGAGTAGTGGAAGTTATGGGGGAATAGAAATAGGAATGGTTTTAGGTGGAGAGGAAATAAGAGAAGTAGAGACATGAACTTCAGGTGTTGGAGATCGTGGTGGAGTGTTACCACGTTGATAGCCTTCAGAATCAGAACTCTCACCCTCAGACTCGCTTGAGGAGGAAGCGATAATCAGCTTTCGCCTTGGTTGGGTTTTTCTCCTCTTCTGCTATGGAGACTGAGCAGCCCTGGTGGATTTCCTCTTCTTCGGAGACGGGCCTTTTGCCCCCTTGGCCACCTGTTTTCCCTTATCTGCCTTATTGCCTCTTGGAGCAGGCTTGTCGGCGTCATGAATTGATTTCAGCATCTCCTGAGTAAGATCCCTCGGACCAGAACGTCTGAACTCCTTATACGTTTGAATGATCCAGCTATCAGTAGGAACATCCCCATACATGGTTTCCGGGATAGAACCGTTGAAGGGAAACTTAGAAGCATCCGACACAATGATCTTCGTGGTATGGAAGGTACCAATCGAAGACATTGGAGCACCAGCGACAATGGGGACGTGGTACTTGTCCATCACCCATTTCGTGATAATGGTCTAGAACCGAGCATACGAGATCTCTGAGTGTATGGAAATGGAGGAGAGACTCTGAATTAGTTGTTGCCAAAGAACTGACCCGTAGTCCATGTTGATGCCATTGTAGATCCCATACATGATGGAGAGAAATAAATGACTGGCTCCATCAGACCCGACACTTCGTTCAGATAAACCCTTGAACAAAACAGTGAACATACCATTCCACTGTGGAGGTAGGCACGACTTCTTGAATTTCGTCACCGTAGTAAGCACCTCCGTGTATCCCATGTTGTAGAACATGTTGAACAAATGACCCATGGGGATTTGTTGGGTCGTGTTTTGTATTAAGTGTTGCGTCTATTGGGCTCGTTAGCTAGTCCGTTTTTGTATCTCCAGTATGGGCCTGTCCATCTGTGAGTATAGTAGGGTTTATTATAAATATAGGTGCTTGCATGCATCTTAGAAAAACGATAGTAACGATAGATCAGAGCATTATTCAGAAGTTTTAATTATCGTTCTTGTAACCCTAAATCCTCTACAGCGGAAGTTCTTAGTCGAGCTCTGCTGAGGATTGTTTGAATTAATCATTCGACACATTGTGATTCAATCTTGTCTTGTTTATTGTTTTATGTTCTTCACACTACCTGTTACAAAGATCTAATCGATCTTCAAGTTTATTTAATAACTTATCAATTCGTATCAGAGCAGGAGGCTGTGTAATTCATACACTTCTTTTCTGTGAAAAAGGTTGCAATTAGGGTTATTCCGCATTTACTGATATTTATTGAGCTGTCATCCCATAATTGACGTAACTCAACATTTATTTGTGTTGCCCTAATTTAATATATTACAAGTCTGATCTTTTAAACAGGTTACTCAGACGTTCGATCGCTTCAATCATCTTCTTAGCAAGATGATTAAACATGATATTGAAAGGAAGTTGATTGAACAAAAGGTTACATTTTTAAACGGTCTCAGATCTGAGTAGAGAGCGGTTGTGTCCACTGTTAAAGCGCATGAGCAACTCAAATCTTACTCTTTGGCGAAACTGGTAGGGATTTTGAAATCTCAAGAAAAGATTGTCTTACAGGAGAAAAATATGGTTTCAAGCTTGGGATCATTGGCCCTTCTGTCCAAAAGCAAAGCTATAATGGAAGATGAAGACCTCAACCTAGAGGATTATGACCTTACCTCTGAAGACTATGCAATGATGGTCTCAAACCCAAAGAGGTTCATCAAGAAAAGGTTCCCTACAAATAAGAACCGAAATTGGCAGGGAAGTTACAGTTCTGAAAAGGTTAGGGAAGAACCGAAAGCAGAAGAACCAAAGAAGGAACCAAAAGCTGAAGGAGATTCGGGTGTGAGCTACTATTATTGTGGAGGAAAGAACCACTATGCCAAAGATTGTGTTCTCAAGAAAATGGCAGAAAAGGATGAGGAAAAAGACGAAGAAACTGTGCTGTTGAAAAACCTGGAAGAAATCAAAAGAAAGAAATCCACTGCTAACCCCTCTATGAATGCTTTAATTGTGCAGGGTTCGGTAGCGGATGATGAGTTCGGTGGCGTGGAGGTCTGGTCAACCGATTCTGAGGACGATGAAGTCAGGAAGCCATCTCATGGAAAGGCCTATGTTGCAAAAGGTGAAGGGAGCGGTGGAAAGTGTTTAATGGTGTCAGATGTGTCTCAGATGAGGGGATACAACACAGATGGTGGGAATGAAGACGCAAAGGAGCGAGAGGACTTGTGCTTCACAGCAAAACCCCTCAGCGTGCAGTTTAAAGAGCTTGATGAATTCATCAAGAAGGTACAATCAGTTTTTGTTTCATTCAAAGTCCCACAAAGCTCATATGAAAAGGAATTAAAAAATGTTAATTCAAGAATCTCTCATCTAGACAGCAGTTTAACTCAAACACGTGTCACCAATTCTAACCTAACTGACCAAATAAGCAGGGTATCTTCAAAGAGTGAGGAACGAAGGATGTGGATCGAGCTAAAGGATTCGGAGTTAGTCAAATCCAAGGATGAAATCATTTATTTACAAAGAGACAATTTAAAACTTTTAAAACAGAGAAATGTCTTTTGTTTAATTGCTAAGCGTCTTTACACTAATATCATTCAACTTCATTTAAACTGTGAAATAGGACAGAAAATTCATCGCATGATTTTGCCCTTCCTTGAGTTTAAGGAGGATGAAATTGACGCTGAAGCATATAACTGTGAAAGTGTTGTTTCGTGTGAGGATGTTAATCCGACATATATGTATGGTCTAGACAAAATCGAATCTTTCATAAAGTCCAAGGACCATAAAGACATGCTGAAAAATCTTTTGGATGAAAAAGATAAACTAAAACTAAGAACCGAAACCATACAAAAGTTTGACTCATTGAATGCCAACCTGAGCTCAGAAAATAAAATTGATGTTGAAAATGCATCTGAGCTCAATGAGGACGATGATATGAGTGAAATTTCTGTTGAAGACACAATTGACTATTCAGAGTTTGTCAAGAGCGAACCCAAAAACCACAAAAATCTTATTTCATAAAATTTTGTGCAGTTTGCTCGTCTGTCCCAACAAAAGTCCCCGATCCTTGAAGAAAAGGCTGTTGTATACCAAAAAGTGAGAACAACTCCAAATCAGGTGTATAAAGTCACAGGCGTAACAGAACATCAGACAGCTGAACTCACAGCTATTGTAAACGAAGATAATGCTGATGGTTGTGATGAGTTCTTCTGGTCTGCTCCTATCGACAATGTTGATGAAACAGTTGGTCTGTCAGAAAGGACTTCATGGAAAACCAAAGGCAGATATGTGCCAGAGCCTTTGAACAAGCCTGATAGCTTCGACGTGCCAAGTACTAGTGGTACAAAAGATGTTCCTGAAGAAAAAGGAGTTTCTGCAAAAGAAGTCACTCCTTCAAGCAACACATCATCAGTTCAAAGTGAATCAGCTGACAGAAAGCAAAAACAAAAAGCGAATATACATCGTCAGCCGAAGCAGGTGAGAAATCAGAAACAGCAAAGGAATCAGAGATACAAGAAGAATCTCTCTGAAAAAAAATAGTTCTGGAAATCTCAAAATGCCCATTTCTCTTATCATGACAGAAATTTAAAGTCAGAGAAAAACACTGTTAGGTCACAAGAAAGTCATAACTATCGAAGAGAGAGGTTCGGTTATGAAGGTCAAAACAACCGAAAGGATAAGTTCAGTTCTGAAAAATTTGACAACCAAAAGCAAAGGTTCGGTTCAGAAAATACTATCTACCGAAAGCAGAGGTTCGGTTCCGAGAGCAAAAGAGACCAAAGATCTAGGTTCGGTCCCACCAATAATAAAAAACAAAAGGGTCACTTAGAATCTCAAACCAAGAAATCATCTCAGTCTAACTTCTCTCGTTCTTCTTCTTCTAATTCCTCTAATTCCTCTCAACCTCTTTCTAAATCCAACTCTGTTCGCACTCAAAAACCTAAATCATCAACAGATATGAAAGGAAAATCAAAGTTTTCATTAGTTGAAACAAATCAAAATAATCCCAAAGTCCAAATACCTAAACCAGAATCCAAACCGAAAGAAACAAATCACAACAAAATTAAGGTTTTCACCATTAAAAAGAAAGATGAAACAACATTTATAAAAAGAACATATCTTGTTGACATCTCTCTAACTATTCCTGTTCCAGTGAAAGGCTCACGTGGACCCAAGAAACTTTGGGTTCCTAAATCTTCCACTTCTCAGTCATCCCTTTCTGAAGATGCAGTTCAGAAGATTGTTGACGCTTTCTCTAAGGCTCAGCAAGATTCCATTGCTTCTGCAACCTCCGCCATCGACGCCTCAACAAAAGCCTGTCAGGCTGCGACCAAAAAAGTCGATAAACTATTTTATGATGCCTCTTCCCTGTTAAAATATTTACAGGAGAGTGCAAATGCTGCAAAGACTACGTTGGAACCAATTGTTCAACAGTTGACAACGTCTGTCTCAACTGAGTTGAAGTCTTTCGCTTCATTTCGTCAAACTCTTTCCGACGACAACTCAACCTTTCACACAACCATAGACAAGCGTCTCTCGAAGCCCCACGAAGATTTGGCTGCTGAGAACTCTCTTATGGATGTTCTTGCCAAGAATACCACTACTCTGAAGGACAAGAGTGTTCAATTCTCCCAGTCTCAACAGGAGATTGACTCTCTTCGGTCTGAAAGGGAGGTTATAAATACGTGTGTTTCAGATGTCCACTCAGCCATCTCAAACATCCTCGAAGCACATGATCCTATCCTTAACTATTCTGTGCGGCGTACCCTTGCAGAAAAGCTCGCTCCCGCCCTTTCCTTGTTAAGCAAAATCGAAGGGCTACTTGATTTCGTGTCCATTCCGAAACAAGAGGGAGAGAAGGAGTCTATATCCCAACCACCTCATACCTCAAAGGCAACTCACACTACCGAACCTCTTCCAGTAGGCCAAGCCTCCGGTTCGGGTGTGAAAGACAAAGGCAAAAATATTGCTGAGGAAGAAGAGGAAGAAGACAAAGAAACAATTGCCGACTTGTTGAAGCGTAGAAGTCGACGCAATGAGGCTGATGTCAGTGCTCGTGTGGCAAAAGAGGCAGAAGAAGCTGAACGAAAACAGAAGGAAGCCCACGGCCTTCTTGAGAGTAGGAAAACTCTTTTTCCTGCTTGGACCCTCGAGAGGATGATAAAAGAAGCCATCGACACACCAAGTATCTTGTGGCTGGAACCTGTAATCTCTTTTGATTGTTCCAATACTGTCGACTCTCAGTTTGACATGCCACTGACCCGAAAGGCGTTCATATTTCATGCCTTCTCCAATGTTGCAGAGTTCCCTCATCCTCATCCACAGGTTGATCGGGACTTAATGGATTTCTATCTGAAGGCTGCTCAACCTCAGTATCAGACTTGGAGCGCTCAGAAGATTATCAACGTTCGGGTCTTGAAGCCGTATACTGAAGGGAACTTCATTAACATTCGGTTCAAGGTACTTCAAGGATCTTCCAAAACCGAACATGTCATTTCCCTTGCAGATCTTCCAAACCTCAATCCTCATGATTGGATTATCTTGCACAACATCCTTCTCACCAACGAAGTTGAATATGGTCCGATCATCGACCATCTTAAGAGGATGCTGGTGTGCTACATCATGGAAGTTGTGCTGATGGATCAGGAGATAGCAAGCATATTTAAGAAGAAACCAAAAATATCTCCTGTTGGCTCTGCCAGTGATCTGAACCAAATGCAGATGGGTAGAATTGACTCAAGAAGGAATTCAGTCATGTTCACCAGAAACAAAGGACAGAAATGTATTTTTGCCTTGGCTGACAAACATCTGTACACTACTGCTTGCTTAGAGCATGTTTTGGGGATCATCCACAGATGCAAGCAAAACTCAGCGGATGATGTCAAGTACTTCGATGACATGATACAATGGTACATTCGGTTTAGACAGACTATTCTCGCTCTTATCACACGTTTGTTTGATACTGTAAAGAAGACACCCGCTGCTGGCCCGAAGAAGAAGTAGTCTCGCTCCAATTTGACGCAAAGGGGGAGATTGTTGGGTCGTGTTTTGTATTAAGTGTTGTGTCTATTGGGCTCGTTAGCTAGTCCGTTTTTGTATCTCCGGTATGGGCCTATCCATCCGTGAGTATAGTAGGGTTTATTATAAATATAGGTGCTTGCATGCATCTTAGAAAAACGATAGTAACGATAGATCAGAGCATTATTCAGAAGTTTTAATTATCGTTCTTGTAACCCTAAATCCTCTACAGCGGAAGTTCTTAGTCGAGCTCTGCTGAGGACTGTTTGAATTAATCATTCGACACATTGTGATTCAATCTTGTCTTGTTTATTGTTTTATGTTCTTCGCACTACCTGTTACAAAGATCTAATCGATCTTCAAGTTTATTTAATAACTTATCAGGATTGATTCCGGATTGACCCTGGAAGAATCCGCGTCAAACCCTAATAACGAGCAAAACTGTTGCTTTGAAATCGAAGCCTTGTGCTGAAATACATCGAAGAAGATTCTGTCAACGACCTTGTCGTAGTGAGCGGGGTCAAAGATTTGTGACAGGAACTCCATTGGAACTGATTCAGCCGTGGTAAGTGCAGGAGCGATTGGAGAAAACTCCAGGCATTCGATGATGGGGACCATGAATGCGTCATACGAATGAGGTTTAAATCGATGATCAAGCTTTACTGTGGGTGAATGGGCAAGATGTGGGATGTTGCGTGGACGGAAGAAGAATCTGCCATTGTTTTGAAGAAAGTGGAAGAGATGATGAACAGTGAAGGTTGAAGGATTTCTGGCTCTCTGGAAATATAGGCACGGTAAAAAGGTAAATGGTGGTTTACACTGCCTTTTATAGTGAGGGTAAAGGAGAGAGAAAAATCTTTCCAAATCTTCTATCGAAAAACGAAGAGTTTTCGGAAGTGACTGATGCGTGACAGTTGGCGCTGGCGATGATCACGCATGAGAGAGTGTGTCAGTCCCTAATTACACGCCTTCCCATCAGGCGCCATTTGGATATGAAACGCTTCCTATTCGCACGCTGTTCCCTGTTGCGCCGTTTGAAATGAAATCGATTGGACTCCCGCCGTTTGAAATCATTTCGTCATCTTATCTCTTTAGAATGAAACGGCATCTTTAAAATAAAATCGCCACATGGATCAATATTAACCACAACTTTTGATAACAGCCAACCCAATTAAAATTCCTTAGAATTAATGAAACCAGAATTTTGGAAAATCAAAAAGATTTTCGTGCTGAGTGTGTAAAAGAAAAAGAAATAAAGCAACACTTTTGAGGGATGATGTGATGTCAATAAAGACACGAAGCAGTGGATCCCGGGCACGAATCTCTTCCTTCAAAGTCAAGAGAGACTTTAAAGTGTTTGTGTGGTTTCCCGTTGAATAACAATCAGAAACTTATTAAGAAGTGTTGAAAGGCTTCTTTTAATTAGGCTTATGAGGGTAGCTTTCGCTTCGATTCAGAGTTTCTAATCTTGATATAAGACAAAAATCAAACGAAGTACTTGTGAGACCAATGTAGTCTGTTGAACAAGTAGGTTGGAGATAATTTAATTGGCAAGATAAACTAATATATGTGTGAAATCTCAAAAAAAAAAAAAAAATTGGATCCCAAGGGAAGAAATGTTATTGAACATAACAATTTCATAGGAATCACTCAGAAAAAAATAGAGATTTCATGTTGTACGTTCGTCAATTCATTAGTGAAAGCTTGAGCAAATTAATTGTTCACCATCAATGCATTATGGGTATTGAATTTTGGGTTTCACTTAGCATGTAGTGACACGAAGCTAAGATCATGAACACAGAAATTGTGCAACCATAAACCTCAGTGGTAATTTCTGAGAGTCTCAAGGGTTACGTTTGTGAAACGAGTGAGATGGAGAAAAATGATGTAGATGGTATAAAGAAACCAATGTACCTCTGCTATAAAATATAGGACCAAGCAGAAAACTCTTATCTCATGTGAGAAGAGAGTTAGGTAGCTCATGATTAGAATAAATATGATAACCTAATTGGGAAGACAAGGTTTGTTTGTACCAAGTCAGTAAGGCTATTATTCAGAATCAGATGAGGCTTTGGACACATACAGCAGCATGCTTTTAGGGACATTTAGCTAGTGAAATTATATACCCACAAGTAGACAAAAAAATAAAATAAGAAAAATAAGAGCCAATAAAGAATTGTTTTGGAGTTTCTAAATTTATATAAAAAAAATGGTTTTTGGAATTTTTGATAAAAATAAAATAAAAAATAAGACATAAAAAAATTATACAAAAAAAATATTGGAACCGAACCTGAGCGTTCGATCTATTTCGTTTGAGAAAAACTTTGGAACCGAACCCGAGTGTTCGGTTTATTTCGGTTGCCAAAGAAAATAGGTTTGAAAAAGAAAATAACTTTGACAATAAGATAAATGAATTTGGAAAAATTATACATAAGATCTACAACCAAAAGAAATTACCTTTGAGTGATAAGCGAAGATCAGATGATACAACCGAACCCGAGCGTTCGGTTCATTTCGGTACATGAGCACAAGACCCGAACCCGAACGTTCGGTCTATTTCGCTTCTTACTTTTGATCTTGAGAGGTAATTTTTGGTACTGACTCCGATTCCATCATACCTAGCCCTTGTAGTATTTTGTTAAAAGATGCTTCAGGAAGAGCTTTGGTGAAGATGTCAGCCAGTTGATCAGTGGTTCGAACAAAGTGAATTTCGACATTCCCATCTTCCACATGATCCTTAATGAAGTGATACCTCAGTGTTATGTGCTTGGTCTTCGAGTGTTGCACTGGGTTATGACAGATCCTAATTGCACTTTCAGAGTCGCAATATAGTGGGATCTTTTTCATATTAAGTCCATAGTCCCGGAGCTGGCTTTGGATCCAAATCACTTGAGATGTACAGGAGGCAGCTGCGATGTATTCTGCTTCAGCCATAGACAGAGATACACAGGTCTGTTTCTTTGATTGCCAACTAACCAACTTCTCGTCAAGGAATTGGCAGCCTCCAGTGGTGCTTTTCCTGTCTAGTCCACAACCTCCAAGGTCTGCATCTGAATAGGCTTGAACGAAGAAACCTGAGTTGGATGGATACCATAAGCCGAGAGAGGTAGTTCGCTTGAGATACCGGAGTATGTTCTTCACTGCAAGCATGTGAGGTTCACGAAGATTTGCCTGAAATCTAACACAGTAACAAACAGAAAACATTATATCAGGCCTAGTAGCAGTAAGGTACATTAAAGAACTGATCATTTGGCGATATAGCGTAATATCGACTGCTGGCTTATCCAAGGATGGAGTGAGCTTGGTGCCGAACGCCATTGGAACTTTAACCTTTGAGTCTCCCATCATGCTGAATTTCGCAAGGAGAGTCTTGGTGTAAGCTTCCTGGTTAATAAAGATGCCGTCGGGTCCCTATCTAATATTTAAACCAAGAAAAAAGTTAATTGGACCCATTGAGCTCATTTCAAATTTAGTCTCCATCAGCTTTCTGAATTCAGCCGTTAAGCTAGGATTCGTTGAGCCAAAGATGATATCATCGACATAGATTTGAACAATCATAAGGTGGTTACCTTCCTTCTTACGAAAGAAGGTTGGGTCAACCGAACCTTGTTTGAATTTGGACATCTTTAAAAACTTGGTTAGCGTTTCATACCAGGCCCTCGGTGCTTGTTTCAGTCCATATACCGCTTTGTCCAGAATATAACAGTGATTGGGATATTTTTCATTGACGAATCCAGGAGGTTGCTCCACGTACACCGTTTCTTCGAGTTCTCCATTTAGAAATGCACACTTTACGTCCATTTGGTAGACCTCAAAGTTCGTGTGTGCAGCATAGGCAAGAAATATTCGAACAGATTCCAGCCTAGCCACAGGAGCAAAAGTTTCCTCATAGTCGATTCCTTCCTCCTGGCAGTATCCTTTCACCACTAGTCGAGCTTTGTTCCTAATCACATTGCCTTCCTTGTCCATCTTATTTCTAAAGACCCATTTGAGACCAACAACCGAGGCTTCTTGAGGAGTTGGAATGAGGCGCCAAACTTTATTTCTTTCGAATTCATTAAGTTCGTCTTGCATAGCTTGAACCCAATCGGAGTAATCAAGAGCAGTGTTAACTGTCTTTGGTTCAACTTTTGAGACAAAGGAGTTAAACATACATAACTCTACTTTTGAAAATAAGGAGGTTTGCTTTGACTTTAGTTGAGATCGGGTCGGGACCTTTTCAGAGACATTACCGACAACCTATGAAACAGGATGATCTTTGGTCCATTTGACAAGAGGAGGGTAATTTGGATCATAGGATGGATCCAATTCAGCATTTACCATCTCTTCTAGTTCAGATTGACTATCATCGTCATAAGACATATCGGCTTTCTCCCCCTCGACCGATGAGCTTTCAAGTTTATCTTGACTTTCCGGAGCTACAGGAGTTTCGGGTGGTGTTGAGCTTTTGGGTACCACAGGACTTTCGGGTGCAGATTGGCTTTCGGGAGCAGCTGAAGAACAGTTCTCCCCCTCAACATGTGAGCCTGGCTGTGAAGAAGAAGGTGGATTCTCCCCCTCAACTGAAGCACCGTGTTGTGGCGGGTCGTTTGGACTTGATCCTCTTTCATTCATTTGCTTGGCAACATCTTTGATGAGTTGCTTCAGATGATCTACTTTGTTGTCTGCTGCACTAGCTTCCGAGAGAGTAGCCTTCTCTGGTTCATCGAATAACTCAACAAACTTCTCAAACAGATTTGCAATCGAGGCTGTGACTTGGCCTGTTTGAGAAAAAATTTCTCCAACTTTGTCTTCACAGGCCTTCAGCTTTTTGACATAGCTATCATCAAAAGTCACAAAATAAGTTTCTTCTATCTTCCTCTAACGCTTGTTTAATACTCGATAGGCTTTCGAAGTGAGAGAATATCCCAGGAAAATCCCTTCATCGGCTTTGACGTCGAACTTGTTACGATGTTCTTTAGAGTTGAAGATGAAACACCGTGATCCGAATACGTGGAAGAATTTGACATTTGGCTTCCTGTTGTTGATGATCTCATAAGGAGTGAGATTAAAGTGTTTATTGAGATAGGACCTGTTCTGCGTAAAACATGCTGCAGCAATAGCATCAGCCCAAAAGTATAAAGATAAAGAAGCAAAACTTAGCATGGTTCGGGCCGCCTCACACAAAGATCGGTTTCATCTTTCGACAATCCCGTTTTGTTGAGGGGTATAGGGAGCTGAGAAGTTGTGACTGGTTCCTTTTTCTTCCAAGAAGTCTTCGAATTCTTTATTTTTGAACTCCAGCCCATTGTCGCTCCTGATGTTGCGAACGACTTTCCTCAGCTGCACTTCAACCTGCTTGATAAACATCTTTAGCTTGAGAGTTGCTTCAGATTTGTGCTTCAGAAAGAACACCCATGTAAAACGTGAAAAGTCATCAACAATGACAAGAATATACTTGCTGCCACCGATGCTTTCGATAGATGATGGACCACACAAGTCAATGTGAATTAACTCTAGTGGTTCAACAACTTTAGTGTTTACAATCGATGGGTGACTTTGACGACTCTGCTTCCCCATTTCACACGCAGCACATAAATGTTCGCGATCGAACTTGAGCAACGTAAGACCTCTAACATGACCTCCTGTGACAAGTTTGTTGATATCCTTGAAGTTGAGATGAGAGAGCCTTCGGTGCCACAGCCAGCTTTCGTCAGATTGTGCTTTGGAAAAAAGGCAGATAACTGGATTTCCTTTGATAGGTTTGAGATTGAGAGGAAACATTTCTCCTTTGCGCTTCGATTTGAGAATCACTCTTTTTGTTTTCTTCTCTATTATTTCCGAACACTCATCGTCGAATGAGACCTTGAGACCGGTACCTCCAACGAGCTGAGATACACTGATGAGGTTGTGCTGTAGTCCTTCAACATATGCCACCTTTCTAATCGTGAAATCTCCATTTGTTATCATTCCATAACCTTTTATCGTGCCGAATGAGTTGTTCCCGAACTTGACATTTCCCCCGTTTGAAAGAGACCGAAATTCCCTCAGCTCTTCCTTCCTTCCTGTCATGTGACGTGAGCAGCCACTATCAATATACCATTCTTCATCAAACTGCTCGTCACTGATAACCTGAAAAAATTAAGCAGATTTAGGAACCCAAAGTTTCTTGGGTCCACGTGAGCTTTTCACAGGAACAGGAATAGTAAGAGAGATGTCAACAAGATATGTTCTTTTTATTAAAGTTGTTTCATCTTTCTTTTTAATGGTGAAAACTTTAATTTTGTTGGGATTTGTTACAGTCGATTGGGATTCAGGTTTAGGCATTTGGACTTTGGAATGATTTTGATCAGTCTTGACTAAGGAAACCTTCGATTTTCCTTTCAAATCTGTTGAAGATTTTGGATTTTTAGTATGAACAGAATTGGATTTAGAATGAGGTTGAGATGAATTAGAAGAATTAGAACGAGAGAAGTTAGACTGAGAAGTTTTATTGACTTGAGGTCCTGAGTGACACTTTTGTTTTTGGTCATTTGTGGGACCGAATCTTGAACTTTGGTCGCTTTTGCTCTTGGAACCGAACTTATGTTTTTGGTAGCTGGTGTTCTCTGAATCGAACCTTTCCCTTCAGTTGTTATGATCCTCAGAACCGAACCTTTCCTTTCGCTTATTATTACTTTATTGCTGCCTAACAGCACTTTTCTCTGACTTTGAATTTCTGTCATGATAAAAGAAATGGGCGTTTTGAGATCGCCAAAAATGTTTTCGTTCAGAGAGATTTTTCTTGTATCTCTGATTCCTTTGCTGCTTCTGATCCTTCACTTGCTTCGGCTGTCGATGGATATTGGCTTTTTGCTTTTGCTTCTTGTCAGCCGGTTCACTTTGAACTGATGATGTTTCGCTTGAAGGAGTGACTTCTTCTGCAGGAACTCCTTTTTCTTCAGGAACTTCTTTTGTACCACTAGTACTTGGCACGTCGAAGTTTTTAGGCTTGTTTAGTGGCTCTGGCACATATCTGCCTTTGGTTTTCCAGGACGTTCGCTCCGACAGACCAACGGTTTCGTCACCATTATCGATAGGAGCGGACCAGAAGAACTCATCACAACCATCAGCATTATCTTCATTTACAAAGGCCGTGAGTTCGGCTGTCTGATGTTCGGTTACTCCTCTGACCTTATACACCTGATTTGGATTCGTCCTTACCTTTTGGTATACAACAGCTTTTTCTTCAAGGATCGGGGACTTTTGTTGGGACAGACGAGCAAACTCCACAGAATTTTCTGAAATAAGATTTTTGTGGTTTTCGGGTTCGCTCTTGACAAACTCAGAACAGTCAACTTCATCCTCTACAGAAATTTCACTCATATCATCATCCTCATTAAGCTCAGATGCATTTTCAACATCAATTTTATTTTCTGAGCTCAAGTTGGCATTCAATGAGTCAAACTTTTGTATGGTTTCGGTTCTTAGTTTCAGTTTATCATTTTCATCCAAAAGATTTTTCAGCATGTCCTTATGGTTCTTGGACTTTATGAAAGATTTGATTTTGTCTAGACCATACATATAAGTCGGATTTACATCCTCAGTCGAAACTACACTTTCGCAATTATATGCTTCAGCGTCAATTTCATCTTCCTTAAACTCAAGGAAGGGCAAAATCATGCGATGAATTTTCTGTCCTATTTCACAGTTAAGATGAAGTTGAGTGATGTTAGAATAAAGACGCTTAGCAATCAAACAAAATACATTTCTTTGTTTCAAAAGTTTTAAATTGTCTCTTTGTAAATAAATGTTTTCGTCTTTGGATTTGATCAACTCCGACTCCTTCAGCTCTATCCACATCCTCTGTTCCTCACTCTTTGAAGACACCCTGCTTATTTGGTCAGTTAGGTTAGAATTGGTGACCCGTGTTTGAGTTAAACTGCTGTCTAGATGAGAGATTCTTGAATTTACATTTTTTAATTCTTTTTCATATGAATTTTGTGGGACTTTGAATGAGACAAAAATGGATTGTACCTTCTTGATTAATTCATCAAGCTCATTAAACTGCACGCTGAGAGGTTTTGCTATGAAGCACAAGTCCTCTCGCTCCTTCGTGTCTTCATTCCCACCGTCTGTGTTGTATCCCCTCATTTGAGATACATCCGACACCATCAAACACTTTCCACCGCTTCCTTCACCTTTCGCAACGTAAGCCTTTCCATGAGATGGCTTTCTGACTTCATCATCCTCAGAGTCGGTTGACCAGACCTCCATGCCACCGAACTCATCATCTGCAACCGAACCCTGCACAATTAAAGCATTCATAGAAGGGTTAGCAGTAGTTTTCTTTCTCTTGATCTCTTCCAACTTTTTCATCAACACAGCTTCTTCATCTTTTTCTTCATCATTTTCTGCCATTTTCTTTAGGACACAGTCTTTGGCATAGTGGTTCTTTCCTCCACAGTAGTAGCAGTTCACACCTGAATCTCCTTCAGCTTTCGGCTCTTTCTTTGGTTCTTCTGCCTTCGGTTCCTCCCTCACTTTTTCAGAACTATAGCTTCCCTGCCAATTTCTGTTCGTATTGGTAGGAAACCTTTTCTTAATAAACCTCTTTGGATTTGACACCATCATTGCATAATCTTCAGAGATAAGGTTATAGTCTTCTAAGTTAAGATCTTCATCTTCTACCACACTTTTGCTTTTAGATAGAAGGGCCAAGGAACCCAAGCTTGAAACCACATTTTTCTCCTGCAAGACAATCTTTTCTTGGGATTTCAAAATCCCTACCATTTTAGCCAATGAATATGATTTGAATTGCTCATGAGCTTTAACAGTGGACACAACCGCTCTCCACTCAGATCTAAGACCATTCAAAAACGTAACTTTTTGTTCAATCAACTTCCTTTCAATATCGTGTTTAATCATCTTACTGAGAAGATGATTGAAACGATCGAATGTCTGATAAAAGTAAGGTCTGAATGGAATGCTCCAGATCTTCGTCTGTGGAATATAACTCTCGCAGCCTATCCTATATTTCTTTTGCAATGCTGCATGAACTAACTAGCCTGAAAGTATTCGATTGAAGAGTGAATCTGATTAGTCTCAATGCTTTAATATTGCACTGAAACTTATCCTTTTCGTCTTGAGCAATATCTTTTACGTCCTTCAACAGATCATTATACTCTTTCTGAGTTTTAATGATTTTAGACGTTTCTGAATGAGCGAATGGTCCAGACACAATTGCTTCCCAAATAAGATATCCATTGTCTTCAGATCTAATGACATAATCTTCAAAGTGATGTACCCAGACTTCGTAATCCTGGGTGTAAAGGATGGGAATCTTCGTCGTTGATCCAATGTTGTTTGAGATGTTTATGGGATTTGATTGTGACTCGTCCATGCTTGATCGTATAACCTGTTTGAAAGATCAGACTTGTAATATATAAGATTAGGGCAAAACAAATAAATGCTGAGTTACGTCAATTATGGGATGACGGCTCAATAAATATTAGTTAATGCGGAATAACCCTAGTCGCAACCTTTTTCACAGAAAAGATGTGTATGAATTACACAGCCTCATGCTCTGATACCAATTGTTAAGTTATTAATTAACTTGATGATCGATTAGATCTTCTTAACAGGTAATGCGATGAAGTAAAAACAGTAAATAACACAAGTATAGATCAAGATGTGTCGAATGATTAGATCAAACAATCCTCAGCAGAGCTCGACTAAGAACTTCCACTGTAGAGGATTCTAGGGTTACAAGAACGATAACAATAAACTTGCTGAATAATAACTCTCTGATCGTTCTATTCTATCGTTACCTTTTAGGAGCATGCAAGCACCTATATATAAACTAAACCCTACTAAACTCACGGATGGACAGGCCCATACCGGAGATACATAATGGACTAGCTAATGAGCCCAATAGACGCAATACATAACACAAAACACGACCCAACAGCTTGCTTTATGATTTGTGGGACTCATATTAATGTGAGCTAACTATTAAATAAATATGTTAATTTACATGCTGCAAAGGTTAACTACTTCTAGAATAATTGATTTGGCCCTATTACACAGCTCTCGTTTGAGTCTAACCATTTTAGGGTTGGGTTTTTTATTCAAATGATTATTTAAGTTTTGTTGCATGTAATTGTATTCATGAAATAGTTAGCTGATATTAGTAGGGGTTCTTCAGCAGCTGATAGTAGGGTGATGTGGGAATCCTAGGGGAGCCTAGGAAGTTCCTTAGAGGAATTGGTGCGTTTTTTAGTAGTGTATATTCGTTTAAGAGTGGGTATATGTTATTAGATCAAATGGTATTGGACATGAGTAATTACTTAGACGATCCAAAACGATGCTTAAGGAAAGTACGGATAGGTGTGGAAGGTAGTATTGGGCTCGTACTACTAAAAGCACATGATCCGTACTCGAATCGAGGAGGATTTCGGGGATTCTAAGGAGCTGTTGGGGGTAGATTGTATGGTTTGGCACCATGATCCAATGAAATGTGTTTCTGTCCTTATCAGTTATGGTTGTTCAGGATAAGGATGGGTCTGGTGAATTGTTTGGGGCTCAGTGGCTATGTCAGTTTTAGTTTGAATGGTGCAGACCTTGGTGGGTTAGTTGATTTTTAGGTCTTGAGAGTCTTGCTTAAGGTAGTGCCAGTCAAGTCACTGGACTCAAGAAGGAAGCGATTGTGATGATCGGCTCGAGGATTGAAGTCGTAGATTGAATGATTGGCAGATGAATTGGGATGTCACTATCTTCGATGAGGGTTATGTACTTCCAACATTTTGTGTTCGGAGGAAAGAAAGAGAGCATACATGTGATTTTCAGAGTTGGGTGTAGACCAACATGAGATTAGATAATTGCATTTTTCTTTGACAACAAGTATGGCGGTGTGGGAATGCACAATATGATACTTGTTGTATGGTTTCCTTCAAATGAGGTCAAGGGTCTGTTTTCTTCGAATAGAGTTAGGTCAGGTGCTAGTTGATTCCATCAGTGATAAGGGAAATGAATCAGGAACAAAATACTTTTGGTGTCTCTAATGTATCCCGACTATGAGGATGATGCCTCTTGTATTGAAGAATTATTTTTTTTATGAATTGATGGTTGTGGACTTAAAGGCAAGGTATGTGGCAGTCCATTTGTTTCTAAATAGAGAATCGGTGTTATGAATGGACTGTCAGAATTATTGTTTATGCATATGCATGGGATTCTTGATATTAGAGGCGGCTATGATTGGGGAGTTTTCGAGATCTCCATATGAGGTTCGGTGTCACACCCCGATCGAGGTGGCAGAACATGTCGAGTTGTGCGACTTAGTTCATGGATCACAGGTAAACTGAATATATAGCACAAGTACAACAATAACAAAACAACATCTTTATTTCATCTTGATGTTGAATAAATAGTCCTTACAGATAATAGTAATGAATTGCCTTTAACATATAGACATGCATAACAAAACTAGCAAACTAGATAACCTGAAATCCATGACTAATCCGTCATTTGAATTGCTTGATTACTGATTCCTTAAGAATACATGTATTTTTGAGGGTCAACCCAAGTTTGGTAAGATTTATAGGTTTTCTGCTAACAACATTGATACTTTTAAAGATTCTAAAAAGTATTTTCTTTGTAAGTAAAACCTTACTTAAAACTTTGTTTGTAATGAGTCTTTGAATAACCATTGAAAACCAAAAGATGTATTTGTATAAGTAAATACATACTTAAAACTGTGTTTGTAAAGAGTCTTTGAATAACCATTGAAACCAAAAGATGTCTTTGCCTAAGTAAATCCACACTTAAAATTGTTTTGAGAGAAACCAAATACATGGTTTTGTAGTGAGTGAGAAAGATTCTAGTTAATGTTTATAGTGAGTCCTATAACCAAGCTATGTGATTGAATTTATCCCCTACAATGCTTCATTGTAAGTCGTAGTAACAATAGTAGATACTTATCACCCGCTTTGATTGATCGGTTGAGGTTCTAGCTAGCAACCGCAGGTGGGGATGTCAACCACATATTGATATATACGTACGCATCTCGCTTCGAAGATTAACAATTATAGTAGTATGGGTATGCTAAGTGTTTAGACTTAGCTAATGAATATTGTCTCACTCTTAAGCCCTTAACTCTGGTACGTAAATAGCTCTCAGCCCTAACTTATAAGTGGATAAGTCACTATGCATATTGATTTGTATAAAGTTAACAAAAGTCGAGTATGTTTGGTATATACTTAAAAGTGTAATGTACTCACTTTTATAAAGATGTACATTTCAAAGTAGTTATCATAAGTACACATATATGTTCTAAATGATAATCTTTATTACTATATATATATATATATATATATATATATATATATATATATATATATATATATATGTTCTAAATTATAATCTTTATAACTTATAAGTGGATAAGTCACTATGCATACTGATTTGTATAAAGTTAACAAAAGTCGAGTATGTTTGGTATATACTTAAAAGTGTAATGTACTCGCTTTTATAAAGATGTACATTTCAAAGTAGTAATCATAAGTACACATATATCTTCTAAATTATAATCTTTATAACTTATATATATATATATATATATATATATATATATATATATATATATATATATATATATATATATATATATATATGTATGTATATATATAAAAGGTCCGGTTCGGTGGAGACTCAAAAAATAAGGAGAATAGCAAAGATAAGTTTCCTCCACCCATTTCGTCAATGGCACAAACATCAAACTCAATAGTTGGATATGATGAGTTCGCATGCGACCCACATCTGTGGTAACTAATACGAACTTGAGGATTTAATCACGTGTGGAAAATGTCCATCGAACGTCATTTAAGTGAGTTTTATTATTTATTTTCGTTTACTCAGTTATTTCGTTTTTTTTTTGTTATTTTTTTATTTTTCGTTAAAAAAATTAAACAAATAAATGCTCGGTTTTAACATTTTCATTTTTTTTTTGTTTTTTTTATTTTTGTTGTTTTTCTTTTTATTTATTTTGTTTTTTTAATACATTTACTACATAGTTGAAGATACTAGTGTTTTTTTTTGTTTTTTTTTATTTTTTTTGCTTAATTTGAGTTTTTTGATTTTTTAAACTAAATATCAGATTGAGTTTATAATAATTAAGAATTATTAAATTTTAAATAAAAAGAATATTAAATATCATAATATTTATCGTTCATATTTTTTTGAATCATATTACTTTTGGATCATATGATTTTCAATTATAGTAATTTGAATCAAGTCATTTTTGAATCATAAAAAACACTTAGAGATCACAAAACTTTTTTTTTATGAAAAAGTCGCAAGTTTTTAAATAAATTCGCTGATTATTTTAAAAATTTTTAAAAAAAAAAATTAAATTTTTTTTTTCAGCGAATTTATTAAAAAATCTGCGATTTTTTTTATTCATTTTTATGATTTTTAGCGTTTTTTTGTTTTCCAAATAACCCTTTCATATATATATATATATATATATATATATATATATATATATATATATATATATATATATATATATATATATATATATATTGCAAAAGAGCTACCTTATGTTTTGGTCCCTCGTATAGTTTCTTTTTAAAATTTTCGGTTTCATTAATTGCAAACTAATTCTTTGTAACATACAAGTTCTATATAACAACACACATTATGACTTTAATACTAGTTTATATGAAAATAGTAGCAATGAAATATATTTTTATAATGTATTTCTATTTGGTTTTTTTAAATAATCATTTAAGACCATTGAAATAAATATTTTTTAATTTTTTTTATTTTGATCACTCAATATATATTATTCAATATATATTGAATATATATATTGAGTGGTTAATATAATATCATATTTTTACATTTAACCTTTTCCATTTGAAACATATTTCTTTTTATCACTACTATATAATATTTTCAATGTTTTTCTATAACTAAAACTTAATATTTTTTCATATTTAACGTATATAAATAAAGAGTTGATATATTTGTATTTTACATTTTCATATTAAGATATGATTTGTTTAAAAAAAATGATTAATTAAATGAGATAAAAATATTCTAGTTAGATGAGAATAAACTACTTAAGTTTATAAAAAAGCTATTAGAATAAGCTTGACTGTTAAAAATGTTATTTATTTAAAGGTCAAACTGAGAATATAACGAGGACAATAACTTTAAATTTAAATTATAAGATAGTAAGTTATAAGATAGGTTAATTAAACTTTAAATTATAAGATAGATTAATTATGGGAGATATTATGTAACAAATTAAATTAAAAGTTAACCTTAAAAAATCAATTAACTATGACTACTACAACGTTAGACTCTAGACGTAGGTCATTATGTTTGATGGAAAGTTATCTAGGACAAAATGTTACTGTCATATGGGGCAAACGACTAGGATTTGACATCATAAAGTGGATTCTTGTATACGTACATTTAGGGAAACTTAAATACTTTTCCTCTATCTACAAATATAATTAACCAAATTAAATGCAAATTATAACCTTTATAGTACAATGATAGCGTTTCTAAATAAATGAAAAACTATATGAAATATCATTTAGAGAACATTAAAATTCTAATAATTCAAAAAAATGTAAGAAATTGATTATCATACCTTTGTACACAATATAGACATTTTAATAATCCGAGGTTTTTGTGGTCTTGATTTCATGACCACTTATTCACAAACTTAAATAGTATTGAAGAACACAACGTACTGTGACACCGAAACTTTGATTATGACAACGTAACATTGTTCTGTCCGAACAGTGAGAAATATTTCATTCGCAAGTGTATTTTGGTCCGTTAAAATTTATTGGATTAAAAATTGAAGTACCCTACTTGCACATGTCATTTAAGAGCTACGGCATATTTCGTGGCAAGTTTTTCGAATGATTGTCTCCAAGAGTAGACACCTATCATTCATTCCCATTTCTCTTCTTCCAACTCACTAGTCACTACTATAAAGTGTAATTAATATGCACCTACATATACACAAACAATATATACACACGTTAACAAAGAAATACCTTAAAATGTGAAAACATAACAATTTTAATTTCTTAATCAATTTCTTTTGATCGACTGATTATATTAATAACCAAAAATACAACCTAACAAGAACACAAATAAAATCAAATAATTACAAGCATATTGCGATAATTAAGTTTTTTAAACCAAAAAAACCAAACTAACTTTTCTCCTTTTACAAGCAAACCAAAAACACTCCGTTGTTGCAAAAAGGAAAAATAAGTTAGGAGGGTAACAAAGTGTTGGACTTGTTTTCATTTTATCCCTTATCTTTTTTTTTGTCCTTATTATACCATTAAACTTATTATTCTTGCTCACCAAAACCCTCGTGACCAGTTATCACCTATTTTGCCGGTTTCTTTATTTTAAAACGTTTAATTACGGATGACATATAATATTACATGGACTTAGGACACATGCCATCACCGTTTCTCTTTCACCCCCTTTCTCCTTAAACTTAGGGTTCATAGTGGAATTGAAGACAACAATACAATCGAAGATTATGGTTACAAAATTGAAGAGAACCGGTGGATGTGAGTATTAAAGTGAAGAAGATGGCCTCCGATTCCAAGCATCGTAAGTATTTGACAATTTATGTACATTATAATGGTTTGTTCACACCAAAACCATTAGTGTACTTAAAAGGTTGTTGTTGTTTCAATCTGTGATGTCAATTTTGGTGCAATGGATCTCAAAGAGTTTATTAAGTTCATTGAAAAGTTGATTGAAGGCAGTTGCGATAATATATATTAATGCACTAGAAATGAACCATTGGCAGAGGATATTAGGAGAATTAACAATGATGCTTACTACTTTGAGATTATTGAAATGGGTTATAGTGATGAAAATGGTTTGAGAATGAATATGTATATAGACCACGAAAATTAAATTGTACTTCATTGGACTGATATGGAGGTAGTAGAAGATGAAGAAGGGAATTATTCTAAACAAGACCTGGATCATGACACCGATTCTCAACTTTCTGATGATATTCCATATGAGCATGAAGCAGATGATTGCATTCCTTCTCTTGACAAGACTATTGGTGATGAATTTTTGCACAGGGTGTCAAGTATTTGTAAGGATACAAATGATGAGGTTGAAACCAACAATGGGGATGACAAACATTGTACCCTGTCCAAAATGGTGCCAATTCTAGCTATGAGATTCTCTAACCCTCTAGAACTGAATATTTGTGTGACTAACTATGCAGTGAAGAATGGCTACAACCTTTATTATGAGAAAAATGATAGTCAGAGGTTGTTAGTAAGATGTTGTAAAGATAATAAGAACCGCTCTTGTCATTTTAGAATGTGGGCTTCCTGGATGAGTAGTGAAAGATCTTTCCAGATTAAGTCATTAATTAATGACCATAATTGTTCAAAAGTCTTCAAACTTGGTTCCGTTGTAACATATAAGTGGATTGTAAAGCATTTTAAGAATCCACTTTTGCTGAATCCCAAAATAAGCATAAGGAAAATGAAAGCCAAGGTAAGTACAAATTTTAACTTGATTGTTAGTGTGACTCAATGTAGAAATGCGAGGAGATATGCTTTGGATGAGATAAAGGGTAGTTTGATAAAACATTATGGTAAAGTATGGAGCCAACCCTAGAAAGGAAAAGGGATCAATCTAATACGGAAAACAGGGGAACAACAAGACATACTATCTCAAAAGCAGGTACAGTTATGAGATGCACCATTTGTAGAGAAAGGGGCCATAATAGATTAACATGTCCTACAATACCAGAAGATGTTGCATCCACTTCAAGGCCAATAAATAAGAAAGCTAAAAAATGTATAAAAAAGTTATGTTATTAAAACAATTTAATTATACTGCAACATACAACTCATTAACTACACCTTGGTATAGTAGGTACTATAGAACCAATTCAAGTGGATCCAATACAAGTGGAGGTTCAGGTGGATGATGTTCAAGTATATCCAGTTCAAGTGGATAATCCTGCTCAACATGTTGATGATGTTCAAGTAGATGATCTTGTTGGAAAGAGTATCCAAGGTCATTAACTATGGGTAATATTTCTAATAATAACATGGTCCTTTTAGGTTGCTCTCAAGACCCATATTGACTAGAATAAATAAATAAAAAATTGGTTTATTAATTATTATGGTTAATAATTAATTAGAAGCTAACTGAAAATATATTTTGGGAATTAATTATCAGTTTAATTAATTAATTAAAGGGTTGGATATTCATTAATCAATAGTTGGTTAATTAGGAATGTTCAAGAACACTTATGGAATTAGAGTTGGATGAAAATCACCACATTCCACATGGGAAAAGGACTAAAATTCATTCTAGGTATTTCATCCCGCATGGGAAGGAGTAGAAAACCTAGGAAGGGATCCAAGGCTATAAATAGGGCCTTAGGGATTTCATTCTTCCTTGTAACTTGGATTGAAATTTCGCCAACCCTTCTTCCTCCCCCTTTTTGGGATGATTTCTAACCGTGTTTGGGTTTGTGAAATCGACCCTTCTCCTAGTTATTTTTATTCCACTCTTTGGTGCCATTGGGTGTGATAACAGTAGAGGGATTCTAGTTTGGGTCCTCTCATCCAAGCAACTTCGTGGAGGACAGGATCAAGATCTCAAGCACATATATCAATGGCTACATAAGAGGTATGTTTTTCTTCTTTGTATTTATGTTTTCTAGGGTAGATGTAATTAGCATGAAACCATAGATCCATAGGTTGCATGTAAACTTTGGTAAATCGTAGTTTCAATTTTTCCGTTACCTAGTTTAGAGTGTATTTGATGCGTAGAAAACCCAACAGTGGTATCAGAGCCATTGGTTCATGATTACATTCACCCTAGATCCATATATTCTGTAAATGCTTTTTTGAAACTGAATGAAAGAATAAAAATTGGAAAATTCATAACTGAAAAAACCCTTTGTGGCAGCTTACGACTTGAGGAATTTATGCTCACGATGTGAGCAACCCGGATTAGGGTTTCCCTATTTTTTCATTTTCAATATTGAAGGTTTTTTAAATATGGATAAATACCAAATTTAAAATATTTTACATCTGGAAAAATGATAAATATTATTTAATGTGATTATTTAAATTTGAATATTTATTTATTATTTAAATAGTGAACTTAAATATTAAATATTATTGATAATAGAGATTTATAAATTTGAATATTAACCCCTCATGATTTATTAATTATTGCATTGCGTCCTCGCAATTAATTAAAATTAATAATAGACAACTAAATTTAAAGTGCTTTAAATTTACCCCTTGTATTTATACGTATTAGAATTGTATCTATTATATGTATGAGAAAGTTACAACATGTGTCATCGCATGTTTAAATTTTGACATTATCAGTATTACCATGACTAGGCTCACCCATCATGATGTAGGGGTTTAAGGACATTTCTATGATTCCTAATAAGGTGGGTTTTAATATGCTTTGCGCTTACCACCCTCACGGCCCTATTATATTTTGAGAATGGAGTTACCGAAAGGGTTTTATAGTGATAGTGGCCAATCTAAATGTCTTCTAAATACAAGTATAAAACAAAATCCCATTTTATTAATATAATGCGAGTCTCATATTATCCATGAAAAGTACACATTCTCTTTATATTCTATTGATGGAGCTTGTGTGGTTAAACGACACATCAATCTAGAGTATAGTTGAGAATAATATGGAACTCGTGTATCTCAAGTGTAACTTGAGCCTGGGACCATGCGATTTTGCATGGTTGATTCACAATCTATTTAATGTGAGTCTTATGTTATCCAGGAAAGTTACACATTCTCTTTGTAACTTGTTGATGGAGCTTGTGTGGTTAACTGACACGACAATTTGAGGGTATAGGTAGAGAATGATGCGGAACTCGTGAATCTCAAGCATAAGTTGAGTCTAGGACCACACGATTTTTATGGTAGATGCACCATCTGTTCAGTGATACGCGGCGAACTCGTCATTGAATTTGAGATGAATATAATCCAAGATTAACATGTCATTGATAGTCAATGAATCTCAAAGATCTAGGAATTTCGTGGTGATCGAGATTGGAAAAGGGCTTTACCTACCTGAATAACTTTATGGTGTGTTTACGACATCCCATTACACATCATGAAGCCAAATATGGAACCTAGCTTTCTTAAATAATTTTATTTAGCGTAATTATTTTCTAAGGATAAGTAAAACCAACTATAATGGAAATTGATATTGGATAGCGCCTATAACCTTATCCACTAAAATCTACTGCTTTAAAACTTCTTAAAGGATTATCTATTAGGATGATCAATTTTGTCTAAATTTGCAGTTTACGAATAGTTCTCATAAACGAAAAGAAAAGATCAAGCCTTTGACTAGCTCTTCCTGAGGTTCATCTAATTACTGCATTCTAATCAATCAGAAAGAGCAGTTATCAAATGTACGTTGTAATCTGACATATTAAAGGAAAATGGAATTTCCTTGAGTTAAGATTTGACTAGGGTTAATCAACTAGTTGACATGTACATATAATCAGTTATTTCTTATTTTGATATGAACAACTTCGGATGCCCATGAAGGAGTTGTGTACCATGTTGAGGTTTCCTTTTAAAACTAACTGAAACATCCCAAAAATACCACCCAAAAATTTCGATTTTTATTATAACAAAACCACGAGACTGAGTATCACATAATAAAACCATATGCTGCGTGTTTCGAAAATCATAATAAAATACCGTGAGAAAAACTGTATCACAACTGTTATCCGAACATATCAAGAAACTAAATCATCTCCCAGGACAAGACTGGAGCTGTGGTGTGTGCGATGCCATCATCCCGAGCTCTTCCCTTTGCTTGCGGAAGTACCTGAAACCAAAACTGAAACTGTAAGCACGAAGCTTAGTGAGCTCCCCCCCAAACTACCACATACCATACAACACATATAGAGCACATACTGGGCCTTGCCCACTGCATCAGACCGAAGTCTGGAACTAGCTGCATCAGACCGAAGTCCGGAACTGACTGGGACCTTGTCCCCTGCTTCGGACCAGAGTCCGGAACTAACTACATCGGACCGAAGTCCGGAACTGATTGCATCGGACCGAAGTCCGGAACTAGCTGCATCGTACCGAAGTCCGGAACTGACTGATCATGGCATAGCATAACACATATCAACTATTATAATCACATATACTGCATACTGCATCGGAACAGAGTCTAGAACACATAACACAAACATGCTTGAATCACAAAGACATCAAGCACTCTAACTACTGCATCGAACCAAAGTCCAGGACTACTGCTAACTAGACGGGCCGGCATTGTGGCCGTAGACCCGTTCCTACTGAAAGGAAACTCACCTCATGAACTGGCTGTTGTGTGAATGGCTCTGGAAGCTAACTGCTGCTGCTCCGGTATCTCCCCGGCTACAAGTTCATAAACACACTCAATCAAATACTAAACACTGCACTGGAGTAAAATGACTCTTTTACCCTTGGTTAAAGTCAACTCTCTCGGTCAAAGTCAACCCACAGTTGACCTGACTCGCCGAGTTGGGCCGCCAACTCGCCGAGTCTCTAGTCTCACTTCTTCAACCCTACTCGTGGCTACTCGTCGAGTATGGCATCGACTCGACGAGTACCCTCTCGATCCAAGAACTCAGACAATCTTCATCCGACTCACCGAGTCATATGAACAACTCGATGAGTTGTTCTTGAGCTTAAGAAGATTGCCTTGGACTCGTCGAGTTGTATGAACAACTCGCCGAGTCCCTCCATTACTGAGTCTGACCTCGAAATCGCTGAGTCCACTCTACTACTCACTGGTCCCACTCGGCATCACTCAAAAAGGAAGAAATCGGGGACTCGCGACTCGACTCGTCGAGTCGTTCTTCTGACTCGCCGAGTCGCTTGGATGCAGCAACTCTAAACTCGATTCTGCTTGAATCCAGTGTACAAAACTTATAGATCTGGACTCCCTTAACTCGATTAGCACGTAAAGATTCTATCTTTACGTGCCCATAAGCATCCATGAAGCTAAAATGGCTCAAAAAGCATAATAAAGGCTATATATAGGGTTTTCATGCAAGGTAACTTCAAAAAGGCAATAGATCTGGGCTCTACAACTCCTAAATGAACAGATCTAAGGATATTTCGACATAATAGGGTACCCACACAATCATAAGGCTTGAGGAAAGCATCAAACTAGATCTAGAAGAGTTCTAATGGAGGTTAAAAGCATAAAACAGGAGGGAATCCGAAGAATACCTCAAAGAACTCTGATTTGCCCTTGGATCTTTGCTCTACACCTCTTCTCCTTGCTCCTTTCTTCTTCTCCTTCTTCAAGCCTTCAAAATTTAACACAAGAACACTTAGATCACTCAAGGATGGATTTAGGGTTTTCTCACAGCTTTCTGAGGGTGAAGGAGGCAAGATTGGGGGCTATAAGGTGGTTTAAATAGTGAACAACCCGGGGATTTAGGGTTTCTTCTAGGCAGGCAGACTCGCCGATTCCCGAATATGGACTCGCCGAGTCGCCGACTAACACGTGCTCGAAATCTCGTACCTACTCGGCGAGTCAGGCTATGAACTCGCCGAGTCCCTCTTACAAACTTCTAATTAAATACTATGGAATCATCATACCGGAGACGGGTCGTTACACTAACATTTCCAATCATAGAAACTCAAACTTTAAAACACTCCCATATTATTAGTTTCATGAATAGAAGTGTCAAGAAGAAAAAAGCCAATTTCCCATGGGTTAAAAGGAAATTTGTGTTGGTAAACCTAATCTAGGCCCAAACGCCAATGACAAAGCAAGGCCTATTCTTAGACATGTTCTAATAGTTATTCTTTTCCATAACAAGAAAGGACTAAGAAAGCATACATGCCCAAAATATATATTTGAGGTGAAAGGACCGAAACATGAAGAAGTTAAATTTGATCATGGATCACGAGCCATTGCTACTTTCCATAGGATCAAAAGATAACTAGTTCTCCCATGTTTGATGTTCAATCAAATATATAGATTTACATTTCCATTGGAACATTACTTCCAATCCTTGAGTATTTTACTAACGATTAAGTACTGACATTTGCAAGAATGTGCAGTGACAAAAATGAAGTAAGAAGATTGGAACATGGAGACGATAATCTGATCATGAATGTCAAACCCTTGCTACTATTCATGGGATAAAAAACAACTCTCCCAAATGTTTAGTCTATGATATTATAATTGAAATTGTTTATGCTATGATTTAGGAGACAGTCCTGACTTATTTAAATGTGGAGCATTCTAACATGTTAAAAGAAAGTCATGAAATATATGAAACTAATATAGTAACAATAGTTCAAAATTGATTCGAATATTTGAATAAGGTGTATTATTATGGTGCAAATATCTGTTGAAATTAGTTTACCTAATGGATCGTTTAGATTGACCACAATACATATTGATTTAAATACATCCAAAAGGTTTGGGTGAAGTGTATTTATGGAATCATAGTGTTGGATAAATAAATAACAGATGCATTACCAAGTATCTTCTTGGATCAGATTTTGGATATCATTTGGCCTCAAGTCTCATGATAATTGCAAAGTTTATCAAGATAGACGATGAATACATCACTAGGTGATGTGAATATCTTTTGGAGTTGGTTTGAACTAATAGACTGTTCATATTGACCATAATACATGGTAAGACCAACTTTGTATGAACATGAGTCTAGAACATTTCATGTATTTAGATCTCTCATAAAATGAAATTGTGAATCGACTGGGAAATAGGATGAGATATGATAGTGAACATCTCATTCAAAACATCATTGATCTTCTAAGGAATCGTGAAAGAGTATCATGAGCTATATCCACCTAAACCACTACCACAAGGAGTGTTAGTTGGATAAAGAAACAAATCATTCACTGATTTTGTACTAGATGAGTCACACTGTGTTCGCTAATAATTATTGGATTGTACCATGAATAGTGTTACGAGAAGTCCTTTGGTCTTGTACTAACTAAGGAGGTTCATGAAACACTCTATAAGATGTGAAGTAGGATTTAATCCTCGCTTGCACATATGTAAGTTTATGATTATGAGGCTTACGCTTGTCGTGAAGCGCTCGATAATTAAGGACTCGGAATAGATATGTGTTATCTTGTTGGAGAACCCATCAAGAATTTTGGATATTTGTTTAACAAACCTTCTGAGAAAAAAGTGTATGTTGGTTGAAGGGCATTCTTCCAAGAGAGGATTTGATTTACAAAAGGGCTAGTGGGATCCACATTGATCTTGATAAGATTTGAGAGTCAACCAACAAAGAGCCTAAAGTTGGACCTGGCATTAAATTCAAGGTTGAAAGAGCTATTGAGGAAACTTACATACCTCCACCTCTTACTTATAGATTTGATAAAAGACATCATACACTAGTTATATAAGAGTTTATATTACTGAGGTAAATGAGTCATTGGTATGGAGCAATCAGAGTATACCAGTTGTCGAAAGCTATGGCAGGCCCTAAAGGCTACAACATAGGAGGAAATGGAGAGTGAGATTCAGTCTATGTATGTTGAAACTTGGTAGATCAAGCACTTGGCATTAACGATTAGGTGTAAGTGGATCTTCAAGAAGAGATAAGAATTGTTAGGAAAAGATACATAATTAAACCAAGATAGGTTGTGGAAGATGTGTAAGGTTGATAAGTTCATTTATGGACCAAAATAAGCATCTTGCAAGTGGGATCAATATTTCAATAAGAAAGTTTGAGGAGTTTGAATTTTGAGAAATAAAGATGAGCCATACATATGTCAAAGCTAGTGGGAGTAATCAAAATCTTTTCCTTGAGAAAAATAGATAAACTATATATATATGTCAATGCTAGTGGGAGCATTGTAGTCACCCATGTTTGGTACATAGATTATGTACAATTCGCAGGAAACTATATTCTTACTTAAAAAGTGTTAACAATTTTCTTGGTGTGAGAATTGTTTTGCTATGATATACATGGGAGATACATAACACTTACATAACAAGGATCTATGGAGATAGATTAAAGTGATTCGTTTGATTAAGCAAAAGTACAAGGAACCCTGAGGAAACGCGACAATGCAGAAATCAAAAAGAAGTTCATGCTTATTAAAATATGGAATAACATTAAGGAATGATAATTTCCTAGTTTTACTATTGAACTAGAGGTTATGAGTCTTGTCCTACATGCTTCTGCTATAGGATTGATCATATATGCCATGACATGCACCGGATCTGATGAATCTTATGCCTTGAGCATGGCAAGTTGGATTAGGTTAATTTGGCAAGAATCAACGAATCAAGATCAAGAAAATTCTTAAGGAAACTAAATTTAATAAGGATTAAAATGGATTGTTTTAATATTCGAATTAGAGTTTATCTTGGTTTTCTATCACCTTTAAATAGGACCCTTAGGGTTAGGATTGCAGACCATCTATTCGTTTGAGAAGCCTAGTCGGAAATTCCTTCCCTCCCCTCTCTCGAATCATCTTGTATACTTTCTAGGGTTTTGGCTGTGAACCTTTAGAGGTATCATGATTTTGGTGCTTTCATTCCAAGGAAGATCTTGAAGAAAAGTAGGTTGCTATTTCTCAAAATCACAATGGAATGTTACTAACTCTATGAATTTCGATTATGCATAGGTTAGATTAGGTTTCTTTAAAGTATGTTGCTATTATGAGAAAAACCATAGATCTATATGTTTCACTTGCCCATAAATTGTTTTATGTAAATTTTTTTGTGTAAATTATTTTTGATTTATTTTTGTAACCTAGAAAACCTATCAGTGGTATCAGAGCCTAGGGATTTGTCAATAATATGAACATTTGTGAAAAACTAGAAAAACCAGGTTATACTTGATTTTCAAAAATCCATAGTCCTTTAGCTTTTTGAATTTTTGTGTGCCTCTTGCTTTTTTTTTCGAAAATCTTTAGGGTTTTACTAATTTCCTTATATGTTTACTTGCCTAAAATTTAAACACCTATAAACTAGGTAATTAATAAACCCAAAATTTTCAATTAAAGGAAGAGATAAATTAAATATTACTTAATTAAAGAGTTAGTTAAGATGTATATTTAATTATAAAAAATTTATCTTATTTAATTAAAAATTTAATTAAAATATTATCATTAAATTTAAAAAATGGTTTAATTTTAATTAATTAATAGTTAATTAAAAATCATAAAATTTGAACCTAGTATTTTTAAAAGGTTAAATAATACACCCTTATATATTGTGTAAGTTAATACTGTGTATATAAGATTTAATATTGCCAGTCAAACCAAGAGTAAACCTCATTTATGAAGCTATGCTATAAGAGAGACATAAGGAGACGACCTATAAAATGATCTTCGAATGGATATCCTTTTCACCAACCATTTATTTGCATAGTGGAAGTTCGTTAGTTAAAAGGGTTCTGATAGGACACTAATTTGATTAAAAATACAATATAAGTATTAGAACATTCTATAAAATCCCACTCTAATTACTTTAGAAAAAAAATGTGAAATAGTATACTAACCCACGGAAACGCTCATCATTTCTTTTTGAGTCGTTAGTGGAGTGTGCATGGTTAAACGGCACACTAAGTTGGGATTACAAAGTTGAATTCATGGTACAAACTCGAATTTATGGTGGTTAATGGAGCATGTGTGGTTAACAGACACATTAACTTGATATCATAAACAACATCAAGGATATAATGTGGGTTTGCATCGTCATTCATATATCTTTTGTGATCATCAGCATTCCACACACAAAAATGAGAGTATAATCTGAGATTAAATATGCCACTGATTAGATTCGATGAATTTCAAAGATCTAGGAGTTTCATATAGAATGGAATCAATAACAACACTTACCTACCTAAAATAAATTTTGCAATTTGATTATGACATCCTTTTCAAAGTTAGAATTGAATATATGGATACTAGCCACACATTTGGGTCAAAATAGTAAGGATTGAAATCAACTAACTAAAACTATTTCTCATAATAAATGTCTGGAAATCCAATTATTCCTTTCGCTCATCCCCCGTCTTTCGCACACTCTTTCATCCTATCTTCCTCAAGAGCAACGATCATCCATTTCTATCCTCACCAGGCTAGAAATATTTGACATAAAAAGGCTTTACTTCTATGTAAATACAAAGAAATAACTTTTTTGTGTGCGTACGTGGACAAAGTGAAACCGTACATTGACAAACTATGTAACATGGGTGTTGACATTCCAAAGGAACAAGCTATAGATTTGATTTTTTACTCGCTTCCATATTCTTACAATCCATTTATATTAAATTTTAATATGAGAAACCTCAATGTGGTCCTTATGGTGCTTTCTAAAATATTGGAGGCAGTTGAAGCTGATATTGTTGAAAATGAGACCCAAGTTCCTTTTACATCAACTAAAGATGGTACAAACTTCGAGCAAAAGATGCTTTCACTTTAAAAAAATGAGAAATTTGTGGTTGCATTGTTTAATCAAGGTCTCAAGAGAAAGGTAGATTCTAAAATTACTCTAAACCATGATTCAAATGAAGTTGATTGTTCTTACATTCAAGAGAAGATCCAATGAAAAAGAAACTACCCAAAATACCTGAATGACTTGGAGGATGAGTTGGTTTAAGCAAGAAAATCCAATTCGCGTAATCATTTAAGTTATCAATACAACTAATCCATTTGTTCTTTAAACTAGATGTGATGTTCACATGCGCTCAATATTACAGGAACTGAAGGATAAAAGCATGTGCTTGAGAGACCTATCTGATCGTGAAACCTAGATGAAAGTTGCATGTTACATTGGTTGGTGAGATCTAAGCCCATAACTATATTTGATTATGGGTTGCGTTCACTAATGCAACTTGATAGGATGACTAGTAGAAAGAGAGAATATGATTTATTATATAATAAATTGGTACTAAAAATTATTTTATTAATATATTATATGATTACTATATTATTTCCAAATCATATTATTAATTAGTGATTAATCAGAAATTAATTTAATATTAATTTTGGGATTAAAAGAACCGATTAATAATGGAGGGACTGGTTTTGCAAATCATTGGTAGTTGCAAAAATGGGCTGATGGACTCCATAGAGTGGAGTAGACAAAATCCTATAGGGTGGCCCTATATATTTTGTCCAATGGCTCTAAAGAGGGGGCCCGTGGGCTACTTAAGCCATATGCAAGGAATTAGGGTTTCCACTAGAAAACCCTAGCAACCACAACTATATATAGAACCCTCCATAAGGAATTTCGACTCTAAGCTTTATGAAAACCTAGAGTAGCCGATTTTCACCTCTCTCATATGTCATTCTTTGCATTGGGTGTTTGTGACTCAATTAGAGGTGCAACACATGGGGCACTAGGCATTTAGAAGTCAAGATCAAGCAATGATTGTTCTTGTTATTACAATATAACTAGTGAGGTAATCATCTAACCCTAGTTCATATATCAATTTCTTATTTTATTGTTCAGTAACATCAGATGTTGATCCAGATGATCCAATATTTTGAACATTCGATGGAGGTTGAACACTTCCTGTGATGCACTACCAGAGCTCTTCATCTAAGACGTTCATATAATCTTCCATTCGATCAGCCCACTAATCATAGTAATCTGGAATCAGCATAGGAATATTTGTTGAAGATCCTAGCAGATGAGAGTATGAAGTCATCGTGTTCATGTTGAAATTCACCATTGAAAGTACGGATGTGATTTTTCAGAAAAACTTGAAGAAATCTACCGATTTATGGATGAATTGATCAGAAATTCAAAGTTGATTACTCGATTATACAACTAAATTGCCGAATCGAATCAATACTGAAGATCAGATATGATTTTCAGAACCAAACAGTGCGGAAACTTTTGTGACAAAAAATCGTGACTCAAAAACTAATGATTCAAATTGAAAATCAGATCTTAGCAGTTAGATTCATGCTCTGATACAAAATGTAGAAGTGAATAATCGAGAATATGAATTAAAATCAGAGTAATCAAGTGATGAACACAAGATCTAAATACGATCTGGTTTAAGCTCATATTACTTTCAATGAACAATACAAAACAAAGAGTGAATAATGGAAGACTCTACTATCTAAACTCTGAGTTCAACTCCTATTTATAGGAGGACTGAAAGTACAAAAAATACTAAGGCTAGCATTCGGCTTCAACTAAAAGGTGCCTTTGTAAATACATAATGAAACTAACGAAATCATCTATTACACAGACTTTGACATATTACAATAAATTCGACTTTACAACTCGGAAGCACTAGCAGGCCATATGCTGCCAACTGGCAAGAAATTAAGATTAAGCAAGTTCAGTCCATATGATTTTGAATTTGTCATGAACCTTGTCTTATGATAATGGTTGGAATTACAAATTCACATGGATAAGAACACATACACCGTAAAATCTAAGTGACAAGAGGTTTCTCTCTGCTTCATGAAAATGAGTACGAGGAAACAGTTTCACTAGTAGATTTTATAAGATGAATAATATTGTTAGAGTTAGAAGTTATGATAATTGCATTGTCAAGTTAGAGTATGATTACAGAATCCATTTTCATAGTTTGAATTATGAGAAATGCCAAATAGTTTGAACATTCAGGACTTATTGCTATAAGTTCTCGAAAGGTTTAGACACACACATAAGCTATCTAATGAAACTGTATGAACTTGAGAAGTCTAGATAAAGACTTATCAAAGCATCTCGTATTAGAAATTGAACTTTGGTAAGGAAGTCATTAAGTATGATTTCTAGAAGTCCAGCTGATTTTTGATACATGTCAAAGCTACTTGGAGCATAATTGTTATGTTGGTAAGAACATAATTATTATGCTAGTGGGAGCGTAATTATTATGTGAAGTGTTGCAAGTTAGCAATGCTTTTTATAGGAAACAAAGTTCTGAATTTGCAGAGATGCAGAGTTTGGAAATTGTTTCTCTATAGAAAGTTTTAAAGGAGAAGATAATTATACTTCATTTCAAATCTAAAAGTTTAGATTGAAATTTTAATGGAACTTAGTCATGGATATATATGAATGACATGTTGAAATGTTTCAACATTGGAAATTCTATATATATGGCAGTATTTTGGCAAGAGATTGGTTGAGTATCATGTCTTTACGTAAGACATTATGAATCGTATCCCATATGATTCGGGTATAGGATCGATTTCATATGCTACAATATTCACTTGTTCTAATTTTCCAAATACCTAGGACATTAAGAGGGAAAAATGACTAGAACTGGATATGACTAAAGTTGTTAACAACTATCGAGGTTAATCATAGGTTCGCTAAAGATTGGTTACTTATGGAGAGTTGGAAGTATAATAATGGATGGACCATATTGACGTGATTCTCAATAGATTGGATTCTATTAATAATAGGTGCCATATGGAAATATGGAAAATTTTCCATAATGGGAGTTGGATATTAAGAATCTATGTGAGTTAGAAACTTTTATGCAAGAAGGATGTTCAAAGGAATGTACTTTGAATGTGAGACTTCACTTCCATGGAATTGTTATGTAATAAATCTCCAATGGAATGTTTTATAATATCATTGGCCAAGTCTCTCTGACTTTGGTGCATTGACATTACAAAAGGATGATTGCATGTCAGTTTAGACTTAACGCGATCTAGTAGTGGCAAGAATTTGGTGTTCTTACACATGTAAAAGGATTTGGAATTGTGAAATGAGCATCATTGGAAATGTGTCCAATTGATATGTTTCACAGAGTAAAGGACCATAGGTAAAAATAGTGTGCATGCTTGGAGCATGGCATGACTATTGTTTTAAATTTAAGTGTTAAGTTGATTAGTCGAAACATTATACAATGAATAAGGTCTAATGAATATGGTGATTAAATAATAAGTGTTTTATTTATATTTAAAAGTTTTGAGACCATTTTGGATTAGGTTGTTCTTTTGTTTCACTTCGCATGTTTTACTTCCTGAATAACTAGGTTATTCAAACATCCACTGTCGACCATACTTTGGAAGTAAGTAATGAGGAAAGACTGTCGTGAATCCGACTGTAGATTGTCTAAGAGCTTAGACATAGCACAAGTTTGCTGCAGTGTTCGTGAGTACTCCTGAAATAAGAATTTGAGTATTGGATTAACCACACACTCATTTTAATCACTCATGGAATTTATCACAAGTGATTGTGAGACGATAATATCTTATATTCTTTAATAGGAGACATATAATTTTGGTTTACAAGTCGGTTGCACATTGATAATACGTTAACGCATCAGTAACTTGATGTTATAAAAAGTATTGTTGTGTGTTATTTCATGAGTAAATAGTACAACCATATGAGTCGAAGTTTATACGTTTCTTTTACCCTAGATGAGATAAAAACGATATCTGTGAGCCCCTCGATGATTTAGTGATGACAACCTAAGCACTTGGCCAAGCCTGGACTAATTTGATTTGTTCAATTACTCGGTCGTCATAAATCGAAATCGGGAAATAAAACTAGGATAGAGAGAATGATTATAATCCATGTCTCATGTCCATAGGATATCATTCAGAACAGAGGAATATTTGATCCCTTATCTAAAGGACGTGTTTCTGATAAGATTAGAGTTCGACAACGGCTTTTGAAAGCTACGATTGCTAATCAGATTTTGAAGTCTTACTTGCAATCATAGTTATTAGACTTATCCAAGTGCGAGACTGTTGGATTAGCTGTCTAAGCCCATAACTATATTTCGTGTGTACTTAATTTGATTATGAGCATGGTAGGATGACTTCACTCATGCGACTTGATAGGATGACTAGTGGAAAGAGAGAGTAGGATTTATTATATACTAAATTGGTACTCAAAATGATTTTATTAATATATTATAAGATTAATATATTATTTGGAAATCATATTATTAATTAGTGATTAATCAAAAATTAATTTAATATTAATTTTGGGATTAAAAGAGCTGATTGACAATGGAGGGACTGGTTTTGCAAATCATTGATAATTGCAAAGCTGGGCTGATGGACTCCATAGAGTGGAGTGGACGAAATCCTATAGGGAGGCCCTAAAGATTTAGTCAAAGGGCTCTAAAGAGGGATTCTATGGGCTGCTTAGGCCTTATGCAAGGAATTAGGGTTTCCACCTGAAAACCCTAGCAGCCACAACTATATATAGAACCCCTCCATAAGGAATTTCGGCTCTAAGCTTTATGAAACCCTAGAGTAGCCGATTTTCACCTCTCTCCTAATTCATTCTTTCCATCAGGTGTTTGTGACTCCATTAGGATGTAATTAAGAAAGGATTGTTCTTTTTATTATAATATAACAAGTGATGTAATCATCTAACCTTAGTTTATATATGAATTTTGAATTGTATATGCTAGTCTATAGGGTTATTTATTTGTTGTTCATATGTGCATGTTCAATAGAGAAAAATTTAGATCCAAAGCAATCAGGGTTGCATGATCACATGGGATTGTATTTTTTCTCAAAACCCATCAAGATCAAGTTAACGATTAATAATACAACTATGATTAATTTAGAATAGTGTAACGACAAAATTTTCAAAACAATTTTTCATTTTTAAATTAGAAACATTTGAAAGCTTGAAAGAGTTTAAACATGAAACAGATAATCATCTGGGCAGGAAGATAAAGATGCTTCCCTATGACATAGGTGGAGAGTATCTTAGTATCAAGTTCATAGACTACCTCAAGGAATATCGAATAGTTTAACAATTGTCCCCTCCTAGGAAAAGCCAATTGAATGGTGTAGCTAGGAGGAAAAATTAAACCTTGTTAGAAAAAGCTACCCATATCCTTAATCTTGTTCCAATCAAGAAAGTTTCCAAAACACCTCATGAGATGTGGCATGGGAAAACTCTATCACTCGCACATATCAAGGAATAAGGATGTGAATCTCTAGTTAGGAATGAGACTCAAGATAAACTGGAATATGAAGCCGAGAGGATTATATTCATTGGGTACCTACAAAAGTTATTTGGATACTTGTTTTACAGACCAAGTGAGAAGTGTTCTTTGTAGCTTGAAGGGGAGTATTTAATGAAAGAAAGATCATATTAAAAGAACACAGTAGGCGTGCTATTGAGTTTGATGAAATTCAAGAGTCAACCAATGAGTAGACCTTAATTAACACTGGTGCTCAACTAGAGGAAGAAATACGCGTTTAGCCAATTGACAATTGATTACCACTTCGTCGATCTAGTAAGGCTAGAGCCCCACCTGAATCTTATGGATTTTACGTAACGTTGGATGTGATGGGTTTTACATGTAATAATGTGGAAAATCCTTATATTATTAAGGGTACATGCAACCTACTTTGATCTATGTCATAACACTATTGAAGCAACATATTATTGAACAACAAAAACTTTTAAACCCTAATAGATATCAAAATTCAAAAAAGAATTACATACCTGTGATTTTTTATTATATACAAAGATTTGATTCCAACAAGATTAATCCAAAATTCTCTTGGAAAAGAAGCTCTAATTCTGTACGAGTCTCAAATAGTTCACACCCACAACACAAGAACCCTAGAAAGATTAGGAAAGAAGGGAGAGAGGATCAAATTTTGAATTTGGTATGGAGGAATATAGTGGCAAAAAATTCCATGGTACAGGGGCAAAAATTTCCATGGTACAGGGCTCTATTTATAGCTGATTAGGAGACATCTAGAAACCCTAATTTAAACATAAAATAATATTATTTCAAATAAGGAAGTTATCTAGTTCCTCGATAGTCTAAATGGAGGCTTCCAGAAACCCTAATTGGGTCTCCCGAACCCATCCATATGAGGAAGGTTCTAGAAACCCTACTCTGCTTAACTTGTGAATGAATACACCTTTAGTCCTTGTTCAGTCAACATATGTTGTGAGATGATGAACCATATATAGCATCTTAGATTATGAATCGTTTGTAAATAGTGAATGTCTTTCAGACTTCGTTGTCTAATGTATTTACTAGGCGCTTTAGTGGTTCACACTTTAATGTCGAGTCGTAGTATTTTTTATTCCGTCAGTACGATTTTGGGAAAAAATCAATTGAGTGAACATCAACCAAAGTGAATGAAAGGTTGTGGTATTATAGTTGAAGTAATTATTGAATTGATAGCAAAATCACACAAGTGGTTTTCAAGGAAAGCCCTTGATCCTTGCTAGAACCTCCAATGCAAAACCTTGGGAGGTGATAATGGTCACCTTCCTTATTTAATTGTATTAATAGAAATGTGAATCACAAAAATAGAGGAAAATATGCCAGTAAAATTGTTGCTGTAAGTCTAGTTGTGTATAGTGTGTGTAGAACATGTTTATTTAAAGTCTATTCTAAGCAACTAAAAGTTCGATATTTCTAGGATCATGTTGAATAAGTGTCACCAAGTTGGTTTGACTTGGTAGTTATGGGTCTTAAGCCTGATGAAATTGGTTCATCCTTGAGAATGAGTCTTATTTTGAACATTTCTACACATGTGAGAAATAAGCAAAAAATCTGGCATTTAAGTTTTGCTAATAAATAATAGTAATAATAATCAGGATCTTGACAAATGTTTTAGGATCTTTAGATATTTCTGAGATCCAGGATCCTGGATAGGATTAAGGATCCTAGCCCTAACAATTGCCTCTAAATTATACTTGTGAAATATTTAGGTTAATTTTGAATATTTAAATGTATAATTATATTCAAATGAAGATAAGGTTTTTGAAATTCAAACCCTAACGGATAGAATTTTATGTATTTGATGCTCATGATGAAACTGTCAATCAATTCTCTCTCTTCAGTAACCAAGATAAATAAGGGTAAATAGTGTGAGATTTCTCTTTACTTGCTCATGTTTTCTTCCGATAGTCAGTGGATATCTCCGATGGTGTCCTTCTTATCCCTTCTCTTTTGTTTTTCAATCTTTTAACCATGGGCAAAATGATCTCTTGCTCTCGTGCCAGTATCGCAACCCCTTCTAATAATGAAATTATCAATCAAATGATCCTCACCTATAATGATACTTTCTCTTTTTATGATGAGGATATCGGGTTCATGATAGCCAATAAGGCATTTCCTACATATACAATCTTTAGGCCTTATGATGCTTTGATTAAGCCAGACCTTGTTTCTGCGTCTTGGGTATGCTTCCCCGAATACCCATTTTCTTTCGGTTAGAAGTACCCTTTTCTAGTATCATCTCTGAGTTTTTTTAAACCACTAAAATCTCATACATCCAAGTCGTGCCTATCATTTGGAGGATCTTTTTTTGGATCAGTCAGTTGAACCAATCCAATGATCTAGGCATAGTCTTAGCTAAATTGGGTCATGTTTACGATCTTTCTACCTTTGGTAACTCTTGCTTTTTGCTCAAGGTCAAACCAAATAAATCTCCTATTATCCGGAAATCAAAACAAAATGATGGAGGTTGGAAAGAGAAGTAGTTTTTTGTGAGGTGTGACTCTATTCTTGGCGGGGATCTCCTGCCAAAGACTTAGGTCAAAATGGGTAGGATTTAATTATTATTTTTTTGAGGCACCTAAGATTCACTTTCTTATTTTGTTTATTGTGATGTAGCGTTCAAGTTAGAAGAAGTTGCTTCCAACGCTGAGGACACTAAAGATAAAGTTTCAAACTTTCTTGCTCTATCGACGGCTGACAGATCTTTCATGCTCAAACATCTAGTCTCCAAAAAGGCTCTTCCACCACTACTTCAATGGCTACCAGTAAGGATCCTTCTTTTCCTTCATTAATTACAGGGTCCAAAGATACTCACTTTAGTGCTTGATCCGCCCTCTCCGATTTGGAAGACAACATGTCTAGTGGTTTGATCATAGTCAAGAAGGAAAAAATTGCCTCCGTTCTTCCTCCAAATAGGGCTCACATTGATCTCACTGTTAAGACTCTGGGTTCCCGGAAGAGGAAAACTACTGAGGTCATGGATCTGAGCCTAGAAAATCTCGGAGCTGAGGTAGCATTCAATAAGTCAGTCTATTCTTCACAAGTAGTAAGTAATTATGGAATTTTGGTTTTTTTTCTAGCCTTGTTATTACTGAGTTGCTCTTATTTCAGGTCTCCGACTACATTTCTCGGTCTACTGCAGACTTGAAGGTCAGGGCTGAGATGGATGAGTTAGCCTTAAAGGAGTAGGAGAGGGTATGGAAGGCCATCAATGAGGATTTCCTAATGAGGTTTGAGCTACTGAGTAAATAGAAGGCTAAGAAAGAGCAGGAGCGTGTTGCGGAGATTGCGGAGGTGATTCCTAAGGTGAAGGGTAGCGCTGTTGTGGTTGTTTGGGAAGCTAGGATCAAAGATGCATAGGATGTGGTTAATGCGGGTTCCTGGAATGTTGCTAGCTGTCATGAATCCCTAGCCAAATTAACTAGAGAGCCTGTTAACACCAATCAAGATCCTATAGGGAAGCTAAAGGTGAGAGGATAGGAGAAAGAAGCAGAGAATGTTCTAGGTGATGACAATCAGGCTAAAGTTTAAATTTGATTTTGAAAAACAATTGGAATATTTCATGGGGCTATAAGACAAATTTTACTCTTTTTTTGTGGGATTTGTGGGCAACCACTTTTATTTGATGATATGGTTGTTTATAGTTTCTTATGTGGTTGACATGGTTGATGTGGTTGTAGTAGTAGGTCTTCTGAGAGTCCCTAGATGATCAGGATCCGAATGAATTTAGGTTTTTACAAGAACCTTGGGATCTTAGTAATCTGAGATAGTTAGTTATCTGCTTAGGATTTTGAAACAATTAAGATCAATAAAGAGTCAAACCATTAGTTATAACGTAGGAAAATAGTTTTCAAAAAATAAGGATAGATAGAACCTGATGATCCTTCAGTCTAGTTTTGACCGTCTGAAGTCTTTGGACATACGAGAAATTTTGTATTGTAAATCCTTTAGTTTCCTATGATCTTGGATCTTGTACAG
This sequence comes from Lactuca sativa, assembly GCF_002870075.4. Lineage (NCBI taxonomy): Eukaryota > Viridiplantae > Streptophyta > Magnoliopsida > Asterales > Asteraceae > Lactuca > Lactuca sativa. Next base: position 58,648,442 of record NC_056629.2, on the reverse strand, counting down.
AGAAAGATCCCTCTCAAGATAACCTAACTTAGTAATTTCCTAGGAAAAATCCCTATTTAGCTTCTGTTAGGGAAAATCCCAACTTTAAGAAATACTGGAACATCCTAACTTAGAAAGTAACAAAGGAAGATCCCAACTTAAGATATACTAGGGAACATCCCAAATTAAGATATAGTGGAGAAGATCCTAACTTAAGATATATTGGGGAAGATCCCAACTTAACATATACTGGGGAAGAACCCAACTTAAGATAAAATGATAATGTTGTAAACCGTAGATTAAACGTGAGGATCTTAAGATATGTTTAGAAATAAGAGGTTTTCTAACTTACTAAAGCATGAAATGATCCCCTTACTCACATCCCATAGTAATATATTATGTGTCCAAGGGAGGCATAGAAACCCAAACTCGTGAGAAAGAGGTTATTAGCTCTTTAAACCTTGTAGGGGATGAAGTACCATTAGTCGGAAGAAAGATGATCAGTCTCTATTCGTAGTGACTTGGATCCTTGAATTTCTATAAATTGCAAACGTTAGCTTGGGGTGGGAGTTAGCATAGCTAATGCCCCTCTGATTCTTAAGTCAGTAATGGTCTTTTTTAGAAATAATACTTAAAAGAATTTAGATAAAAGTAAAGGGTAAAGAATGTCTACCTTGAATCTGATGAAAAATGAACGATTTAACTTACATGAAATATGGTTTTAAGTGTATGACATATCAGGATCTTGGAAAAATGAATCCTTTTAGGGTGGCCAACCAATATGCCCCCTTTCCTGCTTTTGAATCGATAAGATATAGTCCTTCCCATTTAAGTGCCAACTTTCCTGCATTATGATCCATCGTATTTTGGAATGATTTCCTAAGGACCATGTAACCTACCTAGAATCTTCTGACTTTGATGTTTTTATTTTTTGATTTGGTGATCCTTTGTTGATAAGCACCAATACAGATCATGGCAACATCCCTAAGTTCAACGATAGTGTCGAGATCTTGGGATAAGATCTCATCATTGTTCTCCTGATTTTGGAATTTGTATCTTGTCGTTAAGATCACCAATTTAGTTGGGATCATGTCCTATGTTCCAAACACCAAGTAATATGGAGTTTAACCTGTGGCTACTTTTGATGTATTCCTATCCGCCCATAGGACGAATGGAAGTTCCTCTTCCCTTTTTCCTTTCTTTTCATCTATCATTTTCTTCAAATTGTTGACTGTGATCTTGTTGCTCGATTCTGCTTAACCATTAGCTTGAGGTTGAACAAGGTTGGACGTTATCATTTTAATTCCTTAACTATTGCTAAAGTTATTGATATATAAAAACTAATCATTTAGTAATGCAAAGGGAAGCCAATTCTGAAATGTGAAGTGTTCCCAGATGAATCCAACTGTGAAGTGAACATATCTCCAAGTTGCATCTTTTGTTACTTGCTATTTGAGTATGTAATGTGCATTAAATGTTCCTAGTACTACTTTGTCCTTTATTCATTGTTTTATTGTACAATACATGAGAAAAGATCAACAAAAGCGATTGTGTTAGTCTGTTGATATTCAGTTGTCTCTTAGTTAATACACTTTAGAAGATTTGTCTTGTTGTCATTCCTTGTTTATTTAAGGAATTAGAACCTTAATGTTAAGCATGCATGAGTGCAACATTCTCTTTCACATGAATACCAAGAATCATTGAGTCAAATCATTCTCTCTATCATTCTTATTGTTCTTAAAATATATGTACATTGTCCATACTTGTTCTAATTTCAAGAGAAGACTGGTTTACCAGACTTGACTTGACTCTAATTTTAGCAGCAGACATTGATATTAAGTTAATTCAAGGTTTGATTTTTCAAACCTTGTCCGCACACATATCGCTTTTTTGAGTTCACAATTGGTATTAGAACTTAAGTGGTTTTCCTTTGAATCTATAAGAACAGGTTATATTTGATTGAAGATTACCTTGGTATCTTAATCATTTCTTTGTTTACGATAAAAGTTCTTAGATATACCACTTCAGCTCTAATATCTTAACTTCAATGGTTGCTTCTAATCAATCTAAAAAAATGTATTCAATGCAAATAGCAAATAGTGCGGGTTTTTCAACGCATTCCCCATTGCTAGTTGTTGAATAGTATAATCACTGGAAAATTAGGATTGAGAGGTTTTTGCTTGGTAAGGAAAAAGGTGAAGAGATATGGAGGTCTATAATAGATGGTCCTCATGTTCCTTTTAGACAAGTAGTTAGAGATGTTGTCTCCACTCTCATGGGTAAAGAAGAATTTCGACCAACACCACTAACTGCATCCGACCTTGAGAAGCTTCATGCAGATCAAGTTGCTTTCTCCGAAATGGTGTTTGGTGTTCGTCCATCTATCTTTGAGCACATAAAGCTGTGCAGATCAACCAAAGAGATTTGGGAAACACTTCAAGACTTCTTCGAAGGGTCCGAGAACATGAAAGATAAGCATTTGACATCAAATGTAAACGAGTTTGACACCTTCACTCCAACTCCTGATGAATCTATAGCCTATGCATCAAATCGGTACAAGATCGTTGTGAAAAACATGTCTGCACATGGAGTAGTCAAAACTCCACTCGAGTACAATTTGAAATTCATCAACAGCCTTGGAAAATGATGGTAAAATGTTAAGTCTTGTCTTCAGAGTAATGGATCTCTGAAGAAACAGAAGCTCTATTAGTTTTTTGATGAACTGCAAGGTCATGAATCCAACGTTTCTAAAACTTTGAGAGAAATCTCAGGAGGCCCTCTTGCACTAGCAAACTGAATTAGTCCACTAATTCCGAACCCATCTGTTTCGGATCCATTTGGAGCCATCCCACCTATTCCATCTGTTCAACCTACACGACCCACTTAACCTATTGCACGTATTCCTCTAACTCCGAAGTACCCACATGATGTAGACATTGAGTCGCTGACTCCAAAGTTCATTTCCAGCAAGAGTTTGCACTTCTATCCATCAAGCATAGACGCCCTTTGAATCCCAATCAAAAACCACCTCAAAACCGATTTCAAGCTCCTCACCAAAGCAATCCTCAACCTTACCCCAAACCTACTAAAAAATCCAATGACATATCAACCCAACATTCCAAATCACTCCTCATAAACTCAGGAAGTTCCGAATCCAGCCAAGCCCAATATTGTATGTCACAGATGTGGTCTCGAAAACCATTTTGCAAAGGACTGTTTGGCTGAAATTCCTCAAAACCCAAAGGTGAAAAGACTCTTCCTACTATCCTCGTAGAGCATAAGAACTTATTGAAAGTGAAAAGGCTTTTGTTACCACGGTTTCATGGAATGTTGATGGGTATTGGTCATCAGGTGATTAGGGTGAAGAAAAATATGCAAGGAACTTGTGTCTAATGGCTAGACAGGAAATTGAGTATGATGAAGGTTATTGGTCTTCTGGTTCAGAATCTGATGATGATGATGATGATAAACAAAGATACTACTACGTGGAAACAAATGATCCACCTGGTCGAAGCATCATCATGTAAGTAAAATCCACGATCACTGATAACAATTTTGATTTATCTGTTTGTGAAACTTATTAAACTTAAATTCAATCAAATACGATCGTTATTCATAGAGCCTAAGAGTCTATCATAGACGTTAGCAAGAAGCTGGATAGTGAATTAACTAGAATTAGACTACATTTTGAAGACCGCAATTTTAAGATTCAATCATTAGAGAGATAACTTGTAATGGCTAAGGATGAACGTTTCATTTTGAATGACAAATGTGAAATTACTCTTAGTGAAAGAAACATCTTGGTTACTAATAATAAACGTCTTAATGCAAAAATTTATGCTTTACATTACTGTATTGATGTTCTTGAAGCTAACAAAAGAATGACACATAATTTTCGTCACACTTGGTCCAAAGCACTTGGTCTCGAAAGTCAGCTTCCGAAACCAATTGCTCGTCCTCTGAAGAAACTTCAAAACCTAACACTAATGGGAGACATTCCAAACCATACTTATTCGGATACCCCTATCTCAACATTGTTGTTCCTTCATGAGACTTCGGACAAATATCAATCATTGATTTCTAATTTCAAACCTATCACTGTTAAATTTCATGATTCCTTGCATCTTCCACCTCTGATATCCCTTGACCTAAATTAGTCTTCAGAATCTCTGTATAACACAAGATCTAGATTTTGCATTCTAATATCCTATCCTTCAAACAACTGTTTTGTTGAAGAAATCCTTCCTTAGACAAATAGACATGACTCAGACCAATCCAACTGATTTTGGGTGTCTTTTGATACTAATGCAGAACTTAAGATTGATGATGACCTCTCGCCTGAAACCTGTGTCTCCAACTCTAAGATAGTCTAAAAATTGAGTCTAGTGCCTATTAAGCCTTGTTTCAACAATCCATCAATTGGACAAACTTCCAAGTCATCAGCTGACTCTCGGAGGAAACCTTGGCTAAACAAGAAATACATTTTTCATCCAAAGACCGAAGCTAGGAAAGCTCTGGGAAAGGAAACAAGATCTAGGCAATGCTATAATTTTATTAAGAGAGCTGAGCGGAAATTATCTCAAACAATTAGTCCAAGTACTAAGAATCACAATGCCTTCATGCCCGTTAAGATTATTAAAAGATCATCTAATCCTGTTAGTTCAGATTTCAGAAAACTTCTGTCGGTAGTTGTGTGAAAAAGGTTACTGTTGAGACAACATCTAAGAAAACTGGCTCTCCTCGGACAATTTCTTCTTCTGTGTTTATTGCTACCTTGGATAGCGGTATTACTAAACCAAACCAATTTCTGAAATCAAATGTGTCTATGAATGCATTAAAAAAGGAAACTATACTCACAACACTGTTGTTCAGAAACCTTTTAAAGGTTCAAAGCAAAATTTTGAATGGAAATAAATCTTCCAGCAACATCTCAGAAAATTGTTCTTCCGAGGAAAGCAGTACCCACACAACCAATGATTAAATATGATTTTTGGATAAATGAAAGTACTATGAATTTCTACTTCTTTCCAAATGAATCTTGGAAAAAGCCTTCAGAGATACCAACTACTCAAAAATCACAAACCAAGTCTAAAGCCCATGCTAATTCCCTAAATCTAAATCGGAACATTAAAACTCCAAAGCTCACTGATTTTGAAGGCTTTTTGTGCTTTGGAACAAGATATAATATGGTATATTAATAGCACTTGATCCATGCACATTACTGGGCAGAAAGATTTTATGCGTGATCTGATGTTCGCTCCTAATGCTGGTTACGGTACTTATAACAATAATTCAAATTCTCAAATTCGAGGTGATGGCGTCTTGACCAACAAAAATTTCTCTGTCTCAAATGTGGTGTATGTAGCTGATTTCAAGCATAATCTGATCAGTGTGCCACAACTCACTGATGCAAATCGGAGAGTTAAATTCTGCAAGAAGCGTAGATACGTTATGACAGAAGACCGGAAAGAGTGTCTTGTAAAATCAAAACGTATCAGAAATATGTATCCTTTAGACATCAACACGATCATTGGAAATCTTCAACTATATCTTCTTCAAAAACCTGTTCCTGATGTTAGTTGGCTATGGCATTAGAGGCTTACTCATCAACATTATCATTAGAAATCTTCAACTATATCTTTGCGCTGCTTGTGAATATGGCAAGAAATAAAATAAAGGTCATCCTGTGATAATTGAAAACTCAATTTTGGAACCATTGGAACTATTGGATTAGGTGTCTTAGCCCATAACTATAATTGGTATGTACTTGACCTGATTGTAGCATGGTCCTTTTGGGTTGCCTTCACCATAGCAACTGGACATAATGAGTTTTAGAGAAAGATGTTATTTATATGGTTTATTAATATACTATAGGAATAATATTATTTGAGAAATCATGTTAATTAATTAGTATTTATCAGAAATTAATTTGGAATTAATTTAGTGATCAAAAGAGATGATTAAAAGAATGGGGACTGATTATGTAAACAAGTAATAGTTATAGTTTGGGCTAATGAATCCTATTGGTATAGGGTGGACGAAAATCTATGGGAAGCCCATAGAATTTTAGTCCAAGGCTTATCATGTGGGGATCCATGTGTTGCTTAGGGCCTAAGGAAGGGAATTAGGGTTTCCAGTTGAAAGCCCTAGCAGCCTCAACTATAAAAGGAACCCTCAGCCTCATGAAATTGGCCACTGCTTCCCTAGAAGAAACCCTAGCCAATTTTTGCTTCTCTCTCTTTCGCACATTCTTTTCTTGAGGTGTTTGTGACTCCATTAGATGTGCAATGCTTGAGGCACTAAGCTCTTGAAGGTCAAGATCAAGGAAAGGATTGCTTGTTACTACTAGCCAACAAGAAAAACATATTCTTCTAACTCTTGTTTGTTTATTAAATCTGTAAATTGTATGCTAGTTTAGGGTTCTTGCTTTGGAAAATTCATTTGCATGTACAACTTGAGAAAAACCTTGATCCAAAGCAAATAGGGTTGCATGTGCACCATAATGCTCAAATCCCATCAACGTTATCAGAAGTTAGGGTGTTTTTATGTTGTATTGGATGCTATTGTTTTTTGCCAAAGTTGGAAAAAAATCAAGTTTGGCTCTCTGACTGCAGAACTTGACGAGTCCTAAGATGGACTCGATGAGTTGGACCTACTCGACAAGTCCATGCCCTGACTCGACAAGTTGGTTCGTTAGATAGCAGATTTTTCGTATTTCAAGCCTAAATTATATAAGGATCATTACCTTAAATTGTTTTAACTGTTAAAATTCAAAATTTTCTATTATGGTAATGAATACCCTCATCTAATTGAAGGGTAATGGTCAAATTTTAAGATAATGTACAAAATTATGTGATTAGTTTAATTATTTAAAATTTGTTCTAGAAGTTTTGAAAAGTTTCAAAATTTACCCTCAAGTTTTGGAATTTAAAATTTAATTAAAAATTTTAATTCTTAAATATTAAATTCTAAAACCCTAGTGTTTTACAAGTTTAAAATACAACCCTTATACTATTATAATATTAAAAGATTTATATATATATATATATATATATATATATATATATATATATATATATATATATATATATGAGTGAGTCTTACTGTTAGTACGCCATTAATTCCTCATAAATAAGTATAATGAATATTATAAAGTAACTAAATGTTTTTATAAATTCCCAATCTTATTTACTTAAGGAAAAATTTGAAAATGATGTTATTCCATGAAATTGCACTTTGCACCTTGTCAAGTCATTAGTGGAGCATGTGTGGTTAACTGACACACTAACTTGGATTAACAAGGGTGGAAAAAGGTAGCTCGAGAATTACTATAGATCAATGGAGCGTGTGTGGTTAACCGACACATTGATTAGGTGGTAAACGACATTAAGAGTGCCAAGCTAATTTGCATGGTTATTCACACACTATTTGTGATCCTCGGTATCCCAGTCACAAACTTGAAGGGCATAATCGAGATTAAACATGCCATTGAAAAGTTCAATGAATCTCAAAAGAATCTAGGAATTTCACTTCATTTAAAACCTAACTTTTCATTTCCTTTTTCGTGGTGGAATTGGTAAATCCTCATTTACCTACCTTTAAATAATTTTCAATTGGATTATGGCATCCCTCTTCCGAATTGTAAATTATTGTGTTGGGTCGTAGCCTTAATATTTCATTTGGGAGTTATATTAAGGATTCTTTATCTAATATAAACTTTTTACCTTTTAAGATGTCTGGCTCAAACAACGCTTCTGGCTTGAATTCCAACTCCTCAAGCTCATTTTCTCTTATGAACATTTGTGGAAGGGTCACCTTCGGTGGATCCAATTTCAATGATTGGATTTGCAACATACGAATGGCCCTACGATACGAGGATAAAGAATATGTCATTGTCGAAAAGCTCAAAGAGATAGATGAAACCAAAGGTGCTGAAGAGCAAATAGCTGAGTATAGGGCTCACGAAAAAGACAAGACAAAGGTGTCATGTATAATGGTAGCCAATATGACTCCTAAGCTACAACGGTTCTACGAGGACTACTGGCCTTACAAAATGTTCCAAGATTTGATGGAAAAGTACTACAAAGTGCACGTCAAGAAAGGTAAAATATTGTCACCTTGTTAATAGCAACCAACATGAAAGATGGAGAGTCCATCACGAGCCACTTGCAAAGGATGCAAAGGTATGTGGATCGTCTGCTCAAGTTGAATGTCAACTTTAACGAAGCATTATCAATTGATATTATCCTACACTCTTTATCTCCATGTTATGATCAGTTCAAGATGACTTATCATATGAACAAGGAGGAAGTCACCTTGAACAACTTTCAAGGTTTATTGAGAACTGCTGAAAGTAAACTGAAAGGAAAAGCTGTCGAGTCCATCCCTACTGTTGCTGCCCTCGTCCTCGCTATAGGACATGGTAATGGGAAGAAGAGGAGAGCTCCCTCTAAGAGCCACAACGGAAAGTCCCATGATCGATCCTCTTCAAATGGATCCAAAGGTAAAATCGCTTCTACCACTCCCTCATCCGATCCTAAAGAGGCAATGTGCTTCTACTTTAACGACAAGAGGCAATGGAAACAAAACCGCCGAAAATACTTAGAGGACATCAAGGATGAGAAGATAAATCCCTCCTTCGATGGTATTTATACTACTCAATCTAATAACTCGTCACATGCTAGGTCTTGGGTCCTTCATACAGGATGTGGTTTTCACATTTGTTCTGATTTGCAGGGGCTAAGAAGAAGTAGGGATGTGGAGCATGGGAAGATGAGCCTGATAATCAGAAATAAGAGATCGTCGCCTCTCACAAGAGCGAGATTTATTCTTTAGTGCTTATTAGTGGTTTAGGATTAGAGTTGAAGCATTTTCTTGCAATGGTGTATACGAAACTGTGATGGTTGTAGACAACTTAGGAAATAATGTGTTGCATATCGATTCGTCTAATGGTTTAGACAAGGCATGCTTGTGGTATTATCGTCTTGTACATGTCAACAAGAAGCACATAGTCAAACTACAAAAGGATGGAGTCTTGGAGTCATTTGACCTAAATTCGGATGACACGTGTGAATCTTGTTTACTTGAAAAGATGACTAAATCACCTTTCACTGGTATTTGTGAAAGAGGTGAGGGACTGTTGGATCTCATACACATGGATGTGTGTGGGCCCTTCAGATCCATCACAAGGGATGCAAACCGCTTCTATGTGACTTTCACCTACAATTATAGTAGATATGGGTATATCTACTTAATCAAGCACAAGTCGGAAACCTTTGAAAAGTTCAAAGAGTTTAAACAAGAAGTGGAGAATCAATTGGGCAGGAAGATAAAGATGCTTAGATTCGTTAGGGGTGGTGAGTATCTAGTATCGAGTTCCATGACTATCTTAAGGAATGTGGAATTGTTTCATAATTGATGCCCCTAGGACACCACAACTCAATGGTGCAGCTGAGAGGATCAGTCGAACCTTGTTTGACATGGTTCGTTCCATGATGAGTCAAACTTTGTTACCTATCTCATTTTGGGTGTATACCTTAGAGACTGCCTCCCATACCCTTAATCTAGTCCCAACTAAGAAGGTTGCCAGAACACCTCACGAGATGTGGACAAGGAAGGTTCCCTCGTTGGCACATATCAAGGTTTGGGGTTGCGATGCTTTCGTGAGACGAGAGACTCACGACAAGCTTGAACGTCACAATGAGCGGTGTATTTTCATTGGATACCAGCAAAAAACTTTTGGATATCTTTTCTACAAACCTATTGACAACGTGGTCTTCATAGCAAGGAGATGGGTTTTTTGCGAAAGAGAACTCATATGCCAAGAGGACAGTGGGAGGAAAATTGATCTTGAAGAGCTTCAAGAATCAAGCGATGAAGGAAGCTTATACACTAGCACTTAACTTAAGGAAGAGATTGTTGTTTCACAGTTGATGAGTCCTTACTTCTAAGACGTTCCAGTAGAGTTAGTGTTCCACCTGTGTTGTATGGTTTCCATATAACGAGTGAAGGTGATATGTTTATCAGTGATAGTACACTGATAAATTTAGATGAACCTAACAACTACAAGGAAGCCATGGCGGGCCTCAAGTCTATAAGATGGAAAGAGGAAATGGACAACGAGATTCAGTCTAAGTATGACAATCAAGTTTGGAACTTGGTTGAAAATGTAATGGGTCGTAAGACAACCGGGTGTAAGTGGATCTTCAAGAAGAAGACCAACATGGATTGGAAAGTGCATATGTTCAAGGCATGGATGGTTACGAAGGGCTTTACTCAAACCCCAGGGGTTGACTATGATGAGACCTTCTCACCAGTGGCTAAGTTCAAGTCTATAAGGGTTATGTTGGCCATAGCTGCGTTTCATGATTATGAAATATGGCAGATGGATGTCAAAACCGCTTTCCTTAATGGGAAGTTGGTTGAAGATGTTTAGATGTATCAGCCAAAGGGTTTTGTAGACACAAAGTACCCTAATAGAGTGTTCAAGCTTGAGAATTCCATATACAGATTAAAGCAAGCATCTCGCAGATGGAATATTTGTTTTGATGAGAAATTGAAAGAGTTTGGATTTTCGAGAAGTGAGGATAAGTCATGTGTGTATGTCAAGGCTAGTGGGAGTATAATTAGCTTTCTCGTTTTGTATGTTGATAACTTGCTGCTCATAGGAAACAATTGTTGGATTAGATGTCTAAGCCCATAACTATTATTGGTATGTACTCAACCCGAGAGTAGCATGGTCCATTTGGGTTGCGTAACACTAGGACAATTTGTTACGTTGGACTCTTCAGAGAAGGTTATATATGATTTATTAATATATTATAAGTTCTAATATATTAATATGAAATCATATGTTTTAATTAGTATTGATCAAGAATTACTTTGGAATTAATTTAGTGATCAAAATAGAAAAATTAAATCTATGGCGACTAATTATGGTAATTAGTTATATTTATATGTGTTGGGATTATGATCCATGTAAGGACCAAGTTAATGTATTGACACATAAAGAGTTGGGCCACATGAACCATGGATCATAGAACCCATGGGTATGGATTGGGGTTATACCCATGACCCTTGAAATGTTACATATAAAGATGTTCTCCATAGCCTAAAAACGCCACTTGTAACATACTTCTAATTCTTGGAGTTCATGGAGGTGTTTTTGGTGCATGGAGGTTCTCTCTCAAGAGCCACTTTTGTCCTAGGTGAGTTGTGATTCCATTTGAGGTGCAACACTTGGGGCACTAAGTTCTTAAAAGCCAAAGTCTTCCTAGCAACATCAACAATATCAACAGGTATGTCTAAAACTTGTTTGTATTATTCATATGTTATTTGTATGCTAGTTGTAGGCTTAAAGCTTTAGAAGCCTATATTGCATGTATAATTAGAGAAAACATAGATCTAAAGCTTTTAGGGTTGTATGTGCACCATAAGATGTTATAGTATACAAAAACCCATCAGTGGTATCAGATCCTAGGCTTGTTTTCAATTATACTTGATGCTACCTGTATTTCCACAGTTGAAATTCTGCCGTATTTTACATCTGACTGCTCACCACGACGTGGCAGTCCTTACCACGATGTGGTGATGCACCTGTGTGCAGAATTTCTGGTTTTTGCTTGCTATTGGATGAGGATCATTACCCTAAACTGTTTTTTGAACTTAGAAATCTGTTTTCCAATAGGGTAATGTTCTTGCTTGTCCAAATAAAAGATAAATGTCGAAGTTTCAAGATTTTATTTAGTTTATGTAATTGACTAATTTCTTGTAAATAGTTGATATGAATTATCTTGTTATTATGAGTTTAATCTAGATCATGGAAACATTATTTGATTATTGTGTTAATTGGAATATTTGATCTTAATGGTTTTTTATGAACTCCATAACTTGTCCTCAAGTTATGGAAAATGAATAGTTTTTTCTTTTAAAAGTTCATTAAGATTCATAGGTTATGAAAAAAATGAAAGGTCTTATTTTTAATGTCATAATAAAATAGTTTTATATCTTCCATAACTTGCCCTCAAGTTATGGAACTGGAAAAGTCTTCCATAAAAACCATATTAAACTCATAAGTTATGGAAACCTAATGTTTTCTAATTTTTCAAAACTTACCCTCAAGTTTTGGAATTTGTAAAGTTACCCCCCATGTATACTTTAATTCCAACCCCTAGACCCTTATACTATTATAATATTATAAGTTTAATATATATATATATATATATATATATATATATATATATATATATATATATGTATGTATAAGAGTAAGTTAGTCTTACTGTTAGTAGGCCTCATTCACGAAGCCGGTCTATAATGGGGTATAAGGTTACTACCTATAAAATGGCATTTTAATGGGTGTCCACTCTCACCCACCGCTTCCTTGACTGGTGGAGGGTCGTTAGCTGAACGGGTAGGACATGACATTAATTCTCCCTTCATTAAAAGTATAATGATCAATATAAAGTAACTAAACTTTATTAAATTCCCAATCTTAGTTACTTTAGGAAAATGGAAATTTGGTGCTAACCCATGAAATTGCACTTTGCACCTTGTTAAGTCGTTAGTGGAGCGTGTGTGGTTAACCGGCACACTAATCCGAGACTAATAATGTATGGCAAAGGGTAGCTTGATGTTAATCATAGATCAATGGAGTATGTGTGATTAAACGACATATTGATTAAGTGGTTGTAACATTAAGTGTACCAAGTTAATTTACATGATTATTCACTCCTTGTTTGTGATCCTCAGCATCCCAATCACAAACTTGAAGGGTACAATCAAGATTTAAACATGCCATTGAATAGTTCAATGAATCTCAAAAGATCTAGGAGTTTTAATTCATTTAAAACCAAATGTAAAATTTCATTTTTCATGGTGGAAATTGGTAAATCATTATTTACCTACCTTTTAAATATTTTGTTACTTGGATTACGACATCCCTTTTCCAAGTTATAAAATACTTTGTTGGGTCATAGCCTTAATATTTCATATTGGGTTTTATATTAAGGACTTAAATCAACTAAACTTGAATTTCTCCCTCATAGATTTCTAGTTATGACAACTATGGTCTTCCTTATCCTTTTGGATAAAGCTATCCTAATGAAGATGATATCCCAAATGGCGATCAAGGTGAAAGATTAATCCCTTTGTTGTGCTTTAATGGGATTGGAAATCATACTTCACTTCCTCCACTTCCTCCACCTCCTCCAATTATTCTCCCTATCCCATAAGTTCTTGAAAAGTTTAAGGTCACTCAATCCCTATTGGCAAGCAGTGTCTATATGTACTCACATCTTGGAGATGAAGTCTCATATTGACAAGCTGAGAGAGTTAGGTGTCGAAGTCTCAAGGAATTTGACTATTGACTGGGCTCTTAAATTCCTTTCCGAGTCATACAGTGAGTTCATAAAGGACTACTATGTGACAGACCATGACATGACTCTTAATGATCTTACCTATTTCCTTGTTGCTGCTGAATCAGCAATGATTTGGGGCACTGGTAAAGCAAATTTGATTGGAAGATCTACTTCCCAAACTTTAATGGAAACATCGGAAGTCCAGAAAAATCTTCTCTTCCCAATGAAAGAGATCGGCCATAGTCAACCCTATTGACCAAATGGTAAAGAGAAAGGCTAAGTCTGAGATAGTCCCATGTACCATTATTAAAGAGTCCATATGTTTCTATCGCAAAAGGAAGGGGCATTGGTTCCGAAGCTGCCTATTTACCTGAAAGTTCACTAGGATGGTAAAAGTCAAAATTTTGACTATGCTTCAGGTAAAGTACTCTATCTAACTCTATTAAGTTCCTACTTGGAGACTCTTATTACATGATGTGACTAGGTCACATCTTGATGTTTTGTAGAATCGAAAAAAGGAGAGGAAGCTTAGAAGAAGAGTATGCTAAATCTGATCGCGAAGATGGATTTCGATCACATGATTCGAAGAGCAGAATTTTGAGCTGCTGCTTAAGAGTTATGATAGATTGATTAGGAATAGATAACAACATAGTTTTCATATGTATTTGCATTGTAAGGATAAGTTTTTCCGCAATTTCAAAATAAAAGCAAAATTTTTTATTTTATTTATTTTAAATATCCTTACAATGGGAATTGTGAAAATTGTTGTTTATATGATTCCATTGATAGCAATATTGGAAAATGGATTTGATTCTTTCATTTGTGGTAGTGTCATAATTTACCAAATAAGGAAAGATTTTCATAATCCAAGTTTCAGTTCGATACAAACTTGGAATCTTGCAACTTGTATTGTATGATGAATGAGATTTTTCATCTTTGGGAAATTAAGACTAATTCCTTATTCACATGTATATGTGAGTCTAGTGAAGGACTAGGAGATCGGGTACACTTGGTTGTGCACTGATTAGGTCCACCACAAAGAACAATAAGACTATTCGTCATGATTTACTAAATTTTAGTAAATATGGTTGTGCTTACAAGTTTAAGTAAAATTCTGAAACATTGGAAAAGTTTCAATGTATGGTAGGACGAATGAGAAGAATCAAATTAGGCAGAAAGATAAAAGTTTCTCCAATCTGAAAAAGATAGGAGAGTACTTCAGTATAATGTTTTATGATCATCTTAATGATTATGAAAAACCATATAACAATTGATCCTCTAAAGGACATCTTAGTGCATTTGTATGACTAAGAAGAGGAATCGTGAATTGTTGAAATGGTTAAATCAAAAAGATAAATCATACTTCGTTCCAAAAACAAGTCTTAGAGTAATACTCAAAGTTCAAACCTTGAGTAACATAATGTTAAGAAGGTTTAAAACACTTATCAAATGTAGAGTAAAATGTTTTCTACTCTTGTACGTTTGAAATTGGTTAGTTGTGATGTTTTGGATAAAACAAAGACCAACTAAGGCTAATTGTGTGAAGTGTTTGTCTTGATAAGAATCCGCACCAACCCTTGAAATTGGCTTTGTCAAGGAATGGCTATTGACAAGAGAATTTTATATGTCAAGAGGTCAGTGGGAGTCTTAAAGATCCTGAAACGTTTCAAGAACTAATCAAGGGTATTGTTTATCACTAGCACACGACTTGAGGTTTATAACCTATCGTTTTGATATATTCTTGTTTCTGTGCCCATTCCAGTTAAAGTTGACTATGCATGTGAGTTTTATGAGTTCTGAATTGTTTGCATGACAACTTGGAAGACATGGTAGGCCCTTGTGCTGCCAGGTGACAAGAAGTTAAGATTGAATGAGTTCAGTCCATATGAGTTTGGATTTGTCACTAACCTCCTCTTGTGGCTATGTTTTGACAAATTCACATGGATAGGAACACATACACCATAAAATCTAAGTGTCATAAGGTTTTCACTCAATTCATGAAAATGATGGTGAGGAAACACTTTCACTAAGTAGATTTTAAGGATATAGAAATTGTGATATTTGCATTCTCAAATTCGATTCTGATTACGCATCCCTCTTCATAATTGTTTAGACACACATGTGAGCTATCTAAGGAATAGTGTATGATTTTGGGAAGCTTAGATAAAGTCTTATTGAAGCTTCTGGTATCAGAAATCTGAACTTTGGTAAGAAAGTCAATAAGTATTGATTTCTAGTAGTCCTGCTGATTTCTGGATACATATCAAAGCTAGTGGGAGCATAAGTGTTATGTTAATAATTATCATGTTAGTATGAGCATGATTATTATGTTAAGTGTTGCAAGTTAGCAATGTTAATTATAGAAAACAAAAGTTTCAATTTGCAAAGTTATAGGGTTTGAAAAGTTGTTTTGCTATAATTAAGGGAGAGGAAATTATACTTCATTCCAATTCTAATAGCATAGACTGAGATTTTAATCAAATTTAGTCAAGTATATATATATATATATATATATATATATATATATATATATATATATATATATATATATATATGAATGTTATTTTGGAATGGTTCAACATAAGGAAATTCTATATATGGAAATATTTATTGAGTTCTCAAAATTCGATTATGATTGCGGCATCCTTCTTCATTGTCCGAATTTTAAGAACATGACTAATAGACATATTATAGAAAAACACTGGTTCGGTATCATGTCTTTATGTGAGACATTATGAATCGTATCCCATATGCTTCAGGTATAGGATTGATTACATATGCTATAATATTTACATGTCTTCTGAATTTTCCAAATGCCTAGGGAATTGAGAGGGAAAAGGACCAGAACTATATATGACTAAAATGATTAAGCAATTGTCGAGGACAATCTGAGGCTTACCAAAGAGTGGTTGCTCATGGACAGTTGGAAGTATAGTGTAAATTTTGGAAGGACCATATTGACATATTCTGAAAGGAGGCAACTCTTGTTCAGAAGTGATAGTTAAAATGGGAATATGGAAATGTTTCCATAGGTGGAAATTATTGTTTAAATCTATGTAAGATTAGAAAATATAATTCAAGAAGGATGTTCAAAGGAATGTAGTTTGAATGTGAGACTTCGTTTCCATGGAATTGCTCTCCATTGGAATACTGTGTAATGTCTGTAGCCAAGTCTTTGTGACTTTTGTGCATAGTCATTACAAGAGGGTTCTTGCATATAAGTTTAGAATCTAACAGATTTCGGTAGATGGTAAGAATTTGGTATTCTTACATTTATCATAAGGATTTGGAGTTATGAAATGAGAATCATTGAAATGTTATCAATTGATCTATTTCACAAAGAAAAGGCCATAGATAAACATAGTGTGCGTGCTTGGAGCATGACATGACTATTGTTTTAGTTCAAGTATTAAGTTGATTATTCCAAACATTATACAATGAATAATCAGTAATCAATATGATTCAAAAGTTTTTGGGCCATATAGGATTAGTATTATTCTTGTGTTTCACTTTGCATGTTTTGACATCCTGAATAACTAGGTTATTCAAACCGTCAAAATTCGAGCATACTTTGGTAGTAGGTATTGAGGCAAGACTATCACGAATGGGTCTATAGTTTGTCTAGGTGGCGTAGACATAACTGTAGTATTCATGAGTGCTCATGGAATAAGATTCGAGTATTGGATTAAACCCACGCTCATTTGTATCACTTCATGGATTTTATCATGAGTGATCATGAGATGATAATATCTTATATTCTTCAAACTGAGAAATATGAGTTGCAGTCTACAAGTTAGTTACACATTGATAATGTAAAAATGCACGAGTAACTTGGTGTTATAAAACACATTGTTGTGTGTGATTTGATGAGTAAATAGAGAAAGCATATGAGTCGAAGTTTATCAATTCCTTTTAGCCTTGGAGGGATAAAAGCGATATCTGTGATCCCTTCGATGATTTAGTGACGAAAAATGTAAGTGCTCGGCCAAGCCTGGACTGATTTGATTTGTTCAATTATAATCCTTGTCTCAGTCCATATGATACATAGAATGGAGGAATATATGATCCATTATCTAATGGACATGTCATTGACTAGGTCAGAGTTTAAAAACAACTTTTAAGAGCTACAATTGCTAGTCGGGATTCTGGAGTCTTACTTGCAATAATAGTTTTAGACTTATCCAAGTGGGAGACTGTTGGATTAGATGTCTAAGCCCATAACCATTATTGGTATGTACTCGACCCGAGAGTAGCATGGTCCATTTGGGTTGCAGAACACCAGGACAATTTGTTAGGATGGACTCTTGAGAGAAGGTTATATATGATTTATTAATATATTATAATTTCTAATATATTAATATGAAATCAAATGTTTTAATTAATATCGATCAATAATTAATTTGGAATTAATTTAGTGATCAAAAGAGACTAATTAAATGTATGGGGACTAATTATGGTAATTAGTTATATTTATATCTGTTGGGATTATGATCCAGGTAAGGGCCAAGTCTATGTATGGACACATAAAGAGTTGGGACACATGAACCGTGGATCATAGAACCCATGGGTATGGATTTTGTTTATACCCATGACCCTTAAAATCTACATATAAATATGTTCTCCATAGCCAAAAAACGCCACTTGTAACATACTTCTAGTTCTTGGAGTTCACGGAGGTGTTTTTGGTGCATGGAGATTCTCTCTCAAGAGCCACCTTTTTCCTACATGAGTTGTGATTCCCTTTGAGGTGCAACACTTGGGGCATTAAGTTCTTAAAGGCCAAAGTCTTCCTAGAAACATGAAAAAAATCAAGTGGTATCTCTAAAACTTGTTTTTATTATTCATATGTTATTTGTATGCTAGTTGTAGGCTTAAATATTTGGAAACCAATATTGCATGTATAATTAGAGAAAAACATAGATCAAATGCTTTTAGGGTTGTATGTGCACCATAGGATGTTGTAGTATACAAAAACCCATCAACAACATTCCGACCTTGAAGGAGGTTAAGTCATGGCTTGGGAAGTGTTGGGATAAGGATTTTGATAAATAGAAGTAGGATTTTGATAAATAGAAGTAGGAGACTAATAGGACTTAGTCAAAGTACTTACTTGGACAAGGTGTTGAAATGTTTTAGCATGGAGAATTCCAAGAAAGGTGAACTTTGAATCCAATGCAATACCAAGCTGAGTAAAACCCAAAGCCCGAGTACCGATTCCAAGATAGCGTATTTGAGTTGAGTGCCATATGCTTCTGCCTTTCGCTCAATCATGTATGCTATGATATGTACTCACCCTGATGTGGCTTTTACGTTGTGCATGGTTAGCCGATATCAAGGGAACCTAGGTAGAGCACATTGGACTGCATTTAAGAACATTCTTAAGTACCTGCGAAGGACTAAGGATTGAGTCCTTGAACTTGGTAGGAGTGATGACTTGAGAGTGATAGGGTATATTGATGCCAGTTTTTAGACCAACAGAGATAACTTCCGCTCTCATTCGGGCTGGGTATTTACCCTAAATGGAGGAGCAGTTATTTGGAAAATTTTCACGCAAGAGACCGTGGTTGACTCAACGTGCGAATCAAAGTACATAGTACCGAGCGAAGCGTCGAAGGATGCAATATGGTTGGAGAACTTAATTGGAGACCTTGGAGTTGTACCAGCCATAAAAGAGCCTATGGAGATTTTATGTGACGAGAAAGGAGCAGTTTCCTTAACCAAGGAACCAAGGGATCATGGTAGATCTAGACACATCAATAGAAAATATCACTTCATAAGACATCGAGTAGAAGAGGGACTCTTCGTAGTCAAGAGGGTATCGTCAGAGGAGATCCCATCAGATCCCCTCACAAAGGGTCTGAGTAGGATTAAGCACTTATAGCACGCGAGGATCATTGGTCTTAAGGATGATATTAGTCTTAGTTATTAGATAGATGTTTAGAAACTTGTAATACATAAATGTAATTGAAATTTGATGATTGAGTAATGGAGATTTATTTATGTGTAAAGTTTACTATCTTGTGTCAGTTGTTTACTATTGTTTCGCTTTTGCATGTTTTACTTCCATAATAACTAGATTGTTCAAATTATCCATAGTCGATCATACTTTTGGAGTAAGTTATGAGGTTAGACTGTCATGAATTGGTTTGTAGGTTGTCTAATTGCTTAGACATAACAAATGTTTGATGCAACGTTCATGAGTACTTCTGAAATAAGATTTAAGTATTGGATGAAACCTACACTCATTTGAATCACTTCATGGAGTCTATCACGAGTAATTATGAGACGATAATATCATATAATCTTTAAACCGAGATATATGAGTTGTTGTTTACAAGTTGGTTGTGCATTGATAATGCATAAATGCATCAGTAACTTGATGTTATAAAACGTGTTGTTGCGTACAATTTGATGAGTAAATAGTACAAGCATATACGTCAAAGTTTATCTGTTCCTTTTATCCTAGGAGGGTAAAAGCGATATCTTGGGCCCCTCGAAGATTTTATATTGACTTATGTGTTGGGCCCGGTTAGCACTGAATTGATGTGTTTATTTAAGCTCTATGTCAAAAAAATCAGAAGCTGGGAAACAAACTATTGGACATTGATAATGATTATGTTCCATGTCTTTGTTCACACGATATCTTGCAGAACGAAGGATTATATGGACCCTTATCTAAAGGATGCGACATTGACTAGGTCAAAGTTTGACAACATCTTTTGAGAGCTACGATTACTAATCGGATTTTAAAGTCATACTTGCAGTTATAGTTATTAGAGTTATGCAAGTGGGAGACTGTTGGATTAGGTGTCTAAGCCCATAACTATAATTGGTATGTACTTGACCCGATAGTAGCATGGTCCTTTTGGGTTTCCTTCACTGTAGCAACTGGACTGAATGAGTTTTGGAGAAAGAGGTTATTTAAATGGTTTATTAATATTTTATAGGAATAATATATTAATTGAGAAATCATGTTAATTAATTAGTATTGATAAGAAATTAATTTGTAATTAATTTCGTGATCAAAAGAGACTGATTAAAAGAATGGGGACTGATTATGTGAACTAGTAATAGTTATAGTTTGAGCTAATGGATCCTATTGGTATAGTGTGGACGAAAATCTATGGGAAGCCCATAGAATCTTCGTCCAAGGCTTATCATGTGGGGACCCATGTGTTGCTTAGGGCCTAAGAAAGGGAATTAGGGGTTTCAGTTGAAAACCCTAGCAGCCTCAACCATAAAAGGAACCCCCCAGCCTCACGAAATCAGCCACTGCTTCCCTAGAAGAAACCCTATCTGATTTCTGCCTCTCTCTCTCTCTCCCTCTCTCTCTCTCTCTTCTCCTCATTCTTTGCTTATGGTGTTTCTGACTCCATTAGAGGCGCAACGCTTGAGGCCAAACCATACGACGTAGGATCTAAAAGAAACCTTGGTTACTCCCAATAACAAGGATCTTGGTACCCTCTCCAATAATAATATCTTTACGACTAACTATATGGACCTTGATAGAGTTTTATGCCTGATCATGGCTAAGGAGCTTCAGCAATTAAGAAAAATGATCTCAAGCGTGCCTAGAGTAGTTCAACATGTACTAGAAGTATCCCCCACAAGCCACAGGATCTCAAGATTTGCTCCGAAAATTGTTGATACCGAAGTTCCAATGCGCTTCCAAAGCCTCAGCATGAAGCCTAATGACAAGACTACAGACCATGAGGATTACGTGGCACAATAAAGTGAAAGGATGGAGATCATTCCCATGCTCACTCACTTAAAGAAGCTTTCCTATGCAAGGGTTTTGGTTCAACCCTCACAGGATCAGCTTTAAAAAGGCTTCTTAATGTTCCTCCTTATTCTATTACTTCGTTTCGTCACTTAGTTAATTTATTTAACAATCAATTAATTTTTGTATAAAAGAACATTTGAAAATATCACTACTGATCTCTATCGAGTGGTCTTGGATCCTAAGGAATCCCTTAGAAATTTTGTGAACAAGTTTGGCAGGGAGGCTCTAAGTATCCCTAACATCGACATGGCGACTGTAATTAAGACCTTTAAAATGGGCTTAAAGAAGGACTCTCCTTTTCTACGATGACCTCATAATGACTCCATGCAAAAGTATAGACGATGTTAGGAGCAGAGCACTAGGGTTCATAAGGCTCGAAGAAGACAAGGAGATCCAAGAGAGGAGCAACTCACCAAGGTCATACGATCACCCTAATAGAAAGGCTGATTCCTCAGCCTAAAAGATCCTTTAAGTCAAAATGATATTCCAAACCTGACCATCATAGGTTTAATGCCCTTGAAGAAGGGGATGAAGAAGACTTTCCTAAAATTATTGACGATTGTTTTTCTGTGGATATTTCAGGTGTAATATTCACTATGTAGGATCTTAGAGACAAATCAATAAGGCCAAGAAAAGGAGAAAAATCCACCACTTGGAAACACAAATCCAAATGGTGTGTATACCATGAAAACTTTGGTGACACCACGGAGGATTGCATAGCTCTCAGGAAGGAGATCAACTATCTCTTAGGTAAAGGATACATCAAAGAGATCCTTGGAAGAAGAAAGGAGAGATCCAAAGGGAAAGATCAGAATCCTCAGAATATCCTTGACAAACCAATATCCCCTCCCGCTGACGCCAAGGTAATCAATATGATATCCGGAGGATCTGGCATTCGCGGTACCTCTTATTCTGCAGCAAAGAGGCACGTCAAGTTGTCAAAAACAGTGAAAGAAAAACGTCCACAGAAGAATACGTAAATCACAAACTAGAAAGAGATCACCTTCGACAAAGCAGATAGACAAAACATTCAGGATCCTCCTCATGACGAGTTGGTGATCACTCTTTACATCACCAAACATTTCATCAGAAGAATCCTTGTTGATGCTGGATCCTTAGTCAACATTATATTATTTGACACATTAAAAAGAATGAACATATCAGAGTCTGAAGTAGTTAGAAGATCCTCAGTACTGATCGGATTTAGCGGCGAAACCAAACACACAGTCGGAGAGATAAAGCTACCTATCTATATAGAGGGGGTAAACCTTATAAAATGTTTTTGTGTAATTGATAAGTTATCCTCTTATAATGTTATACTAGGTAGACCGTGGATCCATGAAGTGAAGGCCATCCCATCAACATATCATCAGTGTGTGAAGATGCCTATCCCATGGGGGACAGTGAAGATCACAGGAGATCAACAAGAATCCAAAGAAAGCTACAAGACATCAATGAAATCCTCGTCGATACCATGACAAGCATAGAAATTAAAGCAGGGCCGCAAGACATGCTGGAAACAAGAGAACAAGATGTAAAAGAAGTGCCCCTAAACCTTGAGGATCCTAAAGCCAAAATTCTCATAGGATCCTCAATGCCTGAACAAATTGAAAAAGATCTAATAAAGTTCCTCAAAGTTAGAAGCAAGACATTTGCATGGAAGAATGAGGACATAACATGTACACAAAAAAATATAATAACCCATAAACTTAACGTTGGTCCATTTTTCAAACCAATACACCAAAAGAGAAGGAAGTTCACACCAGAGAGAGACCAAGTTATACATGAAGAAGTAGAAAAACTTCTTAAAACAAGGATGATGAAGGAGGTGAAATTCCCAAGGTGGCTAGCTAATATGGTCGTGGTACAAAAGAAGAATGGTAAGTGGAGAAAGTGTATAGATTACACAAATACTAACTAGGCTTGTACTAAGGATCCATTCCCTCCACTACACATAGACTCCATGATAGATGCGGCTGCAAGTCATGAATTATTAACATTAATTGACGCGTCAGCGAGATTCCATCAAATCCACATGGATCTATCCGACTAAGAGGATACACGATTCATAACTTCGACATGTGTCTATTGTTATACTTCCATGACATATGGTCTTAAAAATGTAGGTGCAACATACCAAAGCTTATTCAACAAGATGTTCAAAGAGAAACCGCGGGACACCATGGAAGTCTACATCGACAACATGGCGATCAAGTCTAAGAAAATTGAAAATCACCTCAAGGATCTTGAAGAAGCCTTCGACATACTGGATGAATATAACATGAAGCTAAATCCCTCCAAGTGTCACTTTGGAATGAGATCATGCAAGTTCCTTAGATACATGGTGACCTTGACAGGAATTGAAGCAAGCTTGGCGCAGATGAAGGCCATCCTCAATCTAAGATCACCATCCTCGACAAAAGATATTCAAAGACTAACTGCGAGAGTGGCAGCCCGAAACAAGTTCATCTCATGATCCTCTAAAAGATGCAATCCTTTCTACGACATCCTGAAGAAGAACAAAAGATTCTAGTGCACCTAGGAACATGAAGATGCTTTCCAGGAACTTAAAAAATATTTAAATTTAGCACCCATATTGGTAAAACCATTAGATGGGGAACCACTTCTCCTCTAACTTTTTGTATCCTCAATTGCAGTGAGTGAAATTTTGGCTAAGTTTCTTAATGGAGACCAACATCCTATTTACTATGTAAGTAAAGTCTCTTGGATCCAAAGACCAGGTACTCCCACCTTGAAAAAATTATACTTGCATTAGTAACTACTTCTAATAAATTAAGAAACTATTTTGAAACACACACTATAAATGTAAGAACTAATTATCCCATTAAGCATGTTATGAGAAAACCAGAAATTTCAGGGAGGATGGCAATGTGGTCCATGAAATTAAGCATATATGACATGAAGTATGAACCAAGATCCGTTGTAAAGTCCCAAGCATTGGGAGACTTTGTCGCTAACTTGAGTGATGATCTATAAACTGAAGTAGAAGTAGAAGCCAAACAACTTCTAGAAGAAGAGAACATGCCAAGATGGACACTATTCACAGATGGCGCATCATAATAAAATCGCCACAATGGGAAATCATATCCTAAACAACCAGTAGTGAGTTTGAGGCAACCAACAATGAAGTAGATTATGAGGCATGAATCATGGGATTATAATTAGGCATGGATCTTCGAATTAAGGATCTTTGGGTATTCATCGATTCTTTATTATTAATTGACCATTTGAATGTATCCTATGCAGTAAAAAGAGAATGACTAGCACTATATCGCTAGATCCTCAAAAACATAGCCTCAGATTTTGAAACATTTAGCCTAAACCAAGTCCTTAGAGAAGACAATTTTGAAGCAGATTCTTAGCCAACCTAGGATCTTCTTTTAGGATCCCGCCTGAAACCAGGATCATGATAATCCACGTGTTAATCATAGGAATCGAGGATCCTGCCAAAACACTGAAGGGTCCCAACGATCATGAGAAAACTACCAACGTCGCTAATATCGAAGACCACGGTCCTTAACTTCCTTATCAAGATACTAACACCAATGATCTTTCTTATCAAGATACTAACACCAAGGATCTTTCATATTCAAAATAGCTTGAAGAAAAGGATGGACGAAAAGAAAGGAAGATGGGTAGAAGAACTTCCTTTCATATTGTGGGCAGATAGGACCACTTCCAAAGTACTGATACGTGTTGATTGTACTAGTTTTAATCCTACTAACTTAGACACAAAAACAAACACACAGAAGGCAGTGTACTTATCAATTAGCAGTTTAGTCCAGGCAAGTAGGGTATCGAACACAAGGATTGGTAAACAATTAAAATCAATACTAATATTATCTAAATAAAACAATATTTAGAAAGGGGTATTTCTCTAGTTTTGGAAGACTAGAAACTTAAACAATTACTAAACACTTAAACAAAGGACAATTAACAACTAAAAGAGAAGCAAAAGACAACTAGATTAAATAAGATAAAAGAGACTTTCATTTAGATTCGATTCAATTATTCCTAAGGTTGATTTTAAATCAATGGTTACCGATTTCTAATATGATTAGGTTCATGTTCACTCTTACAAATCCTTTAGCAAACTAGTTAATTCAAACAGTGGCCAGTTGATTAAACTAACAGGTTTCCTAGTATTCAGTTCGAATCAAGTAAGACTTGTAATATTAGTTAACTAAATTGGTTGATTCAATTAACTCATATCTGGTTGGTTATCACACATGCTCACACATTAACTTACTTATTTTCTAGTTAACCCTAGGTTATGTTCACAACACTAGGCATACAATCTTGTTCTCACTATACTATAAGATTCAAGCAATCAAGAAGATGTTCATGCAACTCAATATACTTAGTTATTAACAGATAATAATTATCATTAACACATAAGGATCTTTTAACAAGCTTAACAAGATAAATAACCAAATCAATTTAATCTAAAGCCACTAATCAAACCATACTCATAAGATCATCTAGTCTAAACAAAAGTATGGAGTTTTTGCCCATAACTTCAGCAAATAACATAATAAAAACGAAATTCATCAATGTAGACATAATGTAAACAAGAGGATTAAGTAAATTACTAATGATTTTGCCTTTAGATCTCTTCAATTCTAAGCCTCTAATTGAATCTTGAAAACCACAACTTCTAAGAACCTCTCTGGCCTCAAAAAGTCGCTAAAAGCCTCCAGCAAAAGTTAGGGTTTCGAGTGAAAATGATCTATAAATAGATTCTGAAAAACAGCTCAACTCGTCCAGTTTTATGACAAAACTCGCCAAGTTTTTGACTTAAATTGTGCGTATGGAAAGGCCCTAACTTTTTGGGAATTTTCTAATCAACTCGTCGAGTTCGTTTGGAATCAACATTTTGTCAAAACATAAAAGTCGTCAGAAATTGTGTCTTGTTTTCAGAACATTTTGAATATCGTCAATCGGAGTTACAAGTCATGAGATATGGCCAAAACACTGACGAGGGGTCAAGCTGTCCACCAACATCCTTCTTTTTTCAAAATCCAAGATCCAAGCTTCAAATCACCAATTCCCCTTCCTTTTCCTTCCGAGCATGTCTTTGTTGCTGAAATGATATTTTAAACTAATTAAGTACCTTTTGTTCAATATTTGAGACAAAAACAACATAAAGTATTAAGATAATGTATGAATTATATAACTAAATATACTCATATCAAATTACCTCACACTTGACTTTTGTTTGCCCCCAAGCAAAATTGAAGTTTATTACACCAATATCACATAAGAAAATCTCAATCGAACCCAGCCATTATGCCAAGACCGCGGCGCGTGCATTTGTGTCTAAATTTTTCCAAACTCCATACACCTTAGTGTTTGGAGCAAATGAAATAATTCCCACTGAAGTGGTGATCCCAATAGCAAGATACCTACTTCAAAACCAAGAAAACAATGATAGGATCATGGCCCTGGAACTTGATACTATTAATGAACTCGTGGATCTTGCCAAGATCTACATCGCTGCTCATCAATAAAAAATCACCAAGGCATGAACCAAAAATATAAAAGTCAAAAAATTCCAAATAAGAGATTTGGTTCTAAGGAAAACATTCCAAAACACCATGTATCCTAGTGCAGGTAAACAGGAACCTAGATGGGAAGGACCGTATCTTATAAATGTTGAAGCAGGAAAGGGGACATATTCGCTAGCTACCCATGATGGAGATATCCTGCCAAGGTCCTGGAATGTTATACATCTTAATGCTTATTTTATGTAATTAAGATTAGTCTTTTTCCAGCACACTCAAGGTACACATACTCTTCTCCTTTTACCCTTTATTTTTATTTGCTCTCTTCAAATACCATTATTGACTTAAGCATCGGAGGGGCGTTATTTAGACTAACGCCCACCCCTAGCAAATGTTTGTTGTGCGTAGGGACTCAAGGATCCTGACACACAAGGATCTTGACATACAAGGATCTTGACAAATGAAAATTCAAGGATCCTAATAAACAAGGATCTTGACGTCTGAAGAGCCTAGCACCTAAGTGTCCTTGTTGGGTATTAGATATTGCGTTATTAGGCTTATAGTATTTAGTCTGTCTTGTATACAGTATTGGGCATGTCCAGCCGTCTCATTAATTAGGGTTTAAGTATTTATTGTGCATGCATGACCGTAGATTGTTATCGTTTTTCTTGGATATCTTTTGTAAACCCTAATCATACCTCTCTGATTCAGACAAAGTTAAAAATATTTTGATCATGTTTTCAGTATCTTCAGCGTGAGGAACCAACTCGTCAAACTTGAAAGCTGTTAAACATCAAAAAAGATAAGAAAAGTGAATGTCAGGATCCTTAATGTAAAAATATGAAGTCCTACCCTTCTTTTTCCAGGATTATGGTAAAAGATTTCTATCAGGAATCGATTCACGTCTTACGAAGAAATATTTTCCTTTCCAATCTCCGTCATTATGCTTGGACTTCAAAACTAGGGGAAATCTATCGGTTTTAACCTTCGATAGAAAGCGGGACTTCCTAAAATTTGTAAGATCGTAAACATAGGCTAGCTCATTTAGACCAATGGAAAGATCCCTGGACCGATTCAAATGATCAATCGAATAGAGGATCCTCCAAATTGTTGGCATGAATTGAATATACGAGATTCTTGTGATCTCAAAGAGTTTAGAAATAATTTCGGAGAAGGGGTAAGACAACCCTAGGGTAAAAGGATACTCAGGAAGACAAACCCAAATATAAGAAATGAAATTAGGCTGATTCCTAGCATCAAAAGCCCTAAATATGGTGCCAACAGGAAAAGTTCTAGACAACTTCAACATCTCAATGTCATCATCGGTGAAGGTATAAGTTTCCTCACACGACAAGATCTTCTGATCCGTGAAATCATCATCGGGTATAGCAATGATGTTTGCATGAGATCGAGTTATTTTCTTGCCCATGATCAAAAATGAATAGGGATGAAAAGAAAAGGAAACAAGAAAATTACCTTTGAATGGTATTCGATGAACGTCGGAATTGAAAGCTAAAAGAGTAAGGTAGAACTGAAAGGTTGAGTGTTCTATTTTTTCAAGGATCATAGAGATGTAAAAGGTTGATGTGACCTATTACATCTACTAGAAATTTAACTATTGAAATTTAAATTACCCTATCCATTAAACTTCAAAATTATCCCTTAAAGTTATCCCTCAAGATACTAATAAACTAACCTCAAATATTTCGTAGTAATTGTTTTGGTCAAAAATGAACAACCAATAATCAACCAAATTGTATGAGAGGTCATGATGTTAAGGGTAAAGTAAGTATAAGATGATATCAAAGTGACACAATTGATTTACAAGGAAAACCATGAATCCTTGTTAAGATCTCCAGCATAAAATCTTGGGAGGTAATAACGATCACTTGCATTAATGATTTTATTGATTGAAAATGTTGATTACATAGATGAATGTAAAAAATGTAAGTACAAGTATCGTAGATAAGCTAAGTGTGTCCCTTGTATGTGTAATAAAAGTGTTATTTATAGTCTAAAGTAATAACAAGAAGTCCGATAATCCCAAGATCATCTTATCAATGTTATCTGACTTGGTATTATGGGTGTTTTGCACGGTCAAGATGATTCTTTGTTGAGAATAAGTGTTTAGCTAACTATTTATGAACATGTGAGAAAAATAAAGAAGTATATAACGATTATCTATGTTAGGAAAATAAATGATAATAATTAGGATCTTGAAGTATGTTTAAGGATCTTGAGGTTTGATGATCTTGAATGTAGTTCTGGGATCCCGGCCCTAACAATTTCTCCTAAATAATTCCTACGAAATATTTTGAAGTTAGTTTATCAATATTTAAAGGGATAATTTAAAAATAAAAAATAGATAATATTTTGAAGTTTAACGGATAGGGTAATTTGAATTTCAACAGTTCAATTTTATTGGATTGATCATTTGTATCGCTCCAACTATCTTTCCATTAGAATAAATGAGCTAGATCACAAAAAAAAATTCTTCAACTTTATGATCTTACAACTTTTCGGAAATCTCGTTTCCTGTTGAAGGTCAAAATTGATATATTTCCCCTTATTTTGAAGTCCAAGCATAACGATGGTGCTTGGAAAGGAAAATATTTTTTTTGTAAAACGCTACTCCATTCCTGGCAGGAATGTCTTACCTCTGTCCTGGATTAAAAAGGGTAGGATTTCATATTTACCCAGAGGATCCCGACATTCACATCTCTTATGTTGTTTGATTTTTTGCAGCTTTCAAGTTCGACGAGCTAGTTCCTCCCACTGGTGACATAGAGGACATAATCAAAATCTTTTTCACTTTGTCTGAATTAGAGAGGTCATTCAAACTCAGCCAATTCAATGAAGAACTTTCGTCTACCACTGTCTCCACGTAGAAAGATAAGGATCCTAAGTTATTCTTCTTCTTTATCATACGAAGGATCCTGATTTCTTATGATTTTTATTGTTCCGCTTACGGTCCAAGAGTACCCGTTCTGGTGCCCACTTCACCCTTGGTAATTTAGATACCAAGATGTCTAAAATTCAACTAGTGGTGAAGAATGTGAAGACCTTGCCTTCCATTCCTATCATGAGAGCCCCCGTAGATTTGACCATAAAAACTCTAAGATCTAAGAAGGTAAAGACTATAAGTTCCATTGAGTTGAGTATGGAAAATCTTGGGGCAAAAGATGCACTCCGGAAGTTCGTTTCCTTCTCTCAGGCTGTAAGAACAAATATCCCTTTTCCTTTGCATTTCTACTATTTTATATTTATTATGTCTTTCTTGTTTCAGGTCTCCGACCGCATCTCCGTTGAGTTGAGGATACGGGTTGAAAGAGTCGAACAAGCCCTCAAAGAGCAAGAGAAAATGTGTAAAGCTACCAATGAGGACCTCCTGAAAAGGGTGGAACTTTTAAGTAAAGATGAAGTTGAGAAAGAAGAAGAGTATGTCGCAAAGATGGAGGAGGTCATCATTGAGGCAAATGCCATTGCTGTTATGGTCGTCTGGGAAGCCAAGATCACACTAGCTAAAGATGTTGCCAATGCAGGATCATGGAACCTGGCACGGTGGTGTGCCGCTTGAGCCTAATTAACTGGTGAACCTATGAACACAGGTCAGGATCCTGAAGGGTAGCAGCCAAAGTAAAGCGAGGAGGAGAAAACCCCAGGAAATGATGGCCAGTCTATGGTCTTGGCCTACAAAGAATTAAATAGGTTTTGGTTTTGAGGGGTGTAATGCAACATTACTATTTTCTTTTTTTCTTTTTTTTTTGTAGGGTTAGTGGGGAACCCCTTTAGTGTTATAGTTGTTTTATATTTCTTTACATGCATGATTGAATTGCATGGTTGTAGCACCAGGATTTTCAAGGATCCCTATTATCACGATCTTTAAAGAGTTCATGATTTGCAATAAATCTATGGATCTGAGTAACATGAAAACAATCAGTCACCCATTTAGGAACTCAAAATAGTTGAGTTCAATGAGAAATCTTCAATCATCGCGTAAGGAAGATAACTTTAACAATAAGGATAGATAGAACCTAATTATCCTTAGGTTTTGTGGCTTTTAGACTTAGGAGAAGTTTAAACTTCATATGGTTTTGAAGTTCTCATATGATAGGATCCTTGCTTTAGGAGTTCATCAATGAGCATCCTTGATTATCCTCAACTTAATGGACTTTTGGGAGGATCCTACCATAAGAGTCAATCTTGAAGAAATATAGAGGGAACTTTTGTTTTGCAATATAATAGTGTTGCAAGTCTTGCGTATTTTCAGGGGAATATCCCATCTTCATGCAATATTTTTAGTATTATAATTTTTGAAAAAAACTTAGGGGAGAACCCCAATCTTAGTAAATTAACGGGGAGGATCCCAAATTGTATGATGACTTAAAAATGTTATAAACCTTAGTAATTTTCTGGGGAAGATCCCAAATTGAGATAACATGAAAATGTTATGAACCTCATGTATTTTCTGGGGAAGATCCCAACTTGAGATAACATGAAAATGTAATAAACCTTATGCATTTTCACTTTAGGATCTTAACTTATGTTCAGAAATAAGAGGGCTGACAAGTCACTGCAATGTGAAATTATCCCCTTATTCACATCCCATAGTTAGATAATGTGTGTCCAAGAGAGGTGTAGAAACCTTAACTCATATGAAAGAGGTAATTAACTCTTTAAACCTTAGAGGGTTTTAAGTACCGTTATTCATAGGAGAGATAATCAGTCAATATTCTTAGTTGTGTTAAAAATTATAGAATGTTGTAGCTATGGGACTCTTAAATGCCAGGGTCTTCAAACTTCAAGATCCTTGTATGTTAGGATCCGTGTGTGTTAGGATCCTTGTGTGTCACAATATTTGTGTGTTTGGATCCTTGAGTTCCTACGCATATAAAACATTAGCTAGGGGTGGGCATTATTCTAGATAACGCCCCTTTGATGTTTAAGTTAGTAATGGTATTTGAAGAGAGCAAATAGTGATAGAAATAAATGGTAAAAGGTAAAGAGCATGTGTACCTTGAGTGTGTTGGAAAATGACTAATCTTACTTACATAAAATGAGATTTAAGATGTATAGCATTCCAGGATCTTGGAAAGACATTTCCATCGAGGGTAGCTAGGCAATATGCCCCCTTTCTTGCTTCGGCATCTATAAGATATGTTCCTTATGATTTAGGTTCCAGTTTACCTGCACTAGGATCCTTGGTGCTTTGGAATGTTTTCCTTACTACCAAGTCTACTATTTTGAATCTTCTGACTTTTATATTTTTGTTGTACGCCTTGGTGATTCTCTGTTGACAAGCAGCGATGCAGATCTTGGCAAGATCCCTGAGTTCATCAATAGTATCAAGATCCTAGGCCTGGATCCTATCATTGTTTTCTTGGTTTTGATGTAGGTATCTTGATGTTAGGATTGCCACTTCAGTAGGAATTATTTCTTCTACTCCAAACACCAAGGAATATGGAGTTTAGCCTATGGCTACTTTGGAAGTTGTCCTATCTGCCCACAATGTGAAAGGAAGTTATTCTGCCTATCTTCCTTTCTTTTTGTCCAGCCTTTTCTTCAAGTTATTTTGACTATGATTTTGTTTCTAGATTCTGCATGACCGTTGGCTTGAGGATGAACATGAGCGGAAACTACCATCTTGATTCCCCAACTTGTCCAAAACTCTCTTGTCCTTTTCCTTATGAACTGGGATCCATTATTGCATATGATTTCGGCAGGGATCCTGAACCTGTTCAAGGTATTGTTTTTAATAAATGAGACTACCTCTTTGTCTCATACCTGGACAAAAGCTTCAGTTTCTATCCACTTTAAGAAGTAGTCAGTTATCCTTAGCATGAAGACCTTTCCTCAAGGAGTTACTCGTAATTTTCCCACTATACCCATCCCTCACTTCATAAATAGCCAAGGGGAGATGATAGGATGTAGAGGTTCTGTTGGTTGATGTAGGATATTCCTATGTCTTTGACAAGTATCCCATTTTTGAGCATTAAGGAAGGAATCTTTCTTCATGGTTGTACAAAAGTATCATGTCCTCAAGACTTTGGAGCATAAGGATCATCCCCCAGTGTGATTGTCGCAGTCTCTTTCATGTATATCCTTTAGAACTTCTGCAGCTTCACGATCTTCTAAGCATCTAAGGTATGGACCTGCCATAGATTTCTTTATATAATTTACTGTAACAACGCAAATTTTCAAACAAATTTTTCATTTCAAATATAGTATTTCCATTCAAAACAAGGCTTAAACAATTTAAGTGTCATGTCAAAATACAAATCGTCCAAATCCCAAGATCATAAAAACATCCTTCAGTGTGTACAGATCACGCCGGCGCCTTCCCACGGTCCTCGCTAGTACCTGAAACACATACATAACAACTGTAAGCATAAATGCTTAGTGAGTTCCCCAATATACAACTTACGCACATACGCCTTTCCAGGCCCTGACCTTCCGGTCCATGTGTCTCAGGGGACTTCCGTCCCTGCTGGGTAAACCTTCTGGTCCTACCCACGCCGACCTTCCGGTCCATAACACAACGCCTTCCGGCCCATAACATAATCGCCTTCCGGCCCATAACATAATGCCTTCCGGCCCATAATATAATCGCCTTCCGGCCCATAACATACATAGCACGTATAGCAAATAACTTACCACATATAGCACACCTATCACATATCATATCTGACCTTCCGGTCACACAGTCAAACCCTTCCGGGTACAGTATAGTGAGAAGACTCACCTCGTGAATACCGAAAGCTAGCAAATCCCGAAATCACTCGCTCTCGATCCGCCGAGCTACAATCTCCCTATAACATCATATATCTCTTATTAACACCTTTATCTTCTAAGTTTGACTATCCCTAAGAAGTCAGGCATAGGTCAACTCTGGTCAACGGTCAACAGTCAATGGTCAACTTAACCGGACTCGGCGAGTGCTAGGGCGACTCGGCGAGTCTAGACGTCCTCACCAATTCTCTAAGATTCCCCTTCTACTCGTCGAGTCTCCTCCTTGACTCGACGAGTTACTCCTGGAAGAATCGCGGGGCCACCCCGACTCAACTCGCCGAGTCTGAAGAACAACTCGACGAGTCCCAGTTAATCTTCAAGCTACTCGCCGAGTCTGTTCATCGGACTCGGCGAGTCCATGCCATGCAACCGCTCAAACTGCTTTCTAAGGTCAGAACTGCTGCGACCATTCATAGGTCTGGCCTTCCTAGACTGATCCATCACGTAAGGTCCTCATTTCGGTGCTCATAATACACCCCATGACTCATAATTTACATTTTGACCTAAGGCATAAGGATTCCAATCCAAAACCTCCATTAATTCCCGAAATGCTCAGGCATGGGACATTTTGGACCTCCAAAGGTCCCAATACAAGGTTCCAATCGTTTGGGGGACTAAGGTAACATTCAATCTAGCCACAAAAGGGTTCAATAAACCCTAAATCCATATACACATCAACATAGAAGAATGTAACTCGAATTATTACCTGAATAATGTGTTCTATGTGTCCCCAATCCTCAGAACGTGACTTCTCTTGTTGTTCCCTTAACCAAGCCTTCTCTTCCTTGCACAACAACTCTTCCAAAATCAACAATGGCCTTCAACCTTGCTCCAGATGCTCACAATCAATTTAGGGTTTCTCTCAGAAGGCTAGAGTGAACAATGACGGCCATAAAGTCCTTCATATACGTCCCAAACCTGAACGGTTAGGGTTTTCGCTAAACAGCGCAGACTCGCCGAGTCCATATCCGGACTCGTCGAGTCCAGTCGCGAACCCGCGACCAGATCTGCGATCCTACTCGGCGAGTCTAGGCTCCAACTCGCCGAGTCCCCTCTTAAAACACCCAAAAACATAATTATAACAATACCTGAAATTTTGGGCTGTTACATTTACCTTGGATTATGTCAAACCATGAGACTCTTGTTCTAAGGCTATGTCGCTTTCTTCCGCTTTTGGGATCATGCCATTCTAGAGGTATTCCATAATAGGTTGGATTCATGATCTTGAGGTTGGGGAAGGACCCTTGGCGTTAGGATCCTGATAAGGAAGTTAAGGATCGGGGTCTTGATAGTAGCGACATTGGTAGTTTTCTCATGATCATTGGGATCCTTATGTCTTTTGGCAAGATCCTCGATTGTTGGGATTAAGACGTGGATTATCAGGATCCTGGTTTCATGCAGGATCCTAAGAGAAGATCCTAGGTTGGCTAAAGCATTTGCTTCAACATTGTCTTCTCTAGGGACTTGGTTTAGGCTAAATGCTTTGAATTCTAAGGTTAAGTTTTTGAGGATCTAGAGATATAGTATATTCTATCTCCTTTTATTGCATTGGATCCATTAAAATGGTTAATCACTAATAAAGAATCAACAAATACCTGAAGATACTTGATTCGAAGATCCTTGGCTAATTTTAATCCCATGATTTGAAGATATAGTGTTATTCTACCTCATCGTTGGTTGCATTGAACTTACAGCTGATTGCTTAGGGTAGGAAGTCCCCCTGTGGCAACTTTAGAATGATCTCTAGCCATTTCCTCTTTGGTTTGATGCTCCATCTACGAATAGTGTCCATCTTCCCATGTTTTCTTCTTCTACAAGTCGTTTGACTTCTACTTCAATTTGTTGATCATCACTAAAGTCAGCCACAAAGTCTGCCTGTAACGACCCAAACTTCAAGGGTAAAAATTTCATTTTTATTATAGTCAAAACACAAATATCATTTAAATCCAAACATTCCAAAAACATTGCTAATTAAAAGCATTTATCATAGTTCATCCCAAAATCACATATTGCGGAAACACGGGTGTGTGCGCTACAATCAAGTTGGGCCCTTCCATTCCAAACTGATGATACCTGAAACCATAAACAAAACTGTAAGCATGAAGTTTAGTGAGTTCCCCAGTATACCCCACATAATCCACATAACCGCATAAACCATATCAATCACATAGGTCATGCATATAAACATATAGTGATGTTGTGGGCTCCCCTCAGGGTCTTATTCCAGGATGTCGTGGGCTCCCCCAAGGGTCTTACAGCTATGTGTCATGGGCTCTCCCCATGGTCTTTACCACAACTCATGTTATCCAAATCCACCCTCGCTGCCGACTGCCTTATGCATGCAAATTATACACATAACAGAATCTAATAGACTGTCGAATAATAGACTCTACCCTAGGACCAGAACCAGACAAGGAATAGCAAATAAGGCCAAATCAATTATTTAAGGCTATAAGATCCTAACTGTATACAATTTTTAACGCATACACTTAGCAGTTACTAATACCATTAGTCCTTCCCATTCCAACATAGCATCCAGTATCCCCAAGGCTACAAGCATAACATATCAGGCCAATCTATCGTTGACTACTCAGCACTAGCATGCAATTCTACCAGCTCATACAACATATAAAGGCATCTCTGCTAACCCTGACTAGCATGCGATTCTTAGATTCCTAAATCAAGTCATAACAGATAATATATGTGGGTATTCTAGGAAAACTTACTTGAGCTCGACTGATTGCATGCACCACACCCTTTTCTTATCTTCGAAAGTTTCTTTTCTCAAAATATTTTTCTTTTGAAAACTTTATCAAATCCTCAGTTTGAGTTAAGACACACCCGAAAGTATGTCCGAATCCCTCAAACCAAGGCTCTGATACGAACTTGTAACGACCCAAAAATCAAGGGTAAAAATTTCATTTTTATTATAATTGAAACACAGATATCATTTAAATCCAAGCATTTCAAAAACATTGATAATTAAAAACATTTATCAGAGTTCATCCCAAAATCACATATTGCGAAAACACGGGTATGTGCATTGCGATCAATCCGGGCTCTTCCTTTCCAAACCGATGATACATGAAACCGTAAACAAAACTATAAGCACGAAGCTTACTGAGTTCCCTTGAGCATACCTCACATAATCCATATAGTCCACATAACCGCATAAACCATATCAATCACATAAGTCATGCATATAAACAAATAGGGATGTCGTGGGCTCCCCCCCAGGGTGTTACACATGTGCAATGGGCTCCCCCATGGTCTTTACCTGGAATGTCATGTTCTCCCCCACAAGGTCTGATATCCAATTACCATAGGCTCCCCCATGGTCTTTACTCGAAATGTCATGGGCTCCTAAACATGGTCTGATATCCAAGTGGCATGGGCACCCCCATGGTCTTTACATGGAATGCCATGGGCTCCCCCACATGGTATGATATCCAAGTGCCATGGGCTCCCCCATGGTCTTTCATGCAAGTATCAGAGAGACAACTAGCATACCACATAGGACAAAACGAACTAGTATCCCACATATCACTAAATTACCTAGTGTACCACATATCACAAAACCAACTAGTGTACCACATATCACAAAATGGTTTGGCCTTGCTACCTTCGACCCATTGGTATGGTGAGGAGAATCACCTCGAATGCAGAAGCTCCCCGAAAGAAATCCTCAGTTGCTGCCATGTCGGCTTCCCGAGCTATCAATACCAGAACCGAATAAACTATTAGTTAATAGGCCAAAACCCTCAAGTTTGGGCCAAGGTCAAACTTGGTCAAAAGTCAACAGTCAACGTAAGTCAAAGTCAACAAGTCAAACTTTAGGTTGAGTACGCCCAGCGTACTCAGCTCGTACACATAGCGTACTAACCTACCAAAATTGGGACCCTATACGAGTACACATAGCGTACTCAAAGGTATGCTCGGCGTACCCGGCCGAATGATACTTTTCCATTCAATGCTTAATCTCTTAAGTCCTTTCATAAAACACTCAGATCTAGTCCCACATCATCATTCTAAGTCATAAAGTTTCCACCTTTATGACTTTCCATGTCTAGAAAAGGTCCAAAAGCTAAAACCTTAACTTATCAATCCATTAAGACATCATGACACTCTCATGGAAGGTATATAAGGATCAAGATTACATTTTTATGGATCCTAAAAGCTCCATAGCAGATAAAGTTTCCAATTTTATCCATTAGAATGGTCAAAACCACCAAGATCTAGCCTTAAGCATCAAATGGGACCAAAAGTGTATCTTTTTCAACTTAATCCATTATGTCCAAGTCTCCAACCTTCAGATCTGAATCACAATCATGTTTAGATAGATAAAGTGTCCAACTTTATCCATAACAAGTTCACAAACTTTCAATATCTAAAATTTATGCACTAAAATGAATGACCAAAAGCTCAAAACATCCAAAACTACCTAGATCTAACAAATGCATCATCAAGATTCAAAATTTATACCTCTAGAAGATAGATCAAGGTGAACAAAGTCTAGATCTACAAGATCCAATGCAACCAACACTTCTATAAGAAGTTCCTTCTTCTCCAAGGTGCACAATGAATACTCCAAAGCACTCAAAATCACCTTTTTAGCTCATAAGGCTCATCTAAGGTTAGGGATTCATGAAAGGCATGTTGGAGGAGTGGAGGCTGAGTATGGAGTGGGTTTGGGAGAGTTAAGTACCTTAAATTAAACTTAAACCACAAAAATAGGGTTTGGGCACTGATTGCGTACACCCAGCGTACTCAGGATTCCATTAATATGCCCAACGTACTCAGCTTGGCACAAAACCATCCAAACTTCATACAGTCATTACTTCTTTATTCTAACTTCGTTTTCGACATTCTTTATACCCACAAAAATGTATTGAGGAGCTCAACAACCCTATCTAATTACTTTTGACTTAAAACACATCGAACTAAAATCCATAATTCATAAAAGAAGTTGCAAAACACTACATTCCCGTTTTACCCTTTGACTCCAAAGTGCAAACCGAACTACTGGGTCACATATCTACATTACCCGCATCCAAATGGTCCTAAATCTAACCTTTTTAAAGGCCTAATCCTTATGATGATCACCCTTCGGGCCACAACCTCGAATTTGGAATCGATTCGGAACATGGCGTTTTAACTCTCCCTTACTCAAATTAGATTTAGTCCTCGAAATCCGTCCTTACCTTCCCCAGCACATCCAACAATCTGGTCAATACCTCCACAATGTTGGAATAATTATAGCCTTCCCAAGGCAACCGAAACCAACCAAACCAGACTCTCTCTAATCCCAGCGAAGGCTAACTCCTTCATCTCATGCTGGAAGCTACTCCTGCCTTCCCAAATTCTGAGACCTCATAGTGGTTTGACTCCTCAGCAGACCTCCCACACTGGAACTGTACCGTATAATTTTCCAACATGGATAACTGATCGAACAACCACTTCAGGTCCTGATTATCTTGGTGTTACCAACCGGGTGAATTCACTTACCATGTCCAGATGTCGAATGTCCGTCCTAACAAATAGTCTAAATAATCCTTCAAGTAGAGGATCCATCTTTGCAACAGATAGACTTAGACAAGAGTTGCGCAGCAGAGTCAAACCGATTACTTTGAGATTATTTAATCCCACTGCAAGTGGCTTAGCTGATGGGTTTTAGGCATAAGAACATCCTATGTGCTCATGCAAACCCTAATGCTTGGATCTAGGTTTCTCTATTGTACATGCAATTCATCCAAGACTTTAAACCCTAGTTCTAGCATACAATTAATCAAATTAACATGTGAAAGGGTTTTTAGATCTTACCATGATTGTTATGTAGCAATAACAATCTCAAATCCTCCTTGTAATGACTTTAGAACGCTTAGAGTCACAAGTGTCACTCCTCTAATGGTTCACAAACACCAAGAGCAAAAAGATGAAGAATGAGGAGAGAGGAGGCTGCCCAAAACATGTGGAAACCCTAAGGAACAAGTTCCCCACGTTTTTGAGTCTCAAGGGTCCTTTAAATAGTAAGGCTATTAGGGTTATCTAACACAGAAACCCTAATTTGGATGCTTAAGCCCTAAGCAACCCATGGACTCCTTCCTTAAAGGCCTAGGACGATTTCTAATGGGTTTCCCCATAGAATCCGTCCACCCCTCTAACATGGAGTCCATTAGCCCAATATTCAGTTATCACACAATTGATAGTTCTAGTCCCTTAAGTTTAATTAATGTCTTTTAGCCACCAACTTAATTCTTATTAATTCTTGACTAATATTAATTAAATAATATGATTTCTCCTTTAATATATTATTCTCATAATATATTAATAAATCATAATTAATCCTCTCTCTCCATAATTCATCCTATCAAGTTGCTTTGGTGAAGGCAACCCAAAAGGACCATGCACCATCGGGTCAAGTACATACCAAAATAGTTATGGACTTAGACGCTAATCCAACATTAGCATCTCCTGGTCAACGACTACTCCACATAAGGATCCAAAATTAATGCCGCTACTCGGAATACCATACTACCGTCTAGTAGCTTTCCATATCAACCATGACTTCCCTGAATCCCAATCCTGTCAGCCATTATCCGAAATATCGGATTCCTGCCCGGTTGTTGAGCCAAAAGCAACCTCACATTCGCCATACGTGACCTCTGAAGGATACCTCGTCTAACAGTAACTTTCCTATCTATATAGCCACTCATGGCTCCATCAATCATTTTGATCCATCCAATTATAATAGGCCGACAACCTGTCACC
The DNA here is from genome assembly GCF_002870075.4 of Lactuca sativa. NCBI lineage: Eukaryota > Viridiplantae > Streptophyta > Magnoliopsida > Asterales > Asteraceae > Lactuca > Lactuca sativa. The sequence goes on along the minus strand of NC_056629.2, from coordinate 58,608,240 downwards.
ACCGAATCTGACTCAAAAAAAGTGAATGCTACCAGAATAATTGTAGTCTTACATCATGTCCAGTCTCCTTCGACCTACCGTTTCCTGATTCCAATTATGTTGTGACCTACTCACAACCTTGCAAACTGGCCCATCCTATCCTAAGTCATCTGAAGGAATCTATGAATGCCACAGCTACCCCGCAGTCTTTCAACACTCTCCACACTATCTGACCACTTATGAATGCTACGGCCCCCCCCTCCCCCCACAGTCTTACAATACTTTCCACGGTATCTGACCGCTTGCGAATGCTACGGCTCCCCTTCAGTCCTACAACACTTTCCACACTATCTGACTGCTTGTGAATGCTACGGCTACCTCACAGTCTTACAACACTCCCCACACTATCTGACTACTGGTGAATGCTATAGCTCCCCCATAGTCTTACAACACTTTCACCCCAGCTGACTACTAGTGAATGCTACGGCTCCCCCGTAGTCTTACAACACTTTCACCCCCAACTAACTACTAGTGAATGCTATGGCTCCCCTGCAGTCTTACAACACTTTGGCCCTAATACAACCGCATCCCAATGCCTTACCCCCTAGTCTATCAATTCGATACGCACACAGAGTCGAGCACGCACTCGACTGAACACCCAAACTGAACTTAATTCATGACTGGAAGCCCAACCTGTAACAACGCAAATTTTCAAACAAATTTTTCATTTTAAAAATAAGGTATTTCCATTCAAAACAAGGCATAAATAGTTTAAGTATTCTATCAAATACAAATAGTCAAAATCCCAAGATCATAAAAGCATTCTTCAGTGTGTATCGATCACGCCGGCGCCTTCCCACGGTCCTCACTAGTACCTGAAACACATACATAACAACTGTAAGCATAAATGCTTAGTGAGTTCCCCAATATACAACTTACGCACATACGCCTTTCCAGGCCCTGACCTTCCGGTCCATGTGTCTCAGGGGACTTCCGTCCCTGCTGGGTAAACCTTCCGGTCCTACCCACGCCGACCTTCCGGTCCATCACACAACATATTGCCTTCCAGCCCATAACATATTGCCTTCCGGCCCATAACATAATCGCCTTCCAGCCCATAACATACATTACAAACAGCTTATCAAATATAGCATACATATCACATATCATATCTGACCTTCCGGTCATACAGTCAACCCTTCCGGGTACAGTATAGTGAGAAGACTCACCTCTTAAATGCTGAAAGCTAGCAAATCCTGAGATCACTCGTGCACAATCCGACGAGCTACAATCTCCCTATAACATCACATATCTCTCATTAACACTCATATCTTCTAAGTGTGACTATCCCTAAGAAGTCAGACTTAGGTCAACTCTGGTCAACGGTCAACGGTCAACGGTCAACTCGACCGGACTCGGCGAGTGCCATGGCGACTCGGCGAGTCTAGACGTCCTCCAACTCTCTGAGAGTCCCTATCTACTCGTCGAGTATCCTCCTTGACCCGACGAGTTACTCCTGGAAGAATCGCGGGGCCACCCCGACTCAACTCGCCGAGTCTGAAGAACAACTCGACGAGTCCCAGTTAATCTTCAAGCTACTCGCCGAGTCTGTTCATCGACTCGGTGAGTCCATGCCATGCAACCGCTCAAACTGCATTCTGGGATAAGTATGGTTCCGAAATACACAAGCATGGGACCTTCTGGACCTCTAAAGGTCCTAATACAGGGTTATATTCGTTTGGGTAACAAGGTAATAATTCATCTAATCACTAAATGGGTTCCATAAACCCTAGATCCATGCACACATCAATATAACAGAAATGATCCGAAATGTTACCTGAATAACGCACTCTCTGCGTCCCCAAACTTCAGAACTCGAATCCCTTGCAGTTCCTTTAGCCAAAACTCTTCTCCTCCTTGCACCACAATTTCTTCAAGTCACCAATGGCCTTCAATCTTGCTCTAGATGCCCACAGTCGCTTAGGGTTCTTCTCAATCGACTAAAAGACGAACAATGACGGCATATAATGCGTTATATACGACCCAAACCTGAACGGTTAGGGTTTTCGCTAAACACCGTAGACTCGCCGAGTCCCCTCTTAAATCACCCCAAAAACATAATTTAACAATACCTGAGATTCCGGGCTGTTACAATTCTCCCCCACTTGGATTAGATTTCGCCCTCGAAGTCTCACTCTGAAAATAGTTCCGGATGCTGCTCCCGCATCTCACGTTCCGGCTCCCAAGTGATTTCTGACCCCTTACGGTGTTGCCACTGAACCAACACCAGAGGTACTTCCTTGTTCCTCAAAACTTTGATCTTCCGATCCCTGATGGCCACTGGTCTCTCGGCATAATTCAGGCTCGCATCCACCTGAATGTCCTCTAATGGAACCACTGTCGACTCATCGGCTATGCACTTTCTCAATTGCGACACATGGAAGGTGTCGTGGATCTGTCCCAACTCCGCTGGCAACTCCAACCGATAGGCTACCCGGCCTATCCTTGCAATCACACGAAATGGCCCAATATACCGGGGCCCCAACTTGCCCCTCTTCCTGAATCGAATCACTCCTTTCCAAGGAGAAACCTTCAGGAGAACGAAGTCGCCGACCTGAAACTCAAGCTCGGATCGGCGCCTGTCTGCATAACTCTTCTGTCGGCTCTGGGCGGTCAATAACCTCTGTCTAACTTGCTGAATCTGCTCTGTTGTCTGAAGCACGATTTCTGTGCTGCCCATCACTCTCTGTCCCACCTCTCCCCAGCAAATGGGGGTCCGACATCTCCTACCATACAACAGCTCAAAAGGTGGCATACCAATGCTCGAATGATGGTTGTTGTTGAAGGAAAACTCTGCTAAAGGTAAATATGCATCCCAGCTACCCCCGAAGTCTAACACACACGCTCGAAGCATGTCCTCCAGCGTCTGAATCGTCCGCTCGCTCTGACCGTCTGTCTGGGGATGGTATGCGGTACTAAAATGCAATTTAGTACCCAGCTCCTCATGAAATTTCTTCCAGAACCTGGAAGTGAAACGCACATCACGGTCTGAAACAATCGAGATCGGTACCCCATGCCGAGATACCACCTCTCTCACATATATCTCCGCCAACTTCTCCGCTGAAGAACTCTCACTGATGGCAAGGAAGTGTGCACTCTTCGTCAACCTATCCACAATCACCCAAATTGCATCAACTCCCCTGGCAGTCCTCGGCAATTTGGTGATGAAATCCATAGTGACCTGTTCCCACTTCCACTCGGGAATCTCCAATGGCTGTAACTTGCCATGCGGTCTCCGGTGCTCGGCCTTAACCCTACGGCAGGTCAAGCACCTCTCAACGAACCATGCGACGTCCCTCTTCATACTGGGCCACCAATACTCCTTCCTCAAATCCAAATACATCTTCGTAGCACCGGGATGGATCGAGAATTTCGATCTATGGGCCTCTTCCATCAAAGTAATACGTGTACCGCCCACGAATGGTACCCAAATCCGATCCTGAAACGTCATAAGCCCTCGTCCATCCTTAACGAACTCTGAAATTAACCCAACAACCCGCTCTTTCTTCTGCATTTCTGGTCGCACAGCTTCGGCCTGTGCCCCACGAATAGCATCCAATACAGGAGTGATCACCGTCAGTCTCAAGCATACATCTCGCAATGGAGTGCTCTCCGCCCTGCGGCTCAACGCGTCGGCTACCACATTAGCCTTGCCTGGGTGGTACAGGATCTCACAATCATAATCCTTGACCACATCCAACCACCTCCTCTGACGCATATTTAGGTTGGGCTGATCCATCAAATACTTCAAGCTCTTATGGTCCGTGTATATCGTACATCGAACCCCGTACAGGTAGTGACGCCAAATCTTGAGAGCGAACACTACTGCCCCCAACTCTAAATCATGCGTGGGATATCTCGCCTCATGAGGCTTCACCTGCCTCGATGCATACGCTATCACATGACCCCTCTGCATCAACACTGCACCCAGTCCCGAAATCGATGCGTCGCAATATACTACAAAATCTTCCATCCCTTCCGGGAGAGCTAATACCGGGGCTTCGCACAACCTCTGGCGAAGTGTCTCAAAGGAGGTCTGCTGCTCGGGCCCCCATGAGAATGCAACACCCTTCCGGGTCAATCTGGTGAGTGGCACTGCGATCTTGGAGAAATCCTTAATGAATCTCCGATAATACCCTGCCAACCCAAGGAAGCTCCTGATCTCAGAAGGTGACTTCGGCACCTCCCAACTCATCACCGCCTCAACCTTGGCCGGATCGACCAATATCCCTTTCTGATTAACAACATGTCCTAGAAATTGGACCTCCCACAGCCAGAAGTCACATTTGGAGAACTTTGCATAAAGCTTCTCCGACCTCAATACCTCGAGGACCTCCCTCAAATGCTCCTCATGCTGCTCTCTAGATCTAGAATACACCAGAATGTCGTCGATAAATACAATCACTGACCGATCCAACATCGGTCTGCATACCCTGTTCATGAGATCCATGAACACAGCCGGGGCATTGGTGAGCCCGAAAGGCATCACCACAAACTCATAATGCCCATATCGCGTCCTAAACGCTGTCTTCTGGACATCCTCATCCCGCACTCTCACCTGATGGTACCCTGACCTCAGATCGATCTTGGAAAACCAAGACGCTCCCTGCAACTGATCGAATAAATCGTCGATCCTCGGTAATGGGTAACGGTTCTTGACCGTCAACTTGTTCAATTCCCGGTAATCAATGCACATCCAGTGTGAACCATCCTTCTTCTTGACGAACAGAATAGGTGCTCCCCACGGCGAGCTGCTCGGCCGAATGAATCCCTTCCCCAGCAACTCCTGGAGCTGCGAGGACAACTCTTGCATCTCTGGAGGTGCAAGACGATAAGGCACTTTAGCAATAGGCGCGGCCCCCGGAACCAGATCGATACCAAACTCTACTAGCCTCACAGGAGGTACTCCCGGCAGCTCCTCGGGAAAAACATCTGGAAACTCACGCACCACAGGGACCTCCTCAACTGACTTCGGTCTTTCGGAAACCTCCCGCGTATCCATCACATACGCCACAAAACCTTTACAGCCCTGCTGTAGACACTGCCTCGCCCTAGCGGCCGAACAACAAGCTGATCTCGAATGGGTACCCTCGCCGTACACCGAAAGAACTCCCCCACTATGGTCTCGTATAGTCACCAACTGACGCTCACAGTCGATGACAGCGCCGAATCGGCTAACCCAGTCCATGCCCACGATGACACAGACATCACCCATCGTAATAGGAATCAGGTCAATCGGGAATTCGACCCCGAAAATCTCTAACACGCATCCCCGGAGAACCTCCGTGGCACAAATCACTCTTTCGTCAGCTATAGAAACCCTCAGAGGTCGACTCAACGACTCACGACTAACGCTGATATGCTGACTAAAGGCTAAAGATACAAAGGATCTACTCGCACCCGAGTCAAATAACACTAAGGCAGGCACAGAGTTCACAAGGAAAGTACCTACGCATATAATAACATAAGCATAACATCTCGACATTAAAATAATTACATGAATTACAACATACCTGCCACAACATCGGGCGCAGCGCGGACCTCCTCCGCAGTCAGCTGAAAGGCTCTCCCCCGAGCCCTCGGGGCCTCGGCCTTCACCGGTCGAGTCGCAGTAGCTCCGGCAGCAGGTGCAGATCCCTGAAGAAGCTGGGGGCACTCGGCCTTCCTATGGCCAGTCTGGTTGCAATGAAAGCAAACCGTAAATCCCTTGGGACACTCCCTAGCAATGTGTCCCTCCTTGCCACACTTGTAGCAAGCACCAGATCGACATGCCCCCTCATGACCCTTGCCGCACTTTCCGCAAGTGCGGCTCTTCGAACCTCCCGTCCTCGAATCGGCGGACTTGGTCCGCTTGGCTGCCGGCTGGAACTGAGCCGGTCGCCGGTCCACCCGCTGAGACTCGGCCTCCTCCCTGGCCTGGGTCTCCAACTCGATCTCGCGCTTCCTGGCATTCGCCTGAAGCTCAGCAAAAGTATGGTAGGTGGAGTTCGACACAAACTCCCGGATATCCCTCCTCAACACTCCCAAGTACCGGCTCATCCGAGCCTGATCAGTGGACACCAGCTCGGGGCAGAACATCGCCCTCTCATGAAACTTCCGCGTAATCACCGCAACAGAATCAGTACCCTGCTTGAGGGTTAAGAACTCCTGCACCAATCGTTCCCTCTCCACCGGGGGAACGTACTCATCCCTGAACATGGCAGTAAACCCCTCCCATGTCACTGCGGTAGTCTCTGCCAAAGTGAAGTTCGCCGTCACGAACTTCCACTAGTCCTTCGCTCCCAGACGGAGCTGGTTCAAAGCGAACCGTACCCTCAGGTGCTCCGGGCATGAAAAAGTGTAGAAGCACCCCTCTATATCCGCGATCCACCTCATCGCAGCAATCGGATCCTGCGTCCCATCGAACTCTGGTGGCTTTGTGTTGCTGAACTCTCGGAACAGCAACGAGTCACCCCCCTGTGGCCTAGCAGCGGCCACAGTTGCGGTAGCTGCAGCGGTTGCAGCCTCAGTCAATGCGGCGTACCGCTCATCGAATGTCTCCATCAGGGTGGTCTTAATAGACCCAAACATCTCCGGGATCTCAGCCCGGATCGCCGCCGCCACCTCCTCGTGAATCATCTGACGAATCTCCTCGTCACTCACACCGCTCGTACTCGCTCCGTGGCGTGGTCTAACCATGATGTCTCTGAAATACAATATAAAACTATCAGAGAATCCATCGAGTGAAATCGCACTCGATAACGCAACCCTACTCAGTCTCCGATATCCAGGGATTCGTACTTGGGTCTCCCACTGACCCGGTGTCTTCGGTAGTACGGGCCCAATACTACCGACCACACCGCATCAACATTCATCCCAAGTCTTCCTCCCCAAACCCCGGATAGTGAGTACTCTACTCCTGATGTGCACTATCTACCTGCATACTAGCAAAGCATCTCATATCGGCAAACTTCCCTAGACTAAGGCATCACAAATCAGGCCACTCTAGTCCTATCACGAATACCTAGTCTTCTAGCATGCATAACAATTTATATCATATAACATTGTAAGGTATTTTGGGGATCTTTACCGTTCGGGCGCTGACTGATCGTACACACTGCTTCCTTCTTGCTTACCACAAAACCATTTACAAAAGTTTATGCCTTTATTTAAAAAGTTTTCCTCAAATCCTCGGTTTGAGTTCAGTTACTCCCGAAGGTGCACCCGAATCCCTCAAACCAAGGCTCTGATACCAATTGTAACAACGCAAATTTTCAAACAAATTTTTCATTTTAAAAATAAGGTATTTCCATTCAAAACAAGGCATAAATAGTTTAAGTATTCTGTCAAATACAAATAGTCAAAATCCCAAGATCATAAAAGCATTCTTCAGTGTGTATCGATCACGCCGGCGCCTTCCCACGGTCCTCACTAGTACCTGAAACACATACATAACAACTGTAAGCATAAATGCTTAGTGAGTTCCCCAATATACAACTTACGCACATACGCCTTTCCAGGCCCTGACCTTCCGGTCCATGTGTCTCAGGGGACTTCCGTCCCTGCTGGGTAAACCTTCCGGTCCTACCCACGCCGACCTTCCGGTCCATCACACAACATATTGCCTTCCGGCCCATAACATATTGCCTTCCGGCCCATAACATAATCGCCTTCCGGTCCATAACATACATAACAAACAGCTTATCAAATATAGCATACATATCACATATCATATCTGACCTTCCGGTCATACAGTCAACCCTTCCGGGTACAATATAGTGAGAAGACTCACCTCTTAAATGCTGAAAGCTAGCAAATCCTGAGATCACTCGTGCACAATCCGACGAGCTACAATCTCCCTATAACATCACATATCTCTCATTAACACTCATATCTTCTAAGTGTGACTATCCCTAAGAAGTCAGACTTAGGTCAACTCTGGTCAACGGTCAACGGTCAACGGTCAACTCGACCGGACTCGGCGAGTGCCATGGCGACTCGGCGAGTCTAGACGTCCTCCAACTCTCTGAGAGTCCCTATCTACTCGTCGAGTATCCTCCTTGACCCGACGAGTTACTCCTGGAAGAATCGCGGGGCCACCCCGACTCAACTCGCCGAGTCTGAAGAACAACTCGACGAGTCCCAGTTAATCTTCAAGCTACTCGCCGAGTCTGTTCATCGACTCGGCGAGTCCATGCCATGCAACCGCTCAAACTGCATTCTGGGATAAGTATGGTTCCGAAATACACAAGCATGGGACCTTCTGGACCTCTAAAGGTTCTAATACAGGGTTATATTCGTTTGGGTAACAAGGTAATAATTCATCTAATCACTAAATGGGTTCCATAAACCCTAGATCCATGCACACATCAATATAACAGAAATGATCCGAAATGTTACCTGAATAACGCACTCTCTGCGTCCCCAAACTTCAGAACTCGAATCCCTTGCAGTTCCTTTAGCCAAAACTCTTCTCCTCCTTGCACCACAATTTCTTCAAGTCACCAATGGCCTTCAATCTTGCTCTAGATGCCCACAGCCGCTTAGGGTTCTTCTCAATCGACTAAAAGACGAACAATGACGGCATATAATGCGTTATATACGACCCAAACCTGAACGGTTAGGGTTTTCGCTAAACAGCGTAGACTCGCCGAGTCCATATCTGGACTCGTCGAGTCCGGTCGCGAACCCGCGACCAAGTCTGCGATCCTACTCGGCGAGTCTAGGCTCCAACTCGCCGAGTCCCCTCTTAAATCACCCCAAAAACATAATTTAACAATACCTGAGATTTCGGGCTGTTACACAACCTGATTCCCCAGATTCTGTTATCAAGCACCATGAACACATGATTCACATGCTGGGGAGTTTTACCAAACTCCCAACTCACACAACCCTCAAACCAAACAGCTACTTGGGTCGTCGTCCTTCCTGAAGGGGATGCCAAACTCATCCTAGTTTCATAACGGCTCCTGCTTCTGAATACCTTAATGATTTTCCCCTACTTCGATTCAATAAGTTCTCACAACACACGAGAATTGAAGGATTTCCCCAATCCTTCTTATCACCTAACGGTCAGCTGACAACCCGTGCTTATCAATGCTATTGTTCCATAACTAAACATTCCAAAAGACTGGACAATCCCTGAAGATCTGCTGAACACTTTCTGAAGCCCAACAACACTATTGATCCTAAATACTTTATATGATACTAAACCCAACACTTGCAACCCTTAGAGTTGATGCCCAAACTAAAACCTCAGCAATGGACCACTTCCCTAGTCTCCCCTAAACGCCAATCATCATGACTGGAAAATTACTGAATCCTAACAATACATAAGAGTTAACCCATTGAACCATGACCATAAACCCTGCATACAACACCCCTGAACCGATTTTGACTACCACCCAACATGCAACAAGAACACTTGGAGCTTGCTATACGATAAATGACCCTTCAATAACCCACTAATGATTCACGGCATGCAAAAGACGTAAGATACTCCCCAAAGAGACAACCCAGCGATAACATAATCACATCCCAAAGATAACGCGAACCCAACATACTATAAGATTTCAGGCAACAAGAAAATGATAGCATCCGAAAGAATCGTAAATGATAACACACCCGCCGAACCACCTGTTGGAGCACTGGCTTCCCTTGCCTCCCCTAGAGAATAATCTCTACTAACATGATCAAACTTCTATGCTCATAGCAACCCCTACTTCTGGATTGGCAAGCTTCATTGTGCCTTTCTCGCATGCGCGACTTCGACCCCGTCCATGCTGGCCTCTCCAACCGTGTTCAGAAATCTTGGGTCTCTTCCAGAGACCCTCCACCAAATGCACGCGACCTGATCCTCTCTACCCAAGGTACTCCAAATTGATCTCCCACTCTTAGACTCAGGGATTCATATCATTTAGGGTCTGGCACCCTGACACCCTCACCAAATCAATCGTTAATGGCTGAACTGCAATAGCTAGAGCAAACGCTGCCCTAACCCGGGCTACAAACTACTCCCAATACATAATCTCTAATTCTAAAAGTGCAATAGATTGCACAATCAATCCCCAACAACTCCTTTCCGCCGAATACAAGAGATCCAAGGCGTACCGAACCTTAGATCCTAAGCGGTAAGGACTAGTTCAGAAAACACTTTCCATCTCCTTAATCCAATGCGAACTCAAAACCCTGGCAGTCCTTCCGCTAACTGGCTCACCACCGGAGTCGGGACCAAACCCTGGTCCTTTCCCATGTGTGCTCATCCTCATATGGAAAAGCGGTTATCCCCACGATCAGAGCATAACCAAGAATTCTCCTTCCCATAAGCTACTTAGATTCTCCAAGACTCTCACTGATTCGAGTATGGATAATGTGCTTTCAGTAGTACGGGCCAAATACAACCTTCCATACCTATCCATACTTTCCTCAGCAATCCTCCCGAATCCTCTAAGTTAACTCCTCAAAATGATGCACCCAAAACTCACTAAACCGCACTGCTAGCCCACTAAAGCATATCCTAGGCTTTCCTAGGTTCCTGAACTCACCCTTCCATCAGCCGGTGAAGAACTCCTCATGATGCCAGCCATCCACCTCCTGAATATCATAATATTCACTTAGTAGTTGACTCCCATCATCCAAGAGTTCCACAAAGCACAGAGAAAGCAACATTCATGCAGTAACTCTCCAACCCAAGAAACTGTCATAGAACGTTCAGCCCACACACCACAACTCATTCGCTCGTTGTTGGCTGCCTTATGCATGCAAATTATACACAGAACAGAATATAATAGACTGTCGAATAATAGACTCTACTCTAGGACCACAACCAGTCAAAAATGGGAAATAAGGCCAAATCAATTATTCTAATGCTATAAGATCCTAACTGTATATAATTTTCAAAGCATACACTAAGCGGTTACTAATACCAATTATCATTCTCATTCCAGCATAGCATCTAGTATCCCCAAGGATACAAGCATCACATATCAGGCCAATCTAACGCTGACTACTCATCACTAGCATGCAAGTCTACCAGCTCATACAACATATAAAGGCATCTCTCCTAACCCGGACTAGCATGCGATTCTTAGTTTCATAAATCAAGTCATAACAGATAACATATATGGGTATTCTAGGAAAGCTTACTTGAGATCGACTGATTGCATACACCACACCCTTTTCTTATCTTTGACAATTTCTTTTCTCAAAATATTTTTCTTTTGAAAACTTTACCAAATCCTCAATTTGAGTTCAGACACACCCGAAAGTATGCCTGAATCCCTCAAACCAAGGCCCTGATAGCAACTTGTAATGACCCAAAAATCAACGGGAAAATTTTCATTTTTATTATAGTTAAAACACAGATATCATTTAAATCCAAGCATTCCAGAAACATTGCTAATTAAAAACATTTATCAAAGTTCATCCCAAATTCACATATTGCAAAAACACGGGGGTGTGCCTTGCGATCAAGACGGGCCCTTCCTTTCCAAACCGATGATACGTGAAACCATAAACAAAACTGATGTCATAATCCAAAAATTTTAGAGCAAGCAAGGTCTAAACCCTAACCTAGTACAAGTGAAACCACCATTGCAATCTTTGTTGCATTGTATCCCCTATAGCCATTAGGGCTTGTTTATAGAACTAATAACTAAATGTAGTTTGAAACCTAAGTTGAATTAAGCTAATATAAGTCAACATAAGTCAAAGGATTAAATTTTAAATCGTAAAATAACCCACCACAATTAAGTTTTCGATCATAGGATTCTAGAACAAGTGATTTTCGGTCCAAAGATGCTAGAAACACTTAGTTTTCGGTCCTAGGAGTTAAAGCTAATAGGTTTACGGCTTGGAATTAATGATCAAATGGTGTTTTCGGTGTAGGTGTGACCGAAATCTCATTCTTTAAAAGGTTATGACCGAAAACACTTCCAAAAGCCCAATTAGAAACCGAAAACCCAAAGCTAAAGGCCCTTTAAGGCCGAAAACACATTGTTATATATTTAAGTTTAGCCGCAAACTCAATTCATTTCTCACATTTCACACCGCAAATACTTTACTTTTTGCTCTCAAGTATCATCCGTAAACCCCATATCTTCAAGAGATTTCTACCCAGATCTTCTTATTTCAACTAAGAATACCAAGAACATTCATCAATATCTTGAAATCTTCAAGCCTCCAACCGAAAACCCCCCAAGCACACCGAAAACACCTAGAACTAATCCAAATAATTCCTAAGGCTTTTTGTAAGTATTTCTTACATAATTTAGTGATTCTAACACTTTAAATTATTATTTAAATAATTGTATTAATTTAATTACGATATCGTGTATAAATATTATTAGGATACGTCTAGTTTCACGCATTCTAACCCAGGGATCATTCGCAATCACTTCGCATCCGAGCAACCACACACATTCGAGGTGAGTTCATACCCCTACGTTTTTACGATTTTTAAATTGTTTTAGGGGGAATACAAGTAAAACACAAGAAATCTTGTGTTTAAAAATATAATTTACTTATTATGTTTTCTTACCGTTAATATGTATTTAAACGTGAAATTTATTAAATACGCTAAACATTGTTACTGTTAAATTTACAAACAATTACAAAACATGTTAAGACGCAACGGTTTTTACATCAACGGAAACAAACTTATAAACTATAATAGGTATAATTTATGGAACATAAGAAACTATTTTACAAAGCTCAGGTTATAACACGGAAAAAAAATTATAAACTATAATAGGTATAGTTTATGTAACAAACGGACTATTCTTACAGACGTCTTCACATACTTATCTAAGTACCAACCAAGTCCTGACTTATAATCAGAGTTTCTTGTAGGGAGAGTGAGATATTTGTATATAGATATATACGGGACTGACAATTCTGACGCCTGAAGAACATCGCAATTAGGCCATCTTAGGTTATAGTGTGGTTATAAGAACTCACATGGAGAAAACAATGACACATATACATAGTATTATACTTTTTAAACAGACTCAAGGGGGTATTCTCTCTATGATTAGTTAGCATATACATCAGGGTTATATAAAATTAATGTCTGGTAGACAGTGAAATTTGTGATTTCCACCTTATTTCTTGTTCCTTGTTTGGTTGTGGGTTTAGGGCAGATTCACCCATTCGACTATATGTTCGATGTCGATTATATACAACTCGTACGTACTAAGTGATTATAGATGTGTATTAACATCACATCTAGTTTACAAGGAAAACACATCTTCAACTAGTTTTACTTATAAAATAAAACTAGGTATCATCAAATTAAGTATGGATATTATACTTGTACTTTTCGGTCTTGAAACATTTAAGACTATAACTCGATTTTAGTGGAAAATGTTGGATTTTATGGGATAAACATCATTATTTTACAAGCAAATAGTTTATAATTCAACTTTCTGAAAAAAAAATATGATTACTTACCAAAAACAATATTTTACAATAGAGCGGGTGGAACTAGGAACATTTTTACAAAAGGTTCAACACTTATTTACAAACTAGTATAACATAAAGGACCCTTAATTGTTAATTCCATGGTTCCTTAGCTTATACGTCATAGTTATATATAAGTAATATCTGATAGGCAGTGGATTGTGAGATTTCCGCATTACTTCTTGTTCCTTGTTTGGTTGTATGCTTAGGGCAGATTCACACATTAAACTGTCCGTCCGATATTAGTTTATATATAGCTAGTATAAGCTAAGTGGTGATAGAAGGAACTTGTATGGTCACATTTCTTACTAAGAAAATATAGGATTTTTTGGAGGAACACACGAACATCTTCAAAGAACAAAGAATATACCTTCTATAACAAAAATACTTATGAACTCACCAACTTTAATGTTGATACTTTTTCAAACCACTTGTATTCTTAGGAAATTAGTAGACAGGTACCCCTTTCAGGCGTTATGAAGACGGAGCATATTAGTATCACGTCTTATCTTTGCTATAGTTTTAATGATAAACAGGAAATATTTTAACACAATGTAAATTATATATTATCAATACAATGGTTTGTTGATGCTTTGATTACTATTATACAAATGTTGTGATACTGTACAGAACGTTGTCCACCCCTAAACGTTTTCGTCGTTCTGGTTTAGGGGTTTGTCATTTGTAAGCATGAGCCTTAGTGAGTTCCCCAAAGCATACCCCACATAATCCACATAACTTCATAAACAATAAAAATCACATAATCCATGCATATAAACATATAGGGATGTCGTGGGCTCCCCCCAGGGTCTTACTTTAGGATGTCATGGGCTCTCCCTAGGGTCTTAAACCTATATGTAATGGGATTCCCCCATGGTTTTTTTATCTGGAATGCCATAGGTTCCCCCACATGGTCTGATATCCAAGTGCCATAGGATCCCCCATGGTCTTTACCCGGAATGCCATGGGCTCCCCCACATGGTCTAATATCCAAGTATCATGGGGTCCCTCCATGGTCTTTACCTGGAATGCTATGGGCTCCCCCATATGGTCTGGTATCCAAGTGTCATGGGCTCCCCTCATGGTCTTTTATGCAAGTATCACAGAGACAACTAGCATACCACATTGCACATAACGAACTAGTACACCTATCACTAAACCAATAGTGTACCACATATCACAAAATAAACTAGTGTACCACATATCACAAAATGGGTCGGCCTTGGTGCCTTCGACCCATTGGTATGGTGAGGAGAGTCACCACGAATGGAGAAGCTCCCCGAAAGAAATCCTTAGCTACTGCCCCGCCGGCTTCCCGAGCTAACAATACCAGAACCAGATAAAATCTTAGTTAATAGGCAAAAACCCTCAAGTTTGGCCCAAGGTCAAACTTGGTCAAAGTCAATGGTCAACGGAAGCCAAAGTCAATAAGTCAAACTTCAGGCTGAGTACACCCAGCGTACTCAGCTCATATACATAGTGCACTAACCAACTAGAATCGAGACCCCATACGAGTACGCACAGCGTACTCAAAGGTACGCCCAACGTACCCAGCCAAATGACACTTTTCCATTAAGTGCTTAATCTCTTAAGTCATTTCATCAACACTCAGATTTAGTCCTACAACATCATTCTAATTCATAAAGCTTCCACCTTTATGACTTTACATGTTTATAACAGGTCCAAAAGCTAAAACCTTAACTTATCAATCCTAAAAGCTCCATAATGGATAAAGTTTCCAAGTTTATCCATTAGAAAGTTCCAAACCACCAAGATCTAGCCTTTAATCATCAAATGGGACCAAAAGTGCATCTTTTTCAACTTAATCCATTAAGTCCAATTCACCAACATTCAGATCTGAATCACAATGATGTTTAGATGGACAAAGTTTCCAACTTTATCCATAACAAGGTCACAAACTTTCAAGATCTAAACTTTATGCACTAAAATGAACAAAAGCTCATAACATAAAAAACTAGCTAGATCTAATAAATGCATTATCAAGATTCAAACTTTATACCCCTAGAAGATAGATCAAGGTGAACAAAGTTCATATCTATAAGCTCCAATGCAACCAACACTTCTATAAGAAGTTCCTTCTTCTCCAAGGTGTACAATGCATACTCCAAAGCACTCAAAAACACCTTATTTTAGCTCACAATGCTCATCTAAGGTTAGGGTTTCATGAGAGGGTGTTGGTGGGGTGGAGGTTGAGTATGGAGTGGGTTTGGGGAGTTAAGTAGCTTAAATAAGGCATAAACCACAAAAATCGGGTTTGTGCACTGATTTCGTATGCCCAGTGTACTCCTAGTACGCCCAACGTACTTAGGATTCCATTAGTATGCCCAACGTACACCTTTTTGTACGCCCAGTGTACTCAGCTTGGCACAAAACCACCCAAACTTCAAATGGTCATAACTTCTTTGTTCTAACTCTGTTTCGATATTCTTTATATCCACGGAAACTTATTAAGGATCTTGACAACCCTATCTATTTACTTTTGACTTAAAACACATCGAACTAAAATCCATAATTCATAAAAGAAGTCGGAAAACACTACATTCCCATTTTACCCTTTGACTCCAAAGTGCAAACCGAACTACTGGGTCACATATCTATATTACCCACATCCAAATGGTCCTAAATCTAACCTTTTTAAAGGCCTAATCCTTATGATGACCAAATTTCAGGACACAACCTCGAATTAGGAATCGATTCGGAACAGGGTGTTACACTGCCAATGCTTCAGACTATATAGCGGATCTTGGCTCATACTTTATATCATATGTGCTTAATTTCATAGACCACTTTTCCATCCTTCCTAGCATTTATAGTTTTCTTATAACATTCTTAATGGGATAATTAGTTCTTACATTTATAGGATGTGTTTCAAAATAGTCTCTTAATTTATTAGAAGCAGTTACTAATGCAAGTATAAGTTCTTCAAGGTTGGAGTACTTGGTCTTAGGATCCAAAAGACTTTTACTTATATAGTAGATGGAATGTTGGTCCTCATTAAGATCCTTAGACAAGACTGCACTCACCACGTTTGAGGATACTAAAAGGTAGAGGATAAGTGGTTCTCGATCTAATGGTTTTACCAATAGGGGTGTTGGACTTTAATATTTTTTAAGTTCTTGGAGAACATCTTCATGTTCCTTAGTCCACTTAAATTTTTGTTCTTCTTCAAGATGTCATAGAAACGCTTGCATCTTTCTAAGGATCTTGAGATGAACTTGTTTAGGTCCGCCACTCTTCATGTCGGTCTTTGAATATCTTTTATCGAGGATGGTGATCTTAGATCGAGGATGGCCTTGATTTGCTCCGGGCTTGCTTCAATTCCTCTTTTGGTCACCATGTATCCCATGAACTTTCCTGGTCTCATTCCAAAGTGACACTTGGAGGGATTTAGCTTCATGTTATATTCGTCCAGTATGTCGAAGGCTTCTTCGAGATCCTTAGGGTGATCTTCATCTTTCATAGACTTGACCACCATGTCATCGATGTAGATTTCCATGGTCGCCCCCAGTGTCTCTTTGAACATCTTGTTGACTAGCCTTTGGAATGTTGCACCTGAATTTTTAAGCCCAAATGGCATGGCAGTATAATGATGGATACATGTTACCAATGTTATATCCTCTTGGTCGGATGGTTCCATCTGGATATGTTGGAATCCTGCTGATGCATCCATGAATGTTAATAATTCATGACATGTTGTTGTGTCTATCATGGAGTCTATCTGTGGTAGAGGGAAGGGATTATTAGGACAAGTCTTGTTAAGGTTCATGTAATCTTCACATATTATCCATTTACCATTCTTCTTTTGTACCATGACCACATCAGCTAGCAAACTTGGGAATTTCACCTCCTTGATCATTCCTGATTTAAGAAAATTTTCTACTACTTCTTGTATAACTTGGTTTCTCTCTGGTGCGAACTTCCTTCTTTTTCGATGTATGGGTTTGAATGATGGATCAATGATAAGTTTATGTGTTATTATATTTTTATCTATACCTGTCATGTCCTCGTGCTTCCATGCAAATGTCATGCTTCTAGCTTTAAGGAACTTCATTAGATCTTGTTTGATTTGTTCAGGAATTGAGGATCCTATGAGAATTTTGGCTTCGGGATCCTCAAGGTTTAGGGTCACTTCTTTTACATCTCGTTCTCTCATTTTCAGTATGTCTTGTGTCCCCTGCTTTAATTTCTATGCTTGTCGTGCTATCATAGAGGATTTCATCGAAATCCTATAGCATTCTTTGGATTCTTGTTGATCTCATGTGATCTTCACTGTCCCCCATGGGGGTAGGCATCTTTACACACTGATGGTATGTCGATAGGACAACCTTCATTTCATGGATCCATGGTATACCTAGTATAATAATATAAGAGGATAATGTACCAATTACACAAAAACTTTGCACGGATTTTACCCCATATATGTAGACATGTAGCTTTATCTTGTCGACAGTGTGTTTCGTTTCGCTGTTGAATCCAATCAACACCAAGTATCTTCTAAATCTTTCGGACTTCAGGATGTTCATTATTTTTAATGCGTTAAGGAGTATAATGTTGACTAAGGATCCTCCATCGACTAGGATCCTTCTGACTAAATGGTTGGCGATGTAAAGAGTGATCACCAAACTATCATGGTGAGGATCCTGGATGTCTTGTCTATCTGCTTCATCGAAGGTGATCACTTTCTCGTTTGTGATTGATGTATTCTTCTATGGCCCTTTTTCTTTCTTTGTTTTTCAAACCTTGGTGTGCCTATTTGCTGTAGAATAAGAGGTACCACAAATGTCAGATCTTCTAGAGATCACATTGATTACCTTGTCATTAGTTGGAGGGAATCCTGGTTTGTCGAGGATCTTCTGAGGATCCTGATCTTTCTCTTTGGATCTGTCCTTTCTTCTTCTAAGGATTTCTTTGAGGTATCATTTGCCTCAGCGGCATATGATCTCCTTCCTGAGAGCTATGAAATCCTCTATAATATGACCAAAATTTTCATGGTATGCACACCATTTGGATTTGTCTTTCCAAATGGTGGATTTTTCTGCTTTTCTTGGCCATCTTGCTTTGTCTCCAAGATCTAGCATAACAAATATTACACCTATGATGGTTAGGTTTGGAATATGGTTTTTATTTATAGGATCTTTAAACCGAGGAGTCGTCCTTCCTATTTGGGGTGATCGTATGACCTTGGCGGGTTGCTCCTCTTTTGGATCTCCTTGTCTTCTTCGAGCTTTATGAACCTTAATGCTCAGCTCCATACTTTTTCCATCCTTTTTCACGGAGTCATGACGAGGTATTCGTAGAAAGGAGAGTTCTTCTTTAAGCCCACTTTAAAGGCTTCAATTGCAGTCGCCATGTCGATGTTGGGGATACTCAGAACTTCCCAGTCAAACTTGTTCAAAAAAGTCTTAAGGGATTCCTTAGTATCCTAGATCACCGGATAAAGATCACTAGTGATCTTTTCGAATGTTCTGCTACAAGAAATGTTATTGTTAAATAAATTAACTAAGTGAGCAAACAAAGTAAAACAGTAAAGAGGAACATTAAGAAGCCATTTTAAAGCAGATCTTGTGAGGGTTAAACCAAAACCCTTGCATGGGCAAGCTTCTTTAAAGTGAGTGGGGATGGGAATGATCTCCATCCTTTCCATATATTGTTCCACGTGTTCCTCGGGATCTATAGTCCCGTCATAAGGCTTCAAGTTGGGGTTTTGGACACGCTTTGGGACTTCGGTATCAACTATTGCCAAAACAAATCTTGAGATCCTTTGGCTTGTGGGGGATACTTCCAGTACAAGTTGAACTACTCCATGCACGCTTGAGATCATTTGTCTCACTTGTTGAACCTCCTTAGTCATGATCGGGCTTAAACACGTATCAAGGTCCATAGAGTTAGTGGTAAAGATATTATTATTGAC